>NC_039359.1:22798836-23112984 GCF_003573695.1 Papaver somniferum | reverse complement strand
CTAAGTATGCGGCACTTGTAGTCCCATTCATCCTTTTGTACAATTCTTTGTTTTTGTTTATTTTGAAGCTGGTATAACTTATTTGATATGCACATCAGCTTAATGGCGGAAATTGTCTTGACGAGATATGGAATGTGGAAGATAACAATATCTCAGGAGTTTCTGCTGGTTAGTTTGCTTCTTCATCCCATTCCATGGTAGTTTACATGATCTACGACTCTACTTTTTATTTTTTTTATTTTATGCATTATGTAAGGTTGTTACTCATGAGGAACAAGTCGTCTTTCAGTTGAGGATAGCCATATTCTCTTAGCAATCATACATTTGCTTAATGAAGATTGTAATGTTGAACCTAGTCACTTCAAAACTGTAGTAGTCTATTTTTTACATTTCCCCTTAAAACATGTTTTCAATCGTTCGCTTGTTATTAAGAGAAACAAAACTTTAGAGCAGGAGAGATCTCATACTGGAAACAATTTTTGTTAGGGAGTCGGGAAATTGTTGAGAGTCAACATCCTAAAGATTCCACTGTATACATTACTTCAGATCACCACCGGGTTGATTCCTCGAAACTTGACGATGAGATTAACAAAGTTCTTGCAGACTTGATAGAATCTCAGGAGGATGAATATAGAATTGCTATGGATAATCTAAATGCTCAGAAGAAAGTGCTTTTGGATTTGTATCAACAGCTGGAAACGGACAGGTCTGAGTTAGCTAAACGAACGTCATCAGAAATAGACCAAGTTGTGGATAATCTTATCCATGATTTCTCGAGCAAAGTTAATCAGATAAAAATCGAGGTCGGGAAACTCAAAGAAATGGAAAAGGTAGCCAAGGGATTTGGAATGGTTCCGAAAGACACTTTGAAAGCACACTTTGGCTTGCAAATTGAGAACTGAAGAGTGATAGAAACAAACAATTTTGCAACTTTAATGCTTCTTTTACTCCTTGGACATGTATGTTACTGTATCTTAGTTGTACTATAAGGAACCTTGCTGAAACTATGAGTACAGCGATAAGTAGTACTCATACGTTGGACTAATACCCCTCGTCAGTCGGTGTTCATCAGGTTGATTCCCAAATATAGGTGTAATATACACACTCATATCATTCTTTCTTCAATTGTGTGTTTCTAATCTGATTGTTTCTCTGTTAATTAATTAGTTGTTTGAATTCCATTATGAAACTGTAACAGAAATGTGAGTGACATGGATTTCCTTCCAAAGAAAATATTCTTAACAGATTGATGTTCGTCAGTAACATATCTATTGACTGATGCACTCTCAGTCTACCTCAGGCAAAAGAGAAGATACTATACCTTTTTCTATTATCTTCATTGCTTTTTCTTAGTGGTTGCTGACAAAAATCTTTCTCCACTAACTTTTTATTAGGTTCCTTCTAACCCTGTTATATTTAGGAAACTCAATGTAAATGACTAGTGTTATCATCGGACTAGTGGATGCAAATCTAATTTTGGGCACAAAATTTAACTCCATACATGCGATAATTGATGTTAGGCACAGCAGTTTGCGGTGCATTAACGAGATTTCTTTCTCAATTTGCAAAAACCAAATGCTTAAAGAAAATGCCTTCAAAGCATCAATTACTTCAGACAGATAATAGCTACAGCTCAGAACGACTTATAGCCATTTCTGATTACAATTAAGATGAAATTTCTTACATTTAACGTACTAAAAGAGACCAACATAAAATGGCTTTTGCTAAAATAACCTTAATACATTCACTGAACAACGAAAGATTAAGAAAGTGCAAATACAAAATAAACATGATGCTAGCTACAGCTTACTGTACAACGATAAAACGAGTGATTCCACCTCTGATCTCACCATATCCTTCATCTTCTTCCACAGAATTCATTTCTTTAGGAATTGTAACAACAAGTTCACCACGAACATAAACAGCACTAGCTAGTTCTGGTTTAGTTGATGAAGGAAGTCTAAATCTCCATAAATCAATTTCAAAATCACCCAAAGAAAATTCAACAAGATTATTATTATTATTTCCTCCTTTAGCAATTACGATCTTTGTAACACCAGGAAGAATATCAATCTTATGCGCCACAACATCATTACCAAAATCATCATCTGTTTTTACTATGAAACGGAAACAAGTAGACGTTTCTTCAACAATCACATCTGTGTCAGAATGAAAAGGTAGCTCTAGCACTTTCGAAAATACGTGTGGAAGTTTATGAAGTTTCTTCTGTCTTGACATGAGTCTCTGAGTTTCTGTAGAAGTGTAACTGAAAGTTAAACTTGTTTTCTTCGGAAGCGGATGAACTTTCATCATTCTTTTGAATTTGAGACGAAGAAAATATGATCAAGAATTAATCCCTTGTTTGGAGACTTAGAAGATGAAAATTTAGCTAGGGTTTCAGGAAATGGAATTTGTTGAAGGCGAGAGTGTGATTATATAACAAGGAAAAAACAGAGAGAAAGAGAATTCAGTAAGGACAAGTTAGAGAGAGAGAAAACTTGGTAGATTTTGTTTGTGGAGAAAAGAACGATCCCATAGTTATAATTACAAAGGTGTCACTATCTTTCCACAAAAAACCCATCAAAATAAAAGTAACACAAAAATCTCATCAAAACAAAATTAACACAAAAACTCCAAATTTAAATATTGGTTTCATCAAATTTTATTTTGGTTTCATCATAAAATTTGGAGTTTTTGTATCAATTTTTAAAAATTAAGAGTTTTTATATCAATTTTGTTTACGATGGAGTTTTAATGGATCCCAACATTTGAGTGGGATTTTTGTACCACAAGTTTGGTCACCTTGGATTTTTATGACTAGTTTTGAGTGGTTTATGGTGTTTTTCTCTCTTTATTACAAATCAAATATATTGAGTTTTTGCAGTTTCACCCTCTACTTCTAAGAAATTGTTAGGATGTTCTCTTTTTCTTCTGTTTTTGTTCTCTAGCTCCTCATACGTGTGTAATTTTCAAGAAAATCATCCTTCATGACGGAAAGTGTACGATATGTAAAATATTGGTTGCAAGTTGGATGCTTGAGATCCTATATGTACATACCCACCTAGTCCACTGCCTGATTCAATTTCTTTTCTAATGATCAGAAGTTTGCTTTGCGAAGTTTCCTAATTTCCGTGTAGTAAGACCTTCTACTACAGTGCAATTCACTAGAAGTACTTTTCAAATAATTTTTTTTTTTTTTTTGATGACAAGTTTGAGGATGAGTTCTTTTTGAGAAAAGATGAAATAGGAAGGTGCACGGATCCTTCGTAAAAATGGTTACCCATCAACATTTGCCCATTAAAATCTTAAAGCAGTGGATCCTACTTACGTCTGTGTGGTCAGGTAGGGATGACAAACGTCTCAGCAACCTTGGGAAGAATAGAACAAATAAATACTTGATGAATGGGGGCAATTAACTCCACCCCTCCAAGGATTTACATGAGCTAAATTGAAGTGTAATTTGTAACACTAACAAAAAAAAAAAAAGTAAATTTTTATTTATTTTCCAGTACAACGATTAAGATGATAATTGGGTATTGTTCCAATTGAACATCAGGTAAACAGTATCTTTGCCATCTCCGTAGTAGCCACCATCTCGACGGAAAGACCAATAGCAGTGATTCCTGCAATTTCTACGCCAGTCTCTTTGGGCTTCATAAGCATGAAAACTCACTTTCGTTCCTTTTCCACTCAAATCATTCCACCACATATTACACCAAAACATTGTCGTACTCGCAAGATTTATATGAAAACTCCAGTGGAAGTTTTGCTGATACGAAAGCGTTTGCTCGCCAAGATCATTGTTTGCTGATTTGCAATGGAATGTTAAGTGTATGTTTGGATCTATATCATTCTCCATGTAAACATGTTTTCTGTCAAAAATCTCTGCCTGACTCACAGAAATTGGATGAGAGCAAGTTGTAGTGAAGATCATAAACTCCAAGAAAAACAAGAACAGCTGCGACATTTGAAGTTTGACAATACTAGTACCAGCCATGGTTAGATCTTTTACGATCTCTATGTTGAGGTTGTGCACGAAATAAATAAAATGCCCATGCATTTATGTGCAAGTAGATGTGCTTTCTTGAAAGGGCTGCAAAAAACTCTGGAGCCATAAATGGCTTCCTGTATCAAACGTAACTCGTTCGACACGTTTTCTAACCACATTAACAGATTCCTACTCCATTGTAACAGTGTTTTTCTTTATAAATTTTTCTTTTTACCGAGTACAAAAGAATTTTGTGTGATGAAAACTAGCTTATGTCCACACAGCCAAGCACTATTGGGGCTAAATTTCCTGGGCTATCCCTAAATTATGGCCAGACCAATTACTATGCGTCACTCCTTGGGTAGAATGTGGGGAATCAATAAGGCTTGGTTAGTGAAGGATCTAGATCCGTAACATTACTAAGATGGGTACCAGTTTATTCTTAACATTGCTAAGATGGATACCAGTTTATTGGGGGTGGGAATTATATAAATGCCCTCCATTATGACGGGTTATATAAATACCCTCTTGAAACAATAAAAATACCCCTTTCCAGTTATAGGTCCATCAAGGGTCCATCAACATTTTTCTTCTTTCCACATTTAGCCTTCCTCCTTCAATCTTCCTTTCTTCTTTAATCTTCGATTACATCTCCTCACCGTCTCCATCACCATCTCCATTCAGAGAAAAGAAAAAAAAAATCGAAGCCCTCCACCACCGTCTCCATCGCTACCACCACCATCTCCGTCGTCATCATAACCAACACCAACAACAGTGCACCGCCACCACCATCATTACAACCTACCACCACTACGGAAGAAGAATTCAGTGAAAAATCAACAAAAAATTTGATTTCAGATCTAGAAAATATCTTTTAGCCATCGCCACCACCATTTCTGTATGAAATCGATAAGAACAATCTACTTGAAGAATCGATTTTTGTTTCATATATGGAAACTAGTTTATGTTTCTTATGATTTTGATATCGATTCAACCAGTATCAATCTAATCTTCGATAGTATCTACCGGAATTTTTTTCAAATCTTCACCGGTAATGTTTCAGTTGGTTTCCTTTTAGTTTTTTGTTTGATTTGATTTTGATTTTATTATATTATGAAAATTCACCTTTGATTTGGTTTTGATAATGATTTTGCTCGCTACTGGAATTGATTATTAGGGTTATACTCGAATTTTCTGATTGCAGTTACAGAACAAAGAAATTTGTGCTATTGTTGGTATTGCAGGTGAGATGAATTTGAGTTTATTGTGTTAGAGGTTGTTGGAACAATTGCCGAAATTCGCATGCAAAACAATCACAAAGAAAAAACCAAACAAATAAAAAATGTTATGGCTGAGTCACGACCAGGTCGCTCTCTTTAAGACGTTTCGCGGCTCTACCCAAGATTGTGCAAGCAGTTCTTCCATGTCACGTCGTCCTTAGGATAAAACAGCTGAGTTCAATCTCTTACACAATCACTCTTGCACGATGAGAGGATGTGAAAACTTCTACACTTCATTCTTGCTCAGAAACTCATTTAGAAAAATAAGGATGTTCGCACACTTATTTTCTTTCTCCAAAATTCATTTTCTTATTTAAAATCAAGTCATAAAAGAAAAACTCTCCTTTTTTTCATTTTTGCAACCAAAAATATGATTTATAGTAAAGGTTTTCAAAATAGTTTAATGAAAATTAATTATGATGTAACTCACACAATTAACACCTATTAAAAATAAAACGGTCAAAACATTAATGACATAATTAATTTATTCTTTTATGAAAACCTTTATGAGTATTAAAACAATTCTAATGGGAAACTAATATGTTTTAAAACATATATTCCCAACAATCCCCTACTTATATTTTTAAAACATTGAGCAAGATATGTATAATAATGTGCATAAGCAAAGATATCTTTCAATTTTGAACCTTTACATAGTGTTAGACACTCGAAAAATCTAACCATAGAGTGAACATAAGTCTTTGAACTCTAGGATATAAGAAGATTGTATAACACACACAAAACTATACTAGTGTAAAGTCTAAATCCAGCGCATTACGACCATGTGCTTAAATCCCAGTTTAATAAATGATCTAGAGAACTGCCCAAATTCTCATAGAAAGCGGCCACACTTTCACATCCATACAGGTGAATCTATCAAGAGTACTTCTGTAGCTAAGTACCCCACTCTAAATAGAGATATAGACATCATTAAGAGTTTTAGAAACAAAAACTCAATCTCTACTCGCTTCAGTATATCATGTCGTGGGATGAATTCTCTAAAGCATGATTCTACATATACATATTATCCATAATTTCGTCCCATTTGAACCAACATTTTGGGATTTCCATTAATAGGTAGGGACTACCTTTTGAACCTACTTATGGAATCTTAACTTGTAGGTTGGATGTCAACCAAGAACAACTATGTCCATATCATCTGTGAATCGTTATTCCGTTTGAACCTATTTTTAGGTGGGTATCCATCACAAATGACTCAATTTTCAACGGGCATCAACATCATCCCATAATATGTATTCGCACCTTCTTATTAATTCTTTCGCCAAAGGATCAACGATAACTCTTTTCAGACCATATATAATCCATTCTCATAGCATCAAAAATGCTTTCTATCACCTTATATATCGACTCTACCGTTGTAACTAACGGTTCTCAACTCTTGCGATAGCCGCGGTACTATCATTGGATTAGTATGTCTGTTCTTCCTCTATCTAGTAGAGGACTGAATCACTCTATCCCTTGGAGTATTCATTTGAGAGGATATCTCAATCAAAATAGCAATAATATCCTTAAAGGATTACGGTAAACATTTTTCGATAGTGTATTTCTAGGTTTAAGGTTCTTTTCAGACACCTCATAACCTTCTCAATGTTTTACTAATTACCCATACATGGATTATTAGTAAATCTGCTCAAATGTAACCCCTACTACAGAAGTAATATACATATAGTCTATCACGTAGCAAGAAACAATTCCATGCTACCATACTCATTTTCTTTCTATAGTTCAATCACACACAATCACACACAATCACAATCACTATAATGCTAGAATGAAATGAGTGAAAACTAGTTTATAAAGACTATATTTTTTATTTCTTTACAAATCTTTTTCAATGCAATGGAATAGATCCAAAAAAAATGTTTCAACTCAAAATTTACACTATCTTCATCCAAGTCTTTCATGTCAAATAATAAACTAAGCATGTTCTCAGTTTCATTAACATCGTACGAGTTATAATACAAGTTCAGCAAATCACTTATGCATATATAACAAACAATCTTATGCATTTGTCACGTCAGTCAATTTTAAAACCATTTGAACTAATTAAGTAAACAAGTTTCTCATTCAAATGCTTCAAAGCTTGTTTCAAAATGAATAATGACTAATTAAATTTATACGCATTTCATTTTTATAGGAACAACCAAGTTTTTGATACTTGGTTTACCTATATTCAACACTTAACTCATTCAATTTATTTTTCTACATATGATACACAACAAATCACACATAGTAGAAACAATATCACCAATCAAGAATGTAAATTCAGCGACATGAAAGCAAGTATCAAAATTAATTACCCTTTCTCTATTTTCCAAACTAAAACGTTTCATTCTTAAAATATTTTTCAAAGATTAAAATTATGAGGAGATAAGTATCTCAAACAAAGTAATAATAGTGACCAAAATTCGTTTTAGTCTTACTACTTACACATCCACTCTTAATGATATTGTAATCTAAATTTCTAGGCTTCTAACTAGTTCTTTTCAAAGTTTAGCATTCATACACGGGGTAAAGAACCCCCACTATTTTCGACTCAAAATGAAATTTCAAATCAAAACCAAAAATATCTAAAATTAAGAAGCTACATATGCAAATTGCATTTCTATCCACGTTCATTATTAAATTTCTATAGTCTTCGTTAGACGTCAGATTTTAGAGTTTAATACCAATTCAAAAACTAGAAAGTTTCCTCATTCGTACAAAAATTAGAAATTATTTTTCAAAGCGCAAACAATTTCTCTAAATTCATATTTGACGCGCTATGCGTTTTTGCTCATAACTAATAAGGTAATGATTCAATTTCAAAATCCTTTTGGCACAATATAGAGGACGAATAAACAAACATTTTTCGTGCAGACAACATCCCCTAATTCGTTACTGAAGATATCATTTTTTGGTCACCAAATTAGAATACGTGAAATACCAAAAATATCTTATAAAATTCTCAAACATTTTATTTCATCTGATGCTTTTAAAAACTAGCAAGATTGAGAGTCTGTATGCTTTGGTGTGCTGGGTAAAATTTGATACATGTCACTTAAAAAATCCTTAGAAATTTTAGAGGAAAACACAACATGCTCATACTCATCACTAACTCAAAAATTTCATAGAAGCAAGATAAAATCACATATTTTGCACTCCAAAGCTTCAGTCATATCATACAAATAATATAATATTTGGTTCAAACATTCCATTGGTAACATTTCTATTGTAGTAGTGCAATGATCAAGTTCAACAAAATTTTTAATCTCAATCTTGTTAAAAACAAGATAGGCGGAAACTAGATTCTTTCTCATTTTGGTGGTATGAACATCTTTAACAAGATAGTTCCACCCGAAGCAAACTTTTGAGACCATACCAATTCCAAGAATCCTAGAGATGTGAGTATAACTCAACACCACTTTCTTTCAAACGACTTGGTTCAACTTTTGAACCATAACCTATGAAAACAAATATGGTGTAAAACACCAATATATATCACCTCTCACTGTATCCACAATTCACATTAACTTAGCTTGAAAAGCATTGTTAACAATATTTGATATTCTTGGAATGCCGAATGCAAACATATCAAATAACTACATAATTAAAATTATGTTCATTTCTTGGTGAGAGTTGGTATTCGTATTTGTTTTGACTAGGTTTCTTATTATTTCAGTTTTGGTTTGGTATAAAATTCTATCTCATAAGTTCCAAACTTGTATGAGTCACACATTTATTGTCATAAACAATAATTCTCAATATCTAGTTTCCGTTCAGCTCATTCTAAGATTGAACAATCAATTTATTTCAATCTAATGAAATTATTCGATCACTACAATAACTACAAATATTTCATCAAACATACCTCATTTGCTTTGAAATCTCAACTGGTCATAAACCAACGTCCAATCTTTCCACACCAACAAAGAAATCAGCAAGCCATTGCTCCATACGTCAATTAATCTCTAGTATTTACTCACAATTTTTGTTTTCATCAGGAAACAAAAAACTTGCTCAAGTAAGTGAAATTATCACCTGTCACAATCATTTAAATGTGAGCATTTGTAACCCAAAATAGGTAAGGTATGCACTTATGTAAGTACTTAAAAATCAAATAAAAATTAGAACTCCAAGTATCAAACAAAGTAAAGTTTTATAATTATAATAACGTCATAGATTATAACTTTCTACTAAGCATTTTATCAAACATTTGTCGCGCATTAGTTTGATTTTTAATAATGATCTTATATTTTCATTTCCAAAACAAAAGTAAAGTAATAAAATCAAATATGATTTCTATTCTAAGTTTTTACATCTCTAATCTCTAAACTCAATCATCACAACTCATATTTTTAGACAAACACAACAATTTTGAAATCACCACATCTCTCAAACCACAAATCCAAATAGAAAATTTCAAAATGGTTTTTTAAGATAAGTTCATGATTTACAAGTTTCATGTTATACACGAATTCAAAATAATAATACAAAGATCATAAAAACGAAATTATTCGGGACTAAATTTCTACTCGTCAGAAATTTTCAGCAATATTATGTGGTTTTGTAAAATACCTTAAAAATACTTTTCAGACTCCAAAAATTATGATATTTTACGTGGATGATATTTAAGATGTCTAATATATCTGGTTAAAATTTCAAGGCCCAATTATTTTTCGTTAAGGAAATTCATAGAAAACTCCATAATATATTACACCCCATGTCCAATACGAACAAACATCAATTTTAGTTATAAATAATCTAAAATTCCAAGAATCGTGAGAATAATATACCATAGTGATTTGTTAAAATAAAATAAACGACGATACTTATCGTGTTTTAGGAATTGGTTCTCGTTTAATCTCAATGACAGAAGAATCCGTCTTAAAATTGTTGGAACAATTGCCAAAATTCGCCTGCAAAACAATCACAAAGAAAAAACCAAACAAATAAAAAATGTTATGGCTGAGTCACGACCAGGTCGCTCTCTTTAAGACGTTTCGCGGCTCTGCCCAAGATTGTGCAAGCAGTTCTTTCATGCCGCGTCGTCCCCAGGATAAAACAGCCGAGTTCAATCTCTTACACAATCACTCTTGCACGATGAGAGGATGTGAAAACTTCTACACTTCATTCTTGCTCAGAAACTCATTTAGAAAAATAAGGATGTTCACACACTTATTTTATTTCTCCAAAATTCATTTTCTTATTAAAAATCAAGTCATAAAAGAAAACTCTCCTCTTTTTCATTTTTGCAACCAAAAATATGATTTATAGTAAAAGTTTTCAAAATAGTTTAATGAAAATTAATTATGATGTAACTCACACAATTAACAACAATTAAAAATAAAACGGTCAAAACATTAATGACATAATTAATTTATTCTTGTATGAAAACCTTTATGAGTATTAAAAAAATTCTAATGGGAAACTAATATGTTTTAAAACATATATTCCCAACAGAGGTTGAGCTATGAACTGATGGTGGGTGATGGATGTGACGTTACCATGGTTCTGAAGCTGTTCTGAGTTTGAATGAAGGAGTTGGTGGTTTTGGAAGAATGGGGTATCATTGTTGATGTCTGAAAGAGAATGAAGTGGTGTTGCTGGTCTAGTATTGCAGGAAATGGAGTTGAAGCTGTAAACTGGTGGTGCTGAGATAAAAAAAATTGAGTTAGCAGCTGGAGTTTTGATTAGAGATTGATGTTGTTGGTGGTTTGCAGTTGTGTAGCGAATGCATAAATGAGTTGGAGGAAAGATGTATAAGATATCCCAAAGGTGCGTGACTCCATATCTCTATGATTTGTTGATTCCAAGTTTTAGTTTTCAGAATTACAGAGATATTGATGTAGTTATTTTTTGACGAACTTGTGGTGTAATGGTAACACACCTGACTCCACGTCAAAAGATGCGTGTTCGATTCACGTCAGGTTCATAATTTTAGTACGTCAATTTTTGGGATCAACTATAGTTGTTGACACCATATTTTGGGATCAACTTTAGTTGTTGATCCCATTCACTGTGATCAACTTCCATTCTTGACACAAAAAAGTTGGAGTATTTTTTCAGTTATTGTGTCAACAAAGGAAATTTATCAACTTTGGTTGTTGACACCAGATTTTGGGATCAACTTTGGTTGTTGACCTCATTCACTGTGATCAACTTCCATTGTTGACCCATAAAAGTTGGAATATTTTTTTTTAGTTATTGTGTCAACAAAGGAAATTGATCAACTTTGGTTGTTGACTCAATTCACTTGGATCAACTTCCATTGTTGACCCAAAAAAAGTGGGAGTATTTTTCAGTTATTTCTTAAACAAAGAAAGTTGATCAATTTTGGTTGTTAACACCAGTTTTTGGGATCAACTTTCTTTGTTGATACCCAAAAACTTGAATATGTACTAATAAAGTTATTTTTTGGACTTTTAATTTTGGATCAACTTTAGTCGTTGACACCAAAATTTGGCGGCGGCGGTGGTCCCGATGGCGGTGGTGGTGGTGGCGGCGGCGGTGGTGGTGATGGCGACGATGGTGGTGGCGGAGTAGTAGTAGCGGAGTGGTGGTGGCGGCGGAATGGTGACGGTGGTGAAGTGGTGGCGGTAACACCATCGATGGCGGTTGTGGTTGTTGTGGCGGCGGCGGAGGTGGTGGTAGTAATGGAATATTAGTTGTGGCGGTGGTTAGTAGGTGGTGGTGGTGGTAGCGACGGTGTTGTTGGTGGTAGTGGAATGGTGGCGTTAGAATGGTGACGGTGAAGTTCATAGAAAAATAATTATTTTGTATTTTGAAATAAAGAAAAATATTATATAAGTGAGGGTATTAAGGTAATCTATATTTTAATGGATATGCTTTTTAAATGACATGGTTATATTTATTGTTGTATGAGGGTATATTTGTTGGGTGTCAAAACTAAGAGTATTTAATAAATATACCCTTTACTGGGAGGGTACCGAATCTCATAGGACAAATAAAATAATGTTTTGTACTATATAAGATTTGATACTCTTTCCAGTAAACTGACACCCTATCAGTAACCTTGTAGATTCAGATTGCGCTCCAGTTAAAAAATATAGAACGGAAACTGAATTTCAGTTATAAAGTAGATTTTCGAGGATATTCAATTATTTCCGCCTAATTTAGGACGGATACTAAGTATTTGTCTTTAGTTTCAACTATATTTACGTTGTTTTATTCCCTAATATTATTACCATCCCTATTTATTTTATCCCCAACTCTTTTATTTAGTTAAAAGAGTTTGGTAAATCACTCAGACAAACAACTTTAAAATAACTTTTCCCATACCAGACTTTTGGGTGGGTCTTATGACACGCAGGTAGGATCCAGCGTTACCCTATGGGTTCATCACAGCCCTTGATTGAGGTATATTGTTTTTGGGTTGTTCAAAATGTCGGTTCACCAAGAACCATTCTTTGTTTAACTATAATTTCTCTTTCCATATCTTCTAATTTTTTTCTTTTAATTCTTCTTTAATCAACAAAATCGAACAAAAAATATTTTAGATAAAAAACGACATATGCTAAGCTTCCGTCACCATTTAGTTTCGGTCACATTAAGTCAACTAGCCAAAGGATATTCTTCCCCAATAAGAGATGGATGTTCTTAGCTTAGCTAGATTATAACCATAGCCAAGAGAATTGGAGGATTATAGTGCTTGGCCTATCTGTCAATATATTCTTGAAGCGATATCCTTACAGAAGTCAAAATATGATATGAATTTTGGTGGTGTGAGTCCTGAAAAGTTTACTGGCGACATGCACGCCATTAACAGGAATGTTACTCTGATCGGAAATTGAATCTCACGGTCTATCCCGTCTTTCACAGATATATGGTTTTTAGAGTGCCCATAATCATGAAAGGGGCAAAATTTGGTCAAGCGAATAAATGATAAACACTTGACATTGAGCGGAAGTATAATACACGTCTGAAACTTGTGCGGACGTATAAATAAATCGCCCGATTGAAGTGGACATATAGTATACGTCTGGTTAAGACGTAAATTAAAATACCTTCTGATGTTAGACGAAGATTAAAAAACAAAGAAATGTATGTATTACCACCGTCTGATCAGACAGATGCTAGATGTGCGCCTCAATGAGATTATGTTCACCTGGTGTAGGGTGAACATATTCTATTATTACACATCCATATGTATATGTGTAATACTATTTATGAGAAAAATTCACTATCTGGATTTGTTATGTTCAGTGCTTGGATTGTCTCGCTTGCTTCTAAGTAATTACTCAATAGAGTCGTACCATTAAACGGGAAGAAAAAAGGTGTAGTACTAGTACCAGGACCACTTAAACGTGTGTTGTTAAATTGTTAGGTATAATACTTTGGTTAATCAAAAAGCGGATGTATAATGAACGTCTGGGGGTGGACGTTATATCAACGCCCCACACAAGGGAACATTATAAAGACGCCTGATATCATATCCGGCAGACCTAATACTCATTTCTGATGGGGCGGAGGTTATATGTCCGCCTAGTTCAGGCGATCTTTATAACTTTGCTTCATCATCAGGAGGTTGCTTTCTTCGGAGCCCGTTGCGAGATGTTAATTATACCACTGCCTCCTATCAGACACACGTAATATTTCCGTTCGATCAAATATAATTTTTATTAGGATTTCAGACTAGATTTGTTCCCAAACCTCAAAATCCCGAGTAAATTTGGTTAGCTTCTGCGTCCTCGTGATTAATTTTTTTTACCAAATTTGGGTATGCTCCACCTTTTGCTCAATGCTTGTGGACGTTAATATAGTTTTCTAAGTGATGTGGGTCCCATTTTTGTAGGAGGTGGAACTGACCTCGGGATTCAACCCTACTGTCAGTGTATCAATTTTGTTCCAACCCTACTGTCAGTGTATCAATTTTGTTCCATGCATATGACATCTTTGTTTCTTTTTCATTTCTCTTCATAGAAGAGATTATTCATGATTGTTTGTCGACTCGATTTTCTTAAGCTAAATTCAAGAAGAAAATTAATTAATGAAATTTTATTAAATAGGATTAGATGGGCATAGAATGGGAATATAAAAAACAGTATTTCCTAAAGAAAAACCAGAAGAAATCAGAAAAGAGAAATAAACATCTATAGGCTCATTAAAAATAGTCTTTCAGAAAAAAAAATTCAGTCTCTTTTAAGTAAATATGTTGTTTTAGGGTAGCATTTATTATCTCAATTTAAGTAGTAAATATATAGTTTTAAAAGCTACCTTGAAATGACTAGAAATGCCTTCTTTAATTTAAATTTCATTCTCGGTTATTTAAGATCCATGAGAAGATTTTTTATTGGAATGAAATACCCCATTTAAGTACTTGTTATTAGATGATATAAGCTCCCTACTAATTATTCACCTCCTAAACCTTTACCATTTACAAAGGATCCTGAATCACCTCGCTCCTTTTACACGCGTTCTTTAACTTCAGCTTCGTCTAATGCTTTCATTGGTGAAGATTTTGTGGTTAGTACCGAATCGATTCCAGAATCTGCTGCCTCCGCTCATTTGATTAACAATCCATCTATTTTACATGATGTTGTCCCTTACACTGTAAAAATGAGACGGTACCGAATAACACCACTAACTTTTTCGTCCGGAAACGTGTATGGACAAAACCTAATGTAATTGCAAGTAGATCTAAATTATAGATCCTTGAATAATATGTATATAGATTTTTTTTTCTCTTTCTCCTCACAATCAATATGTCTAGACACAAGATCCGTCAACCTGATTATATAGAAGAGTTCTTGGAAGATTTCAAAAATCAATACCCAAGATCAATCTAGTCGTATCCAAATCAAGAGGATCTGAATTCTAACAAGTATGAAAATTTCGATCTATCTTTCAAGGTACGAATTCAACAAAAGTGAATCCTGTTTTTGATCTCAATTAATAAGGAGTTAAACTATCTAAGCTGGTTACTGATGGGATTTTTCAATGATGTTGTAGTATGATGATTCGTTCACTCAGACTTGTTGAAATTGTTTTTAGGATTAATAAAGGAAAAACACTAAAAATATACATACAAAATTTGTCACAGGATGAAGAGAGACCGGGACTCGGGATTTCACTACTTTTCATATTGTTGTGGTTCAGTCATTAACTCTAGACAATATAGCTCAAACAAAAGAAGTTGTGACTCTAGTTCTTTGCCAAAAATAGATTTCGTAAAAAAAATTTTGTAAGTTAAAAGCATGACGCATCTGAAGTAATTAAAACTAAGCATGCGACATCTAACAAAATAACAAGTAATTAATAGAAATCATAAATCAATTAAATCTATGCAAAAAGTCAATAAAAGAATTAATTCATCTACCACAATCATGAAAAGTTGCTTCCTCCGTTATCCCGGTGGTGGGGTTTAGCTTCTCATGGTGAAAACACACTCAAAGGAATTTTTCATTGCTCAAAAAGGTGCTTACAAGGATGAAAAAGGAGGAACAACAATTAAAACCGGGTTTGTAACAATTATAATTGTTACAAACCGAAGTGTTACAAAGAATAACAGTAACTGTCGCAGAAGACAGTCTTATCTCTTAACATGAACAACAGTTTTTTACGGCTGTCTTTGGAAGTCTGTTCTTCTTGTTCTTCGTGTTCTACAGCAGCAGAAAAATATTCTCTGCAACTCGTCCAATCTCTTCTCTGTAGCTCTCTATTCTCTTCCCCAACTCTCCATCCCCCTTCTCTGACATCCCAACACCTTATTTATACTCAACAACTCCCCAAAATCTCTCGTAATAACTCACAAAAATCTCACAGTTAAGAAAATATTATTTCACGGGAATATTTCCATTATCTTCCTCTGCATGCGTTAACTGCCAGCTACGGGATATTTTCTCTGTTGTTGGATGAGTTGTCAATTGTATCTCCACTGTCAAATAATGAAATCCTCCGACAAAATATTCCCCAATCAAAGCATATCCTCCAAATACAGGAAACAATATTCGATGCATATCCGAAGCTCTAACTACCCTGTTTGTTGAAGGGAAGGAAACTTTATCAGTTACACGCGCCTGCATCCTTCAAACAAGCCGAATATCCATTGCTGCAATATTCAAACACACGCCGGCCCAAGAAAATTCCATGAAATCCCGTGAACATCTCTTTCCGTGCACATGCTTCTCTGTTTTGAGAATTATTTCCATCTTTGTCTTTGTTACGCGTCTGTAAGCTGGGAATCATTCAAACACATCAGAAAGGAGGGAAACAAACTAATGACACACTCCAGATAGAAGCTCCTGAGTAGTTCTTTCTCCGTAAGTATGCTCTCCCTGTTTTGTTGCAACCCCATAAAGATCTTCTCCTTTTATGTTTCGATGACTATTACCAATCATGTTTGACTTAAATAGGTGTATACCAAACCATAGCAACGAAAAATCCCAAAAAATCTCTCCAACAATTCAATCCAGAGATACGCAGTTGAAGGTGGTTTTCCCGCCAAAAATTCTCTTTTGTACGTGAGGGATGAAGCGTCCCTTATCCTCTATGGGGTGTTGATAGCACTGGAGTGTAAATAGCAAATTGGGTGCCCCTTAGAAGCTGGGCGCCCCTTAGTAATTCAGGTGTCCCTTAACCAAAATTGGGAGTCCGGATAACACGTGTCCTCCGGGGTCCAAAAATCAACTTTTCAAGCCGAATTTTCCACAAATGTTTATTTCCCAAAAATGCCTACAAACACATAAATACCATAATAAGTACAAATCGAGTGCCAACAATACGGAAAATTGAGGACAACTTAGACACAAAAATGTGTCTATCAAATACCCCCAAACTTATTATTTGCTAGTCCTCGAGCAAAACTAAAAAAAATAAAACCGAGTTAATCTCGGGAGGGTTTACCAGAGGTGTACCCACAAAACCATGACTTCTACTTGGTCACAAGTATCCAAAGAGCTATGAGGACAAAATATTCTCAACCTATCTCCAAGTAACTAGAATGCTAGAGAAATTAAAGGTGCCAGCTCTAAAGCTGACTAAAGAAAAGGGAAGACACATCCGCAACACTGCTAGATAAAGAGATATCCGCTACACAGCTAGATAAATATTGTAAGATGCGTCCGCTGATTTACAGCTGGATAAGATTAGGAGAGAGATAAAGATGAGAGGGACATCTGCTACACAACTGGACTAATTACGTGTGATGAGTTAAACCAGTGCTAGAAAGATCTTGTGCCGGATTGAAAGCGGACTAACAAAGCAACCAAATGTATCTTTCTTCGACTCTCTCATAGTGCTCAGTAGAAACAACGTCTTCTTCGGTCTTCAACTGTTGATGATAAACTATCGAACCTCATAGAACCTTGGCAATTAACTCTTCTCTTCGATTTCTTGCTTGACTTATAAATTTCTACTTCCATTTGGCCTTATTGAACAAAACGTAACGATGATTTTTTTCATTTTTCATTTCATTTTTTTTTTCAACACATAACAAAAAAAAAAAAATTTAAATGGCCATGATAGAAGGACTTTAGAACTTGGATCTTCGCAACTTGTGATGTCTTGGTATCATGAACTTCAACAACTTATATCATTTTCTCTTATAAATTTTTGTAACTAAGTCTTCAACTTTGATTTTTTTTTGAATTATTCTTTTCTATTGTTGCTTCTAAACCTTAAACGTCTTCAACTTTCTTCATAAATTTTGATGTCGCTCTGCTTGTTGATGGTGATAATTTCTACTGAGAGAGAGTCGTAATCCAGTAACTAAGACTACGTTGTGAGGTTGCTTTGTCTTTCTGGCATTTCCTGACCTCCTTGCCTTTCCATCATGGATGGTTAGGTCCATCACGGTTACCCTCTAAAAGGAACAAGTTCTCTCCTGAATTTCAAGGATCTCAATGTCTTTTTCTCTAATGTCTCAATAGATTGTTATCTCTAGCATTCCAATTTCTATCTTTTTCGGTGAGAAACAGTATGTAAACTTAGCTAACCAGATACCATGTGACGCTAGAAGTTTCAAAAATGTGACTAAAATACCCCCAAACTTAAATCTAACATTGTCCTCAATGTTCTAAATAAAATTAAAAGCATGAACAAGGAGAAACTGTTACCACTTGAAGCAAAAGAGAAAGGAACCGTGTCGCAAGAATATTGGGTTACCTCCCAAGAAGTGCTAATTTTAAAGTCTTCGCCAGACATTATAAGAATTAATCACCTCATAGAATCATATAGAAGTAGCCGGAATAACTGTGGGTCATCTGGATCAAAAAGTATTACCCACAAGAAGAGGAAACTGCAACAGACCAAAAAGATACCGAACATACCCTTGTTTAAGACAACTACATCTAGTTGTGGCTCAGGTTCAGGTTCTATAACTGGGTCTAGATAGCAGGTTTTTATCGGTTGGATTTCCTCAAAGCTAAGATCTGGTTCAGGTATTAGAGTCTGGAAAAACTCAACTAAGAACTTAGAAGCACATAACAACAACCTGCATAACTGGGATCCTCTAAGTCAATCAGATTTGACTCACACAGCTGACCACAATGAATGAGGTGGTATTCCTTAAGAAAATGTGTCGACCCTAATATCCTAAAGTGATTAGGTTTAGTCTCAAAACTTAATAACCGACACATCTTAATATCAAAAGTTCCCACAATTGGAAGAAAAGTTTTTGGTGGGAAAACAAAGTCAATCTTGGTATCATAGCCTGGGTTAACCACATCAACCATAGGATGGGTGTCTAACAACTGAGCTTCTTTCTGGACATCATTAGGTTCGGAAAAACGTGTATGAAGATAATCTTGTAAGATGGTTGAGGCACAAATGTCAAGTCCTACAGGAGGGTACTTAAGATTTAAAACACACAGAGAATGATAATCACCCCCAAACTTAGAGTTTTCTGTGTCTCTAGAAAGGCTATTCGCAACTTCCCTAATTTCTAGGTCATCAGATTCCTGGAAATGGTCAATAGATTCTTCTAAGTTGGGTTCATCCTCACTCATTTCTACGAGTTTATCATCTTCTAAGACTAGTGTTTCTAAATCGCTAGATTCTAAAACAGTATTCTCAGGGTAATCTCTTTCCTCTAAACCATCATCACAATCATATAAAGGATTATCAGAGAAAGTTTCATATAAAGGCTAATCAACTAAGGTTTTAATCATAGTTAACTCCTCCGATTCACTGATAGGCACATCAAATAATGGATTATCCAACATACTGCAGGCTAAAGGATCATGAACTACATCGTCTAAAACGGTGGTATCTCTAGGCAAATCCACATCCTTTTGAATAGGTGAATAATTATTAAAATTATTTGGATTTGTACTAGAAACAACACTATCATTATAAAGCTCAATCGGAGTAACAAATTCCTGATCACTATGCCTACATATTTCATGTTCTTCATCAATACTATCCTCATCATAATCATCACTATAATAACATGAAAATGATCGAACCTTATCAAAACAAGTAGTGTTACCAATTCTAACCTCGTCATCTTGATTATGTGAATAAAAACTATCCTTATTTTCGAGGGTGGTATTGGGAAAACTACACTGGAAATTAAGACTATCCTGAGCAAGTTTTTCCACAATCCTATTTGTATTCTCAGTAAATTTCTTGAGGGTCTCTTCTAGAGATAACTTAGTTGACCGCTCTACGGACTCTTCTGGGAGAAGAATATTATAAGTATCTTTCATAAATAACTTTTGTGCTGACTCATTGAAACTCTTGAGAGACTCTTCTAGAGAAATATAAGGATTTTTTGCTCGTATGACCTGTGGGTATGTGGATAGTAAGTGGGCTCAAAATGGTATGGACCATAACCTTCAAAGGTTTCACGTTCCCAATCACTATTCACACCATGGTCATATAAAGGATAATGTCTAAGCTGCTCAGTCGGATACTCATTGTATTGGCTATTATAATACCAGTTCGACATCCTAACTGCAAGGGAATTCTAAACAAACACAAAGAAGGATGACTCGACCACAACAAGCCTATTTTATCTAGCAAACAAAAATCATGATGGCTCCACTTAGATTGTTTCTAGACAAGCTTCTAATCCTTCGAAAGGGAATTCGTTACAATTTGAGCAAACCCCTCTGGAATCAATCCGAGTCAAAGAAGTTGAATAGAGGCGAGGGAAGCTGCGTGGAGCTTTGATACCCAAGGCCTCACCGTATTACAAGGCGGCGCAGTCACGCATTCAGCTCACATAAACCATCATGAACTTCGAAGTATGCTTAAAAGAGTAACCAATATTTCTCGAATGACTTTCCTATTAAGCTCGTTACCCTATCGGTTTCGTTCTAGTCAAAATTTTAGGCTTAGGTTCGCGTAGGTTACGTGTTCCTAAGGCGGGCAAGAAGGAAACGGTGATGAAATCCGAGACCTTATCTTGATTTGGCCAGGCCTTGCCCTTTACTAGAAAATTAAATCCGATTTCAGGTCCTCAACATATAAGCATACAAAATCATCCAGTAAACCCGCTGACAGGGGATTCGCGGGTGTTTAGAATTCTTACCTCCCGTTCCAGACGGGGGATGAACCGTTGAAGTCGACTCGGGACACAACTCCAATGTCGTGTACGAACCCGAGGGGCCGAGACGATATCGTAATCGTCGTCCTTCTCTGCACACAGTTTATATTTAAAACTACCCTTCCATAGGGTTAAAAAAAATAAAGTCCCAAAGTACAATGTCCGAAAATAAAAAAAAATGTCCAAAAAAAAAAGATTACAAAAAAAAAAACCTTAATTACAGTTTCTAAAAAATAAATAAAAAAATAAAAATAAAATAGAATATCTATATACAAAAAATTTCTTCTTCACTCCTTTTGGATTCCTCCTTCTTTTTTCTTTGGCTTCGCTTTTGTTTTCAGCACTTTCCCCTTTTCTTTAGCTCAGTTCCAAATCTGAAAGCAAACAAGAAATACCAAAAGGCGTAAAAAGGAACAAATAGAAAAAACTAAAAACAAATTTATAAACAAATCCGCGTCGGCGGCGCCAAAAATTGATGGGATTTTTCAATGATGTTGTAGTATGATGATTCGTTCACTCAGACTTGTTGAAATTGTTTTTAGGATTAATAAAGGAAAAACACTAAAAATATACATACAAAATTTGTCACAGGATGAAGAGAGACCGGGACTCGGGATTTCACTACTTTTCATATTGTTGTGGTTCAGTCATTAACTCTAGACAATATAGCTCAAACAAAAGAAGTTGTGACTCTAGTTCTTTGCCAAAAATAGATTTCGTAAAAAATATTTTGTAAGTTAAAAGCATGACGCATCTGAAGTAATTAAAACTAAGCATGCGACATCTAACAAAATAACAAGTAATTAATAGAAATCATAAATCAATTAAATCTATGCAAAAAGTCAATAAAAGAATTAATTCATCTACCACAATCATGAAAAGTTGCTTCCTCCGTTATCCCGGTGGTGGGGTTTAGCTTCTCATGGTGAAAACACACTCAAAGGAATTTTTCATTGCTCAAAAAGGTGCTTACAAGGATGAAAAAGGAGGAACAACAATTAAAACCGGGTTTGTAACAATTATAATTGTTACAAACCGAAGTGTTACAAAGAATAACAGTAACTGTCGCAGAAGACAGTCTTATCTCTTAACATGAACAACAGTTTTTTACGGCTGTCTTTGGAAGTCTGTTCTTCGTGTTCTACAGCAGCAGAAAAATATTCTCTGCAACTCGTCCAATCTCTTCTCTGTAGCTCTCTATTCTCTTCCCCAACTCTCCATCCCCCTTCTCTGACATCCCAACACCTTATTTATACTCAACAACTCCCCAAAATCTCTCGTAATAACTCACAAAAATCTCACAGTTAAGAAAATATTATTTCACGGGAATATTTCCATTATCTTCCTCTGCATGCGTTAACTGCCAGCTACGGGATATTTTCTCTGTTGTTGGATGAGTTGTCAATTGTATCTCCACTGTCAAATAATGAAATCCTCCGACAAAATATTCCCCAATCAAAGCATATCCTCCAAATACAGGAAACAATATTCGATGCATATCCGAAGCTCTAACTACCCTGTTTGTTGAAGGGAAGGAAACTTTATCAGTTACACGCGCCTGCATCCTTCAAACAAGCCGAATATCCATTGCTGCAATATTCAAACACACGCCGGCCCAAGAAAATTCCATGAAATCCCGTGAACATCTCTTTCCGTGCACATGCTTCTCTGTTTTGAGAATTTTCCATCTTTGTCTTGTTACGCGTCTGTAAGCTGGGAATCATTCAAACACGGTCAGAAGGAGGGAAACAAACTAATGACACACTCCAGATAGAAGCTCCTGAGTAGTTCTTTCTCCGTAAGTATCTCTCCCTGTTTTGTTGCAACCCCATAAAGATCTTCTCCTTTTATGTTTCGATGACTATTACCAATCATGTTTGACTTAAATAGGTGTATCCCAAACCATAGCAACGAAAAATCCCAAAAAAATCTCTCCAACAATTCAATCCAGAGATACGCAGTTGAAGGTGGTTTTTCCCGCCAAAAATTCTCTTTTGTACGTGAGGAAGATGAAGCGTCCCTTATCCTCTATGGGGTGTTGATAGCACTGGAGTGTAAATAGCAAATTGGGTGCCCCTTAGAAGCTGGGCGCCCCTTAGTAATTCAGGTGTCCCTTAACCAAAATTGGGAGTCCGGATAACACGTGTCCTCCGGGGTCCAAAAATCAACTTTTCAAGCCGAATTTTCCACAAATGTTTATTTCCCAAAAATGCCTACAAACACATAAATACCATAATAAGTACAAATCGAGTGCCAACAATACGGAAAATTGAGGACAACTTAGACACAAAAATGTGTCTATCAAATACCCCCAAACTTATTATTTGCTAGTCCTCGAGCAAAACTAAAAAAAATAAAACCGAGTTAATCTCGGGAGGGTTTACCAGAGGTGTACCCACAAAACCATGACTTCTACTTGGTCACAAGTATCCAAAGAGCTATGAGGACAAAATATTCTCAACCTATCTCCAAGTAACTAGAATGCTAGAGAAATTAAAGGTGCCAGCTCTAAAGCTGACTAAAGAAAAGGGAGACACATCCGCAACACTGCTAGATAAAGAGATATCCGCTACACAGCTAGATAAATATTGTAAGATGCGTCCGCTGATTTACAGCTGGATAAGATTAGGAGAGAGATAAAGATGAGAGGGACATCTGCTACAACTGGACTAATTACGTGTGATGAGTTAAACCAGTGCTAGAAAGATCTTGTGCCGGATTGAAAGCGGACTAACAAAGCAACCAAATGTATCTTTCTTCGACTCTCTCATAGTGCTCAGTAGAAACAACGTCTTCTTCGGTCTTCAACTGTTGATATAAACTATCGAACCTCATAGAACCTTGCAATTAACTCTTCTCTTCGATTTCTTGCTTGACTTATAAATTTCTACTTCCATTTGGCCTTATTGAACAAAACGTAACGATGATTTTTTTCATTTTTCATTTCATTTTTTTTTCAACACAAAAATAACAAACAAAAATTTAAATGGCCATGATAGAAGGACTTTAGAACTTGGATCTTCGCAACTTGTGATGTCTTGGTATCATGAACTTCAACAACTTATATCATTTCTCTTATAATTTTTGTAACTAAGTCTTCAACTTTGATTTTTTTTGAATTATTCTTTTCTATTGTTGCTTCTAAACCTTAAACGTCTTCAACTTTCTTCATAAATTTTGATGTCGCTCTGCTTGTTGATGATGATAATTTCTACTGAGAGAGAGTCGTAATCCAGTAACTAAGACTACATTGTGAGGTTGCTTTGTCTTTCTGGCATTTCCTGACCCCTTGCCTTTCCATCATGGATGGTTAGGTCCATCACGGTTACCCTCTAAAAGGAACAAGTTCTCTCCTGAATTTCAAGGATCTCAATGTCTTTTTCTCTAATGTCTCAATAGATTGTTAGCTTAGCAGTCCTGGCTATCTGGTGAGAAACAGTATGTAACTAGCTAACCGATACCATGTGACGCTAGAAGTTTCAAAAATGCGACTAAAATACCCCCAAACTTAAATCTAACATTGTCCTCAATGTTCTAAATATAAAATTAAAAGCATGAACAAGGAGAAACTGTTACCACTTGAAGCAAAAGAGATAAGGAAACCGTGTCGCAAGAATATTGGGTTACCTCCCAAGAAGTGCTAAGTTTAAAGTCTTCAGCCAGACATTGGAAAGAATTAGTCACCTCATAGAATCATATAGAAGTAGCCGGAATAACTGTGGGTCATCTGGATCAAAAAGTATTACCCACAAGAGAGGAAACTGCAACAGACCAAAAAGATACCGAACATACCCTTGTTTAAGACAACTACATCTAGTTGTGGCTCAGGTTCAGGTTCTATAACTGGGTCTAGATAACAGGTTTTTATCGGTTGGATTTCCTCAAAGCTAAGATCCGGTTCAGGTATTAGAGTCTGGAAAAACTCAACTAAGAACTTAGAAGCACATAACAACAACCTGAAACTGGGATCCTCTAAGTCAATCAGATTTGACTCACACAGCTGACCACAATGAAAGAGGTGGTCTTCCTTAAGAAAATGTGTCGACCCTAATATCCTAAAGTGATTAGGTTTAGTCTCAAAACTTAATAACCGACACATCTTAAATCAAAAGTTCCCACAATTGGAAGAAAAGTTTTTGGTGGGAAAACAAAGTCAATCTTGGTATCATAGCCTGGGTTAACCACATCAACCAGAGGATGGGTTCTAACAACTGAGCTTCTTTCTGGACATCATTAGGTTCGGGAAAACGTGTATGAAGATAATCTTGTAAGATGGTTGAGGCACAAATGTCAAGTCCTACAGGAGGGTACTTAAGAGTTAAAGCACACGAGAATGATAATCACCCCCAAACTTAGAGTTTTTGTGTCTCTAGAAAGACTAGTCACAACTTCCCTAATTTCTAGGTCATCAGATTCCTGGAAATGGTCAATAGATTCTTCTAAGTTGGGTTCATCCTCACTCATTTCTACGAGTTTATCATCTTCTAAGACTAGTGTTTCTAAATCGCTAGATTCTAAAACAGTATTCTCAGGGTAATCTTTCCTCTAAACCATCATCACAATCATATAAAGGATTATCAGAGAAAGTTTCATATAAAGGCATCAACTAAGGTTTTAATCATAGTTACCCCGATTCACTGATAGGCACATCAAATAATGGATTATCCAACATACTGCAGGCTAAAGGATCATGAACTACATCGTCTAAAACGGTGGTATCTCTAGGCAAATCCACATCCTTTTGAATAGGTGAATAATTATTAAAATTATTTGGATTTGTACTAGAAACAACACTATCATTATAAAGCTCAATCGGAGTAACAAATTCCTGATCACTATGCCTACATATTTCATGTTCTTCATCAATACTATCCTCATCATAATCATCACTATAATAACATGAAAATGATCGAACCTTATCAAAACAAGTAGTGTTACCAATTCTAACCTCGTCATCTTGATTATGTGAATAAAAACTATCCTTATTTTCGAGGGTGGTATTGGGAAAACTACACTGGAAATTAAGACTATCCTGAGCAAGTTTTTCCACAATCCTATTTGTATTCTCAGTAAATTGCTTGAGGGTCTCTTCTAGAGATAACTTAGTTGACCGCTCTACGGACTCTTCTGGGAGAAGAATATTATAAGTATCTTTCATAAATAACTTTGTGCTGACTCATTGAAACTCTTGAGAGACTCTTCTAGAGAAATAGAAGGATTTTTTGCTCGTATGACCTGTGGGTATGTGGATAGTAATTGGGCTCAAAATGGTATGGACCATAACCTTCAAAGGTTTCGCGTTCCCAATCACTATTCACACTATGGTCATAAAAGGATAATGTCTAAGCTGCTCAGTCGGATACTCATTGTATTGGCTATTATAATACCAGTTCGACATCCTAACTGCAAGGGAATTCTAAACAAACACAAAGAAGGCTGACTCGACCACAACAAGCCTATTTTATCTAGCAAACAAAAATCATGATGGCTCCACTTAGATTGTTTCTAGACCAGCTTCTAATCCTTCGAAAGGGAATTCGTTACAATTTGAGCAAACCCCTCTGGAATCAATCCGAGTCAAAGAAGTTGAATAGAGGCGAGGGAAGCTGCGTGGAGCTTTGATACCCAAGGCCTCACCGCATTACAAGGCGGCGCAGTCACGCATTCAACTCACATAAACCATCATGAACTTCGAAGTATGCTTAAAAGAGTAACCAATATTTCTCGAATGACTTTCCATTAAGCTCGTTACCCTATCGGTTTCGTTCTAGTCAAAATTTTAGGCTTAGGTTCGCGTAGGTTACGTGTTCCTAAGGCGGCAGAAGGAAACGGTGGATGAAATCCGAGACCTTATCTTGATTTGGCCAGGCCTTGCCCTTTACTAGAAAATTAAATCCGATTTCAGGTCCTCAACATATAAGCATACAAAATCATCCAGTAAAACCCGCTGACAGGGGATTCGCGGGTGTTTAGAATTCTTACCTCCCGTTCCAGACGGGGGATGAACCGTTGAAGTCGACTCGGGACACAACTCCAATGTCGTGTACGAACCCGAGGGGCCGAGACGATATCGTAATCGTCGTCCTTCTCTGCACACAGTTTATATTTAAAACTACCCTTCCATAGGGTTAAAAAAAATAAAGTCCCAAAGTACAATGTCCGAAAATAAAAAAAAATGTCCAAAAATAAAAGATTACAAAAATAAAAACCTTAATTACAGTTTCTATAAAAAATAAATAAAAAAATAAAAATAAAATAGAATATCTATATACAAAAAATTTCTTCTTCACTCCTTTTGGATTCCTCCTTCTTTTTTTCTTTGGCTTCGCTTTTGTTTTCAGCACTTTCTCCCCTTTTCTTTAGCTCAGTTCCAAATCTGAAAGCAAACAAGAAATACCAAAAGGCGTAAAAAGGAACAAATAGAAAAAACTAAAAACAAATTTATAAACAAATCCGCGTCGGCGGCGCCAAAAATTGATGGGATTTTTCAATGATGTTGTTGTAGTATGATTCGTTCACTCAGACTTGTTGAAATTGTTTTTAGGATTAATAAAGGAAAAACACTAAAAATATACATACAAAATTTGTCACAGGATGAAGAGAGACCGGGACTCGGGATTTCACTACTTTTCATATTGTTGTGGTTCAGTCATTAACTCTAGACAATATAGCTCAAACAAAAGAAGTTGTGACTCTAGTTCTTTGCCAAAAATAGATTTCGTAAAAAAAATTTTGTAAGTTAAAAGCATGACGCATCTGAAGTAATTAAAACTAAGCATGCGACATCTAACAAAATAACAAGTAATTAATAGAAATCATAAATCAATTAAATCTATGCAAAAAGTCAATAAAAGAATTAATTCATCTACCACAATCATGAAAAGTTGCTTCCTCCGTTATCCCGGTGGTGGGGTTTAGCTTCTCATGGTGAAAACACACTCAAAGGAATTTTTCATTGCTCAAAAGGTGCTTACAAGGATGAAAAGGAGGAACAACAATAAAACCGGGTTGTAACAATATAATTGTTACAAACCGAAGTGTTACAAAGAATAACAGTAACTGTCGCAGAAGACAGTCTTATCTCTTAACATGAACAACAGTTTTTTACGGCTGTCTTTGGAAGTCTGTTCTTCGTGTTTCTACAGCAGCAGAAAAATATTCTCTGCAACTCGTCCAATCTCTTCTCTGTAGCTCTCTATTCTCTTCCCCAACTCTCCATCCCCCTTCTCGACATCCCAACACCTTATTTATACTCAACACTCCCCAAAATCTCTCGTATAACTCACAAAAATCTCACAGTTAAGAAATATTATTTCACGGGAATATTTCCATTATCTTCCTCTGCGTTAACTGCCAGCTACGGGATATTTCTCTGTTGTTGGATGAGTTGTCAATTGTATCTCCACTGTCAAATAATGAAATCCTCCGACAAATATTCCCCAATCAAAGCATATCCTCCAAATACAGGAAACAATATCGATGCATATCCGAAGCTCTAACTACCCTGTTTGTTGAAGGGAAGGAAACTTTATCAGTTACACGCGCCTGCATCCTTCAAACAAGCCGAATATCCATTGCTGCAATATTCAAACACACGCCGGCCCCAAGAAAATTCCATGAAATCCCGTGAACATCTCTTTCCGTGCACATGCTTCTCTGTTTTGAGAATTATTTCCATCTTTGTCTTGGTTACGCGTCTGTAAGCTGGGAATCATTCAAACACGGTCAGAAGGAGGGAAACAAACTAATGACACACTCCAGATAGAAGCTCATGAGTAGTTCTTTCTCGTAAGTATTCTCTCCCTGTTTTGTTGCAACCCCATAAAGATCTTCTCCTTTTATGTTTCGAGACTATACCAATCATGTTTGACTTAAATAGGTGTATCCCAAACCATAGCAACGAAAAATCCCAAAAAAAATCTCTCCAACAATTCAATCCAGAGATACGCAGTTGAAGGTGGTTTTTCCGCCAAAAATTCTCTTTTGTACGTGAGGAAGATGAAGCGTCCCTTATCCTCTATGGGGGTTGATAGCACTGGAGTGTAAATAGCAAATTGGGTGCCCCTTAGAAGCTGGGCGCCCCTTAGTAATTCAGGTGTCCCTTAACCAAAATTGGGAGTCCGGATAACACGTGTCCTCCGGGTGTCCAAAATCAACTTTTCAAGCCGAATTTTCCACAAATGTTTATTTCCCAAAATGCCTACAAACACATAAATACCATAATAAGTACAAATCGAGTGCCAACAATACGGAAAATTGAGGACAACTTAGACACAAATGTGTCTATCAAATACCCCCAAACTTATTATTTGCTAGTCCTCGAGAAAACTAAAAAAAATAAAACCGAGTTAATCTCGGGAGGGTTTACCAGAGGTGTACCCACAAAACCATGACTTCTACTTGGTCACAAGTATCCAAAGAGCTATGAGGACAAATATTCTCAACCTATCTCCAAGTAACTAGAATGCTAGAGAAATTAAAGGTGCCAGCTCTAAAGCTGACTAAAGAAAAGGGAGACACATCCGCAACACTGCTAGATAAAGAGATATCCGCTACACAGCTAGATAAATTGTAAGATGCGTCCGCTGATTTACAGCTGGATAAGATTAGGAGAGAGATAAAGATGAGAGGGACATCTGCTACACAGCTGGACTAATTACGTGTGATGAGTTAAACCAGTGCTAGAAAGATCTTGTGCCAGATTGAAAGCGGACTAACAAAGCAACCAAATGTATCTTTCTTCGACTCTCTCATAGTGCTCAGTAGAAACAACGTCTTCTTCGGTCTTCAACTGTTGATGATAAACTATCGAACCTCATAGAACCTTGACAATTAACTCTTCTCTTCGATTTCTTGCTTGACTTATAAATTTCTACTTCCATTTGGCCTTATTGAACAAAACGTAACGATGATTTTTTTTCATTTTTCATTTCATTTTTTTTTCAACAAAAATAACAAGACAAAAATTTAAATGGCCATGATAGAAGGACTTTAGAACTTGGATCTTCGCAACTTGTGATGTCTTGGTATCATGAACTTCAACAACTTATATCATTTCTCTTATAACTTTTTGTAACTAAGTCTTCAACTTTGATTTTTGAATATTCTTTTCTATTGTTGCTTCTAAACCTTAAACGTCTTCAACTTTCTTCATAATTTTGATGTCGCTCTGCTTGTTGATGATGATAATTTCTACTGAGAGAGAGTCGTAATCCAGTAACTAAGACTACATTGTGAGGTTGCTTTGTCTTTCTGGCATTTCCTGACCTACTTGCCTTTCCATCATGGATGGTTAGGTCCATCACGGTTACCCTCTAAAAGGAACAAGTTCTCTCCTGAATTTCAAGGATCTCAATGTCTTTTTCTCTAATGTCTCAATAGATTGTTATCTCTAGCATTCCAATTTCTATCTTTTCGGTGAGAAACAGTATGTAAACTTAGCTAACCGGATACCATGTGACGCTAGAAGTTTCAAAAATGCGACTAAAATACCCCCAAACTTAAATCTAACATTGTCCTCAATGTTCTAAAGATAAAATTAAAAGCATGAACAAGGAGAAACTGTTACCACTTGAAGCAAAAGAGATAAGGAACCGTGTCGCAAGAATATTGGGTTACCTCCCAAGAAGTGCTAAGTTTAAAGTCTTCAGCCAGACATAAGAATTAGTCACCTCATAGAATCATATAGAAGTAGCCGGAATAACTGTGGGTCATCTGGATCAAAAAGTATTACCCACAAGAAGAGGAAACTGCAACAGACCAAAAAGATACCGAACATACCCTTGTTTAAGACAACTACATCTAGTTGTGGCTCAGGTTCAGGTTCTATAACTGGGTCTAGATAACAGGTTTTCATCGGTTGGATTTCCTCAAAGCTAAGATCCGGTTCAGGTATTAGAGTCTGGAAAAACTCAACTAAGAACTTAGAAGCACATAACAACAACCTGAATAATTGGGGATCCTCTAAGTCAATCAGATTTGACTCACACAGCTGACCACAATGAAAGAGGTGGTCTTCCTTAAGAAAATGTGTCGACCCTAATATCCTAAAGTGATTAGGTTTAGTCTCAAAACTTAATAACCGACACATCTTAAATCAAAAGTTCCCACAATTGGAAGAAAAGTTTTTGGTGGGAAAACAAAGTCAATCTTGGTATCATAGCCTGGGTTAACCACATCAACCAGAGGATGGGTTTCTAACAACTGAGCTTCTTTCTGGACATCATTAGGTTCGGGAAAACGTGTATGAAGATAATCTTGTAAGATGGTTGAGGCACAAATGTCAAGTCCTACAGGAGGGTACTTAAGAGTTAAAGCACACGAGAATGATAATCACCCCCAAACTTAGAGTTTTCTGTGTCTCTAGAAAGACTAGTCACAACTTCCCTAATTTCTAGGTCATCAGATTCCTGGAAATGGTCAATAGATTCTTCTAAGTTGGGTTCATCCTCACTCATTTCTACGAGTTTATCATCTTCTAAGACTAGTGTTTCTAAATCGCTAGATTCTAAAACAGTATTCTCAGGGTAAACTCTTTCCTCTAAACCATCATCACAATCATATAAAGGATTATCAGAGAAAGTTTCATATAAAGGCTCATCAACTAAGGTTTTAATCATAGTTACCTCCTCCGATTCACTGATAGGCACATCAAATAATGGATTATCCAACATACTGCAGGCTAAAGGATCATGAACTACATCGTCTAAAACGGTGGTATCTCTAGTCAAATCCACATCCTTTTGAATAGGTGAATAATTATTAAAATTATTTGGATTTGTACTAGAAACAACACTATCATTATAAAGCTCAATCGGAGTAACAAATTCCTGATCACTATGCCTACATATTTCATGTTCTTCATCAATACTATCCTCATCATAATCATCACTATAATAACATGAAAATGATCGAACCTTATCAAAACAAGTAGTGTTACCAATTCTAACCTCGTCATCTTGATTATGTGAATAAAAACTATCCTTATTTTCGAGGGTGGTATTGGGAAAACTACACTGGAAATTAAGACTATCCTGAGCAAGTTTTTCCACAATCCTATTTGTATTCTCAGTAAATTGCTTGAGGGTCTCTTCTAGAGATAACTTAGTTGACCGCTCTACGGACTCTTCTGGGAGAAGAATATTATAAGTATCTTTCATAAATAACTTTGTGCTGACTCATTGAAACTCTTGAGAGACTCTTCTAGAGAAATAAGGATTGTTTTGCTCGTATGACCTGTGGGTATGTGGATAGTAATTGGGCTCAAAATGGTATGGACCATAACCTTCAAAGGTTTCGCGTTCCCAATCACTATTCACACTATGGTCATAAAAAGGATAATGTCTAAGCTGCTCAGTCGGATACTCATTGTATTGGCTATTATAATACCAGTTCGACATCCTAACTGCAAGGGAATTCTAAACAAACACAAAGAAGGATGACTCGACCACAACAAGCCTATTTTATCTAGCAAACAAAAATCATGATGGCTCCACTTAGATTGTTTCTAGACAAGCTTCTAATCCTTCGAAAGGGAATTCGTTACAATTTGAGCAAACCCCTCTGGAATCAATCCGAGTCAAAGAAGTTGAATAGAGGCGAGGGAAGCTGCGTGGAGCTTTGATACCCAAGGCCTCACCGTATTACAAGGCGGCGCAGTCACGCATTCAGCTCACATAAACCATCATGAACTTCGAAGTATGCTTAAAAGAGTAACCAATATTTCTCGAATGACTTTCCTATTAAGCTCGTTACCCTATCGGTTTCGTTCTAGTCAAAATTTTAGGCTTAGGTTCGCGTAGGTTACGTGTTCCTAAGGCGGGCAAGAAGGAAACGGTGATGAAATCCGAGACCTTATCTTGATTTGGCCAGGCCTTGCCCTTTACTAGAAAATTAAATCCGATTTCAGGTCCTCAACATATAAGCATACAAAATCATCCAGTAAACCCGCTGACAGGGGATTCGCGGGTGTTTAGAATTCTTACCTCCCGTTCCAGACGGGGGATGAACCGTTGAAGTCGACTCGGGACACAACTCCAATGTCGTGTACGAACCCGAGGGGCCGAGACGATATCGTAATCGTCGTCCTTCTCTGCACACAGTTTATATTTAAAACTACCCTTCCATAGGGTTAAAAAAAATAAAGTCCCAAAGTACAATGTCCGAAAATAAAAAAAAATGTCCAAAAATAAAAGATTACAAAAATAAAAACCTTAATTACAGTTTCTATAAAAAATAAATAAAAAAATAAAAATAAAATAGAATATCTATATACAAAAAATTTCTTCTTCACTCCTTTTGGATTCCTCCTTCTTTTTTTCTTTGGCTTCGCTTTTGTTTTCAGCACTTTCTCCCCTTTTCTTTAGCTCAGTTCCAAATCTGAAAGCAAACAAGAAATACCAAAAGGCGTAAAAAGGAACAAATAGAAAAAACTAAAAACAAATTTATAAACAAATCCGCGTCGGCGGCGCCAAAAATTGATGGGATTTTTCAATGATGTTGTAGTATGATGATTCGTTCACTCAGACTTGTTGAATTTGTTTTTAGGATTAATAAAGGAAAAACACTAAAAATATACATACAAAATTTGTCACAGGATGAAGAGAGACCGGGACTCGGGATTTCACTACTTTTCATATTGTTGTGGTTCAGTCATTAACTCTAGACAATATAGCTCAAACAAAAGAAGTTGTGACTCTAGTTCTTTGCCAAAAATAGATTTCGTAAAATATTTTTTGTAAGTTAAAAGTATGACGCATCTGAAGTAATTAAAACTAAGCATGCGACATCTAACAAAATAACAAGTAATTAATAGAAATCATAAATCAATTAAATCTATGCAAAAAGTCAATAAAAGAATTAATTCATTTACCACAATCATGAAAAGTTGCTTCCTCCGTTGTCCCGGTGGTGGGGTTTAGCTTCTCATGGTGAAAACACACTCAAAGGAATTTTTCATTGCTCAAAAAGGTGCTTACAAGGATGAAAAGGGAGGAACAACAATTAAAACCGGGTTTGTAACAATTATAATTGTTACAAACCGAAGTGTTACAAAGAATAACAGTAACTGTCGCAGAAGACAGTCTTATCTCTTAACATGAACAACAGTTTTTTACGACTGTCTTTGGAAGTCTGTTCTTCTTGTTCTTCGTGTTCTACAGCAGCAGAAAAATATTCTCTGCAACTCGTCCAATCTCTTCTCTGTAGCTCTATATTCTCTTCCCCAACTCTCCATCCCCCTTCTCTGACATCCCAACACCTTATTTATACTCAACAACTCCCCAAAATCTCTCGTAATAACTCACAAAAATCTCACAGTTAAGAAAATATTATTTCACGGGAATATTTCCATTATCTTCCTCTGCATGCGTTAACTGCCAGCTACGGGATATTTTCTCTGTTGTTGGATGAGTTGTCAATTGTATCTCCACTGTCAAATAATGAAATCCTCCGACAAAAATATTCCCCAATCAAAGCATATCCTCTAAATACAGGAAACAATATTCGATGCATATCCGAAGCTCTAACTACCCTGTTTGTTGAAGGGAAGGAAACTTTATCAGTTACACGCGCCTGCATCCTTCAAACAAGCCGAATATCCATTGCTGCAATATTCAAACACACGCCGGCCCAAGAAAATTCCATGAAATCCCGTGAACATCTCTTTTCGTGCACATGCTTCTCTGTTTTGAGAATTATTTCCATCTTTGTCTTGGTTACGCGTCTGTAAGCTGGGAATCATTCAAACACGGTCAGAAGGAGGGAAACAAACTAATGACACACTCCAGATAGAAGCTCATGAGTAGTTCTTTCTCCGTAAGTATTCTCTCCCTGTTTTGTTGCAACCCCATAAAGATCTTCTCCTTTTATGTTTCGATGACTATTACCAATCATGTTTGACTTAAATAGGTGTATCCCAAACCATAGCAACGAAAAATCCCAAAAAAATCTCTCCAACAATTCAATCCAGAGATACGCAGTTGAAGGTGGTTTTCCCGCCAAAAATTCTCTTTTGTACGTGAGGAAGATGAAGCGTCCCTTATCCTCTATGGGGTGTTGATAGCACTGGAGTGTAAATAGCAAATTGGGTGCCCCTTAGAAGCTGGGCGCCCCTTAGTAATTCAGGTGTCCCTTAACCAAAATTGGGAGTCCGGATAACACGTGTCCTCCGGGTGCCAAAAATCAACTTTTCAAGCCGAATTTTCCACAAATGTTTATTTCCCAAAAATGCCTACAAACACATAAATACCATAATAAGTACAAATCGAGTGCCAACAATACGGAAAATTGAGGACAACTTAAACACAAAAATGTGTCTATCAAATACCCCCAAACTTATTATTTGCTAGTCCTCGAGCAAAACTAAAAAAATAAAACCGAGTTAATCTCGGGAGGGTTTACCAGAGGTGTACCCACAAAACCATGACTTCTACTTGGTCACAAGTATCCAAAGAGCTATGAGGACAACATATTCTCAACCTATCTCCAAGTAACTAGAATGCTAGAGAAATTAAAGGTGCCAGCTCTAAAGCTGACTAAAGAAAAGGGAGACACATCCGCAACACTGCTAGATAAAGAGATATCCGCTACACAGCTAGATAAATATTGTAAGATGCGTCCGCTGATTTACAGCTGGATAAGATTAGGAGAGAGATAAAGATGAGGGACATCTGCTACACACTGGACTAATTACGTGTGATGAGTTAAACCAGTGCTAGAAAGATCTTGTGCCGGATTGAAAGCGGACTAACAAAGCAACCAAATGTATCTTTCTTCGACTCTCTCATAGTGCTCAGTAGAAACAACGTCTTCTTCGGTCTTCAACTGTTGATGATAAACTATCGAACCTCATAGAACCTTGGCAATTAACTCTTCTCTTCGATTTCTTGCTTGACTTATAAATTTCTACTTCCATTTGGCCTTATTGAACAAAACGTAACGATGATTTTTTTCATTTTTCATTTCATTTTTTTTTTCAACACAAAAATAACAATACAAAAATTTAAATGGCCATGATAGAAGGACTTTAGAACTTGGATCTTCGCAACTTGTGATGTCTTGGTATCATGAACTTCAACAACTTATATCATTTTCTCTTATAAATTTTTGTAACTAAGTCTTCAACTTTGATTTTTTTTTGAATTATTCTTTTCTATTGTTGCTTCTAAACCTTAAACGTCTTCAACTTTCTTCATAAATTTTGATGTCGCTCTGCTTGTTGATGGTGATAATTTCTACTGAGAGAGAGTCGTAATCCAGTAACTAAGACTACGTTGTGAGGTTGCTTTGTCTTTCTGGCATTTCCTGACCTACTTGCCTTTCCATCATGGATGGTTAGGTCCATCACGGTTACCCTCTAAAAGGAACAAGTTCTCTCCTGAATTTCAAGGATCTCAATGTCTTTTTCTCTAATGTCTCAATAGATTGTTATCTCTAGCATTCCAATTTCTATCTTTTTCGGTGAGAAACAGTATGTAAACTTAGCTAACCAGATACCATGTGACGCTAGAAGTTTCAAAAATGTGACTAAAATACCCCCAAACTTAAATCTAACATTGTCCTCAATGTTCTAAATATAAAATTAAAAGCATGAACAAGGAGAAACTGTTACCACTTGAAGCAAAAGAGATAAGGAACCGTGTCGCAAGAATATTGGGTTACCTCCCAAGAAGTGCTAAGTTTAAAGTCTTCAGCCAGACATTATAAGAATTAATCACCTCATAGAATCATATAGAAGTAGCCGGAATAACTGTGGGTCATCTGGATCAAAAAGTATTACCCACAAGAAGAGGAAACTGCAACAGACCAAAAAGATACCGAACATACCCTTGTTTAAGACAACTACATCTAGTTGTGGCTCAGGTTCAGGTTCTATAACTGGGTCTAGATAACAGGTTTTTATCGGTTGGATTTCCTCAAAGCTAAGATCTGGTTCAGGTATTAGAGTCTGGAAAAACTCAACTAAGAACTTAGAAGCACATAACAACAACCTGCATAACTGGGGATCCTCTAAGTCAATCAGATTTGACTCACACAGCTGACCACAATGAATGAGGTGGTCTTCCTTAAGAAAATGTGTCGACCCTAATATCCTAAAGTGATTAGGTTTAGTCTCAAAACTTAATAACCGACACATCTTAATATCAAAAGTTCCCACAATTGGAAGAAAAGTTTTTGGTGGGAAAACAAAGTCAATCTTGGTATCATAGCCTGGGTTAACCACATCAACCAGGATGGGTTTCTAACAACTGAGCTTCTTTCTGGACATCATTAGGTTCGGAAAACGTGTATGAAGATAATCTTGTAAGATGGTTGAGGCACAAATGTCAAGTCCTACAGGAGGGTACTTAAGATTTAAACACACAGAGAATGATAATCACCCCCAAACTTAGAGTTTTTTCTGTCTCTAGAAAGCTAGTCACAACTTCCCTAATTTCTAGGTCATCAGATTCCTGGAAATGGTCAATAGATTCTTCTAAGTTGGGTTCATCCTCACTCATTTCTACGAGTTTATCATCTTCTAAGACTAGTGTTTCTAAATCGCTAGATTCTAAAACAGTATTCTCAGGGTAATCTCTTTCCTCTAAACCATCATCACAATCATATAAAGGATTATCAGAGAAAGTTTCATATAAAGGCTCATCAACTAAGGTTTTAATCATAGTTAACTCCTCCGATTCACTGATAGGCACATCAAATAATGGATTATCCAACATACTGCAGGCTAAAGGATCATGAACTACATCGTCTAAAACGGTGGTATCTCTAGGCAAATCCACATCCTTTTGAATAGGTGAATAATTATTAAAATTATTTGGATTTGTACTAGAAACAACACTATCATTATAAAGCTCAATAGAGTAACAAATTCCTGATCACTATGCCTACATATTTCATGTTCTTCATCAATACTATCCTCATCATAATCATCACTATAATAACATGAAAATGATCGAACCTTATCAAAACAAGTAGTGTTACCAATTCTAACCTCGTCATCTTGATTATGTGAATAAAAACTATCCTTATTTTCGAGGGTGGTATTGGGAAAACTACACTGGAAATTAAGACTATCCTGAGCAAGTTTTTCCACAATCCTATTTGTATTCTCAGTAAATTCTTGAGGGTCTCTTCTAGAGATAACTTAGTTGACCGCTCTACGGACTCTTCTGGGAGAAGAATATTATAAGTATCTTTCATAAATAACTTTGTGCTGACTCATTGAAACTCTTGAGAGACTCTTCTAGAGAAATAGAAGGATTGTTTTGCTCGTATGACCTGTGGGTATGTGGATAGTAATTGGGCTCAAAATGGTATGGACCATAACCTTCAAAGGTTTCGCGTTCCCAATCACTATTCACACATGGTCATAAAAGGATAATGTCTAAGCTGCTCAGTCGGATACTCATTGTATTGGCTATTATAATACCAGTTCGACATCCTAACTGCAAGGGAATTCTAAACAAACACAAAGAAGGCTGACTCGACCACAACAAGCCTATTTTATCTAGCAAAAAAAAGCATGATGGCTCCACTTAGATTGTTTCTAGACCAGCTTCTAATCCTTCGAAAGGGAATTCGTTACAATTTGAGCAAACCCCTCTGGAATCAATCCGAGTCAAAGAAGTTGAATAGAGGCGAGGGAAGCTGCGTGGAGCTTTGATACCCAAGGCCTCACCGCATTACAAGGCGGCGCAGTCACGCATTCACTCACATAAACCATCATGAACTTCGAAGTATGCTTAAAAGAGTAACCAATATTTCTCGAATGACTTTCCTATTAAGCTCGTTACCCTATCGGTTTCGTTCTAGTCAAAATTTTAGGCTTAGGTTCGCGTAGGTTACGTGTTCCTAAGGCGGGCAAGAAGGAAACGGTGATGAAATCCGAGTCCTTATCTTGATTTGGCCAGGCCTTGCCCTTTACTAGAAAATTAAATCCGATTTCAGGTCCTCAACATATAAGCATACAAAATCATCCAGTAAACCCGCTGACAGGGGATTCGCGGGTGTTTAGAATTCTTACCTCCCGTTCCAGACGGGGGATGAACCGTTGAAGTCGACTCGGGACAACTCCAATGTCGTGTACGAACCCGAGGGGCCGAGACGATATCGTAATCGTCGTCCTTCTCTGCACACAGTTTATTAAAACTACCTCCATAGGGTTAAAAAAAATAAAGTCCCAAAGTACAATGTCCGAAAATAAAAAAAATGTCCAAAAATAAAAGATTACAAAAATAAAAACCTTAATTACAGTTCTATAAAAAATAAATAAAAAAATAAAAATAAAATAGAATATCTATATACAAAAAATTTCTTCTTCACTCCTTTGGATTCCTCCTTCTTTTTTTCTTTGGCTTCGCTTTTGTTTTCAACACTTTCTCCCCTTTCTTTTTAGCCTCAGTTCCAAATCTGAAAGCAAACAAGAAATACCAAAAGGCGTAAAAAAGGAACAAATAGAAAAAACTAAAAACAAATTTATAAACAAATCCGCGTCGGCGGCGCCACAAAAATTGATGGGATTTTTCAATGATGTTGTAGTATGATGATTCGTTCACTCAGACTTGTTGAATTTGTTTTTAGGATTAATAAAGGAAAAACACTAAAAATATACATACAAAATTTGTCACAGGATGAAGAGAGACCGGGACTCGGGATTTCACTACTTTTCATATTGTTGTGGTTCAGTCATTAACTCTAGACAATATAGCTCAAACAAAAGAAGTTGTGACTCTAGTTCTTTGCCAAAAATAGATTTCGTAAAATATTTTTTGTAAGTTAAAAGTATGACGCATCTGAAGTAATTAAAACTAAGCATGCGACATCTAACAAAATAACAAGTAATTAATAGAAATCATAAATCAATTAAATCTATGCAAAAAGTCAATAAAAGAATTAATTCATTTACCACAATCATGAAAAGTTGCTTCCTCCGTTGTCCCGGTGGTGGGGTTTAGCTTCTCATGGTGAAAACACACTCAAAGGAATTTTTCATTGCTCAAAAAGGTGCTTACAAGGATGAAAAGGGAGGAACAACAATTAAAACCGGGTTTGTAACAATTATAATTGTTACAAACCGAAGTGTTACAAAGAATAACAGTAACTGTCGCAGAAGACAGTCTTATCTCTTAACATGAACAACAGTTTTTTACGACTGTCTTTGGAAGTCTGTTCTTCTTGTTCTTCGTGTTCTACAGCAGCAGAAAAATATTCTCTGCAACTCGTCCAATCTCTTCTCTGTAGCTCTCTATTCTCTTCCCCAACTCTCCATCCCCCTTCTCTGACATCCCAACACCTTATTTATACTCAACAACTCCCCAAAATCTCTCGTAATAACTCACAAAAATCTCACAGTTAAGAAAATATTATTTCACGGGAATATTTCCATTATCTTCCTCTGCATGCGTTAACTGCCAGCTACGGGATATTTTCTCTGTTGTTGGATGAGTTGTCAATTGTATCTCCACTGTCAAATAATGAAATCCTCCGACAAAATATTCCCCAATCAAAGCATATCCTCTAAATACAGGAAACAATATTCGATGCATATCCGAAGCTCTAACTACCCTGTTTGTTGAAGGGAAGGAAACTTTATCAGTTACACGCGCCTGCATCCTTCAAACAAGCCGAATATCCATTGCTGCAATATTCAAACACACGCCGGCCCAAGAAAATTCCATGAAATCCCGTGAACATCTCTTTCCGTGCACATGCTTCTCTGTTTTGAGAATTATTTCCATCTTTGTCTTGGTTACGCGTCTGTAAGCTGGGAATCATTCAAACACGGTCAGAAGGAGGGAAACAAACTAATGACACACTCCAGATAGAAGCTCCTGAGTAGTTCTTTCTCCGTAAGTATTCTCTCCCTGTTTTGTTGCAACCCCATAAAGATCTTCTCCTTTTATGTTTCGATGACTATTACCAATCATGTTTGACTTAAATAGGTGTATACCAAACCATAGCAACGAAAAATCCCAAAAAAATCTCTCCAACAATTCAATCCAGAGATACGCAGTTGAAGGTGGTTTTTCCCGCCAAAAATTCTCTTTTGTACGTGAGGAAGATGAAGCGTCCCTTATCCTCTATGGGGTGTTGATAGCACTGGAGTGTAAATAGCAAATTGGGTGCCCCTTAGAAGCTGGGCGCCCCTTAGTAATTCAGGTGTCCCTTAACCAAAATTGGGAGTCCGGATAACACGTGTCCTCCGGGTGCCAAAAATCAACTTTTCAAGCCGAATTTTCCACAAATGTTTATTTCCCAAAAATGCCTACAAACACATAAAATACCATAATAAGTACAAATCGAGTGCCAACAATACAGAAAATTGAGGACAACTTAGACACAAAAATGTGTCTATCAGTTACGTACTACTTGTGTTATTCCTATTATAAAAATAAAATAATATGACGCGAAAAAGAAAAAATACAAGACACCAAAAGTTTCGTTAACGAGGAAAACTGCACCTGCAGAAAAACCGCGAGACTTCGTCCAGCTTTGAACACCAAAATATATTAATCTGATATAGATACTAGCTAGCCTACTATCAGACTTCAGAATGAAATGTAGATGAAACCGAATGAACCCTACAGTCGTGCTCCTTACATCTCTTGAACCTTGCAAGGCTCCACGCAATCAATTCCTTTACTTGACCTCATTTACATCCTAAGAGTTTCTTCAACCTAAGTGAAGACTTTGGATACCAATTTGCCTCTAACAGATAAGCCTATTTCATTTCCTTTTTGATCTTTCGGTCTAAGTTTGGAAATCTGTTTGCAATACACAAATTCTAGCAAACCTCACGAATTTGCAACACTTAAACTTAATTAGCTGAAGCATGGATTACTAACCACCTATCAGGAACAATCGAAACATATAAAAGAAGAGTTTAAATATCTATATTGAGGAATCACAAAGTTTGAGATAAAGAGAATTTTTTTATTTCTATTTATGTTGATCCTGATATGAGATAACAAGAACCTCGAAGATCAATAAGAACAAGATCCGGATACATAAAGTATTAGGTAAAAAGATAGGCAGACCTGGATTTACGAAACCCTAAGTGAAGTCTTTAAGTCTTAACCTAATTATGTTTCTCAAAGGAACCTAGGTTTTTAGAGGACGACTCTAGCAAGCAACTAGGATACATAAGTTCCAGGGATTAAGAAATCATGTTGCATGATTCTATCTATTTATAGATTTTCTAGAATCTAGGAAGATTTAGGTCATGTTTGAGAACTGGGATATCCCAACCCAGGTTGTGTTATCACCAAAAAAACCGGTTGATAAGTGTTTGTTTTCATTATATTCAAAACTGGGATAAGGATAGCTAATCCATCCTTGATTCTCGGAGGCTAAAAAGTTAGATTTATGGTATTCTCCTAAAAAATTGTTCTTACCATTTCCCAACCTAGGATAGAGAAACAAACTTCACAGTTTAATTTTCATTTGTTCCTATTAGTTTACCTCGACGTTTGATACATTTGCACAAATGGAGTTAAAACTGATCAATCTCAAGGTCAATCAACAACTATATTGAGTGTCAAACAAACACAAGTTGAGTTAATCCAAGGCTGGATAGAATTTTAGACAAACAACATTAAAACTGATCAATCTCACAATTATCATAAATTAAATTAAGATACCATATTCTAGTCCATGTTATCCCATTTCCAAGCTCCCAAACAGACCTTTAAATTCAAGCGAAGATAACTTGATATCCAAGCAAACACTTTCTCAGTTTAGATGAAACTCTTATTATGAATTCATGTAAGCATGTGATGAGTGCTAAAAAGTGCATATTTCTATATATTTTTCTTGGCATTTAACTCATCTTTTGTGCATTAATTCTACATTTTATCCCATATTCTGTATTTTCTTTATTTTCAAGAATAAATATTTTTATTAATTAATTTTGCATTTTTAGGTAATAAATAAAGTTTGGATGAATAGCGGAGCGGAAAAGAGCAGAAAAGCGGTGAAAATCCGGGAGGAATTACACAAGGAAGCCGCGAAGAATGTTGTGCACAAGACCAAAAGGCTAGAAGTGGGCTTGAAGAGGAAGAATTGTTCTTAAAGAAGATATGGGCTTGGCATACCCAAGGCCCAAAACCCTCACCCAAATCCATTTCATATATCCATACCCGTTTCCCTTTCTAGCCGTCAGATTGGATCATCTCAGCATCTTACGGTCGCAACATCGCCAGTCATCAAAGTCTGAAGCTCCTGTCTAACACTACAGCACCTAACTCCATCTTGAGCCGTCAGCTTCGTTGTACTTCAGCATCCAACGGTCGCTCCTCGCTCCCTTCCATGTCGCCGTTAGATCGATCTATCATTTCCGCATCACACGGCTCAGCTTAGCGAAACATCAAGATTTGATGATACCGCTCAACACCCAAACAACCAAATACCTATACCCGCAAAACAAACAACCCCTTCCTCAAACCCCATCGACTCCATCTTCTCCCCCACCCTCTGCAACACCGCCATACCACCACCATCTCCACCACCTGCTCCTCCACCTGCTCTCCCAACTGCTCTGCCACAACCATCCTATCTCACCATACCCCAAACCATCATTACCACCTAGCCTCCTATCATCCTAGCCGAGTTGTTCCATCAATCTCACACTCTTCCTCTCTGAACCCTAGAGTGTGCAGTTGATGACACAAATCAAGCTAGAAACGTAGCAGGAGCAGGAGGAAGAGAAGATAAAGCATGGGTCGACGTATTTGAGTGTCATCAGAGATTAGGTGAGTCGATTTTAGATTTTTTAGTAAACCCTAATTTTACTGTTTGGGGATTTTTTGGGGAAAAAGCTTGCATGTATAAATTGAGGACATGGGTGTTGATTTTGGGCATGCCCGGAGTAGCCGGTGCACCAAGTTGTAGTAGTTTATTTTCAGTATTGTGTTCATCATGTTATAATTTAATAACTAGGGTTTTTGATGAAACCCATAATCATATGTTAAGATAATTCATGTTCATGTTGTTGTTCTTGTTGTGCTTCATTGCTTTAGGAATGATAGTTAGCTAATGGATCAAATTAGCCTGTGATCAATTGTACTGTAAGAAGACAGTTGATACTAGGGGTGAGTTAGTGAAGTTGGTTGATAAGTCATCCATTTGAGACCTCTCTGGAGGAAGAAATGTGCTTAATTGATAAAGGAATGACAGTTAGCTAATTGAACCAAATGAGCCTGTGATAGGTTGTGCTGTAAGAAGACAGCTTATACTAGGGGTGAGTTAGGGAAACTAACTGAGAGATCATTCATTGTAGTTTTATCTGGAAAAGAACAAGAACATAATTTGAATAGGCATTGCCTTAGCTTAGGATTATTGGGTGGATTCAAATGCCCTAGTGCTTTTTCTGTCACTAGAAAGTAGAAACAACACCAGCTCCCTCCTTGTCCCTGTGGACTTCCCTGCTTTTCATTATCTACTATCTGACCCTGTATACTTGCAGGTGTAAATATAACCATAGTTTTAGGTTCATTCCTTAGCTATCAAGTTTTTGGCGCCGCTGCCGGGGACTCGGTAGCGGTGCCATTGTTGTTTTCATTACTTTTCTGATTTTTAGCTTAGTCTTGTGTATTTTCACTTGAATTTTGTTTACTGTTAGATTCTGTAGCTTGTTTACTGTTTAGAACTTGTGTTTCAGTTTAGAACTCTTAACTTGTTTACTATTCTGTAACTTAGTAGCATCTTAATTTTTTTGGTTCCATCTTTGCATCCTTAGTACATCCTGTTGCATCTTCACTGCATTTACTGTTTCATTGCAACTGCATTCTTGCATTCTTTCATTTACTGTCATCTAGCCTCACAGAATTCTTAACTTGCACCATCTAGCCTTTATGGATGCATCATTAGCTTTAGCTTGCATCTAGTTTTGTCCTGCATATTCAGTTATCAACTCATCTTGCAGCTCATTGATTCTGTCCTGTAACTTTCTTATTTGTCATCTGAAGCTTGTGCCATCTGCATTGCATCTTACATCATCTTGGCATACTTGTCATATATTCTTGCATATCTTCTTGCACTGCATCCATTTGCATAATCACTGTGTAACTGCATCTTAGTCTCACTTGCTTCGTGCATTTAGTGTAGCATTTAAGCTCTGCATACTTTTTCTTGCATACTTAGTTCTTGCATACTGTTTTGCATTACCAAGTCATCTTAGCTTGTTCATCTTCATTGCTTTCTGAGCTAGTCCTTTGCTAGTTCCTACTGTTTTGCATATTGTTCTACCAGCTGCTGCTGAGCGTTGTGTAGCCCTGCTGCTACTTGTTGCTGTTGTACTGCTGCCTGCTAGGCTGCCCTGGTGCAGTTGGAGTGAACCTGGTGCAGCTAGCCATTCTTGCTGTGCTGCCTTCTCCAAGCTGCCTGGTGCTGTTGGGTTGACCCAACTGGGCTTCTGTTGTAAAGCCAAAGGAAAGCCAAAGCCCAACTGGGCCTCTCCAACAAAAGTTTAGGAAGATCCAAAGCCCAACTGGGCTTGTGCAACTTAAGAAAAGGGATAAAAGCCCAACTGGGCTTCCCTCCAAAAAGGTAAGCCTAAACCCAAACCCAAATTTTTTGGGCTTGTAATTTTTTGGTTTGTATTGTTATTCTCTTTTGGGCTTGTAATTGTAATTATCTTTTTGGGCATGTAATAATTATTTTAATTTTATTTCTTTTATTTTATTTTTTTATTTGGGATTGTAATAATTTTAGTTTTATTTTTCTTTTTTTGTGGGTTTGTAATAATTAGTTTTATTTTTATTTCTTTCTTTATTTGGGCTTGTAATTTAGTTGTTTGTTAGGCTTGTAGTTACTTTTAAACTAAAATTTGGGCTTCAAAAAAAAAAAAAAAAAATTGCTCCTAATTTCAAAAACCAAATTTTTGCTCCCAAAATTAAAACCAAAATTGCTCCCAAATTAAACCAAATTTTTATCATCTCCCTTTAAAAAAAAAAAAAAAAAAAATAAAAAAAATTATGGGCTTGCTTTTTTCTCAAAGTATGGGCCTTACTTTTTTTGATTTGTGTGATTATTTCATAAAAAAAAGTCTGGATTTTGGTCTGCCTCTGGGAACAAATCTATTAGAGACTTACGGGCAAGATTCACCTTATGAGCCTCCCACAGACCATGATGTCAATAGTTATAGGGATTATAATTATGGACCTTTTCAAGGTCATGAGCCCAATATGCAAACCCGTATAACTATTCACCCATGTATCAACCTAGCCAACCTAATATGCATGTTTGTACCTTTTGTGGTGGTTTAGACCACCCTGATGAATATTGCTATGTTTTGCATGAATTTAGGAAATCTAGGGGATACCATGAAAATCCAAATTATGAAATGCCCACAAATTGTGAGGCTGGTAGTCATTGGGACCACAATCAACCTTTCGAAGGTTGCGATCAATATTTTGTAAACCCTAATGACCATGCACACATGTACCATTCACCACAATTTGAACATGAAGAATTTTGTACTCCCATGAATTTAGACTCCACCGTAGAAGCTCTCAGACTCAATGGGCAAAATTCTGATAGAACTATATCACGCATTCAGGCGAAGTTAGATCAGATTTTGCTTCAACTACAAAAGGAGGAAATTCATGAGGAAATGCATGTTGTCCCTAATAAAGTGTCCAGTCCCATTCATCTAAATGATATTGAATATGAACCTGATTTAGAGGAACATGAATCGACTAAGGACACCACCACTTTTAATGAGGACCAATATGCATGTTACCATGATGATGATTATGATGATAATGATATGTTAGAAGAACATGTTTTTGCTGAAAATATTGTGGAACCTTTTGGTTCAATAACATATGGCTTCTCAGCCTCAACCTTCATGAATGTTGTTTCTTCTGATACTCATTGTAATTCATATGATTTTGATTCTAATATGGGGCTTGTACAATTCTTCTGTGAAGATGAACATGACATAGGAATAGTTGAATCTTCTGTAGACACTAATTTTATTATGCGTGAGGACGAATTTGATGTGTCTGATTCCTTGCCTAAGTCACAAAATGTTATTTCTTCCGGTGATGATTTGAGTACTTCGAACAATCATGATACTGATTTAGGTCTTGATGTTTTGTTCGATGAATGTGAGCATGTTTTACCTGTTTCTGATTTAGGGAAAGTATGTGTTGGTACTATTGATCGTACCCATGAAAATAATTTAGATGTACCCACTTTCTTACCTAAATCGCAAATTGAGATTATTCCACCCAACCTAGATTTGGTTTGCAACAAAAATTTTAAACCAACTTTTCTGAAAATTCCCAATCTAGGATTGGAACTGTGTGCCTCCCAAGTCCTCTTGGACTATTTTGCTTCAAAATATAACACTTTTAAAGAGCCACAGTTGGAATGCATTTCTTTGCCCATCCCGAAAACAGTCATTATGAGTTAGACCTTTTGAATCCTGAACCCCTAAAATTAAAAGATTTTGTGCTTAAAAGTAAACCTGTGAAAATTAGGTTTGGGGTGATTCATCGGTTTTTCACTCTCACTCATTTAGTCCAATTTTAGTGTTTTGAAACTCTATGTTTCAACACTTTGTCTTTTGGGTTGATCCTCAACTCTTTAGACTTTATGTATATAGTGAATTTTTTGTATATAATCTGGTAGGTAGTTTTTAGTGAAATTTTATGTTTTCTTTATATTTTCTACTCCATGGTGATCGCGGCTGAAATATGTTGGATTCTAACCATGAACAATGGAGTTCGGTTCTTTCTTTCGTCAAATCGGGTAATCTCTTTCCTTTCTCTCAAAACTCAACATGTTCTTCTGATTTGTCCAAGTTATGAGTATGTTTATCATTAGAAACATTGAGGACAATGTTTAGTTTAGGTTTGGGGGTATAGAGTAGATACCACGATAACATGTTATAATTGAAAACAGAACTCCCTCTTTTGAAAAAATTTAAAAAATTCCAAAAAAATTAAAAAAATGAAAAATCATAAAAATCGAGCTCATTTACCTTGAAATGTTGACTCTTGTGCAAATATGTATTTTTATTAGGATTCTTAGTCTAGATATTTAGGCACCCCTGATTCTAGCACAATTTACATGTGATAAGAAACTTGCACGCGCACGATCTACCAATACATGTATAGCCTCGATCTTCAAGGTGTTTGATAGGAAGTTAGATTGCCAATCACTTTAGAATACTGAATGAGACTTGACTAGCTTGTTCTTTGGTTGGCTGGGATAGAAGTTGGAGGATACGTTAAGAAAAGCAACCATAGAATTTGACCGGATGCATTCGATAAGGGCCACCTCTTGCTAAGAGTCATGTAATTATGTTTTTTTTTTGTTCATGTATCAAAAGTGTCACTATGTTGTAAAGATCAAAGTTATTTCTTACAAAAAAAAAAAAAATCAAAAAAAAATAAAATTATATCAAAAAAAAAAAAAAATTATATCAAAAAAAAAAAAAATCAAGTATTTATTCCATGTTTTGTCGTGTTAAAGACAATAGTTCTCTCTTGTTCCAAAAATAAAAGAGAGTAATCAATGTAAATAAGAGTCATGTAAAGAGTCATCTTTTTGTTGTAAATAGTCTTGTAATAAGCAAGGAGGGTGCAGCCATCGATGCATAACGCGGGTAAACTGAAATATCACCAACTCATTGGGTGAACATTCATAATTCTCGTAAAGCCGGACAGCTGAATTCGGTTCTTAGCCTAAAAACTATCTCTTGGTGATTAGTAGTCATAACTTCAGGTCATTCTAGAAACATGTGTAGATACACTTTACACTCTTATCACGTGTCTTTAATTGTTATCAGTGCTAGGATTGTGCCTTTGATAGCTAGATTGACATCTCCATTTTGCTGTGAGCTTCTACTGTCTTGCACATGTCACATTTGATGGAATCTGAGCTTATATTTTTTCCTAGAACTTTGTAGGTACGTTCTAAGCAAACCTTCACGAGACTTCACTCGTCCACTAGGGACACTTAGTGGTTTAACAGGCTTAGTGCATATGCTAAATGCATTCGAGAGACCAGCGACAGTGGTATAGGTAGGATTTCCTTAGTTTTGTTTTACTTGAGGACAAGTAAAATTCAGGTTTGGGGGTATTTGATGAGTGCTAAAAAGTGCATATTTCTATATATTTTTCTTGGCATTTAACTCATCTTTTGTGCATTAATTCTACATTTTATCCCATATTCTGTATTTTCTTTGTTTTCAAGAATAAATATTTTTATTAATTAATTTTGCATTTTTAGGTAATAAATAAAGTTTGGATGAATAGCGGAGCGGAAAAGAGCAGAAAAGCGGTGAAAAGCCGGGAGGAATTACACAAGGAAGCCGCGAAGAATGTTGTGCACAAGACCAAAAGGCTAGAAGTGGGATTGAAGAGGAAGAATTGTTCTTAAAGAAGATATGGGCTTGGCATACCCAAGGCCCAAAACCCTCACCAAATCCATTTCATATATCCATACCCGTTTCCCTTTCTAGCCGTCAGATTGGATCATCTCAGCATCTTACGGTCGCAGCATCGCCAGTCATCAAAGTCTGAAGCTCCTGTCTAACACTACAGCACCTAACTCCATCTTGAGCCGTCAGCTTCGTTGTACTTCAGCATCCAACGGTCGCTCCTCGCTCCCTTCCATCTCGCCGTTAGATCGATCTATCATTTCCGCATCACACGGATCAGCTTAGCGAAACATCAAGATTTGATGATCCCGCTCAACACCCAAACAACCAAATACCTATACCCGCAAAACAAACAACCCCTTCCTCAAACCCCATCGACTCCATCTTCTCCCTCACCCTCTGCAACACCGCCATACCACCACCATCTCCACCACCTGCTCCTCCACCTGCTCTCCCAACTGCTCTGCCACAACCATCCTATCTCACCATACCCCAAACCATCATTACCACCTAGCCTCCTATCCTCCTAGCCGAGTTGTTCCATCAATCTCACACTCTTCCTCTCTGAACCCTAGAGTGTGCAGTTGATGACACAAATCAAGCTAGAAACGTAGCAGGAGCAGGAGGAAGAGAAGATAAAGCATGGTTCGACGTATTTGAGTGTCATCAGAGATTAGGTGAGTCGATTTTAGATTTTTTAGTAAACCCTAATTTTACTGTTTGGGGATTTTTTGGGGAAAAAGCTTGCATGTATAAATTGAGGACATGGGTGTTGATTTTGGGCATGCCCGGAGTAGCCGGTGCACCAAGTTGTAGTAGTTTATTTTCAGTATTGTGTTCATCATGTTATAATTTAATAACTAGGGTTTTGATGAAACCCATAATCATATGTTAAGATAATTCATGTTCATGTTGTTGTTCTTGTTGTGCTTCATTGCTTTAGGAATGATAGTTAGCTAATGGATCAAATTAGCCTGTGATCAATTGTACTGTAAGAAGACAGTTGATACTAGGGGTGAGTTAGTGAAGTTGGTTGATAAGTCATCCATTTGAGACCTCTCTGGAGGAAGAAATGTGCTTAATTGATAAAGGAATGACAGTTAGCTAATTGAACCAAATGAGCCTGTGATAGGTTGTGCTGTAAGAAGACAGCTTATACTAGGGGTGAGTTAGGGAAACTAACTGAGAGATCATTCATTGTAGTTTTATCTGGAAAAGAACAAGAACATAATTTGAATAGGCATTGCCTTAGCTTAGGATTATTGGGTGGATTCAAATGCCATAGTGCTTTACTTTCTGTCACTAGAAAAGTAGAAACAACACCAGCTCCCTCCTTGTCCCTGTGGACTTCCCCTGCTTTTCATTATCTACTATCTGACCGTGTATACTTGCAGGTGTAAATATAACCATAGTTTTAGGTTTAATTCCTTAGCTATCAGCATGTGAGAAATCCACCTTGAAATTACACAGTAGGATATACAATATAATCCAAGGTTCTGGAACCGTGTATAATTTTGGTTCGTATTGGAAAATATGCCTTTTGAACTTGCAAGCATAATTCATGTTCATTCACACTCAAGATTTAAAGCATAATTTACAGACACAGAGTGATTTAGTGAACAAAATTTTCCTAGATGTGTTTGTGAAAATAGTTTATGGGCATCTACTCAGTTATGTATTGGATATGTATGTATAGGGGTATGCATACCAATGGACCAGCGGTGAACTCAGGTTGTTGGGGTATATATACCCTTAGCCATTCAGGAACTCAGAAACCATGGGTACGCGTACGGGTATGCGTACCTAACTCTCATTCGTGAACTCAGAACCATGGGGTACACTACCTCTCCCACTCCGTAACTCAGATCACTTGAGTACGCTTACTTGGTATGCGTACATACCCCGTGTCCAAAATTCAATAAGTTCTGAAAATTCTCTTTAAGAAATTCAAAACATTCCTAATCCTCATAGATAATAAATATCATTGGAGAAATTTCCAAATCAACTTGGAACAAAAATAGTTCATGAATAATAATTATTCATAACCAAGGTTGTTAGGGAGTTATGAACATCCATTGCTTGAACTATTTTTCGAAAGATTTATCAAGACTAGCTTGGTCACCTTTCACACAAATTCTTAAATAAGTTACACAGTTCTACTGCTACTAAACTTTCATGTTCTTCTATTGCAACTTTCTATCATGAATGTCGATTAGGTAAACATTACAAATGCCTTTCTTTCCTTCTACTAAAGTATCTAAATCTCCTCAACAACTTGTTTAATGTGACATATGGGTTCCTTTCACTAGTACAAAATAGGGTTTTTAAGACACTTGGTGTTCTCGGAAAACGACATATGCAGTGAGTCGTTGAATATTAGACAATCGAGATGCATCAAATAATTGGTATCTGATATATAACACTGGAAATCTGTCATTTTATTTGGTTTATTTACCTCAGTTCCTAAGTTCCACCCCAGCAAAGAAAAAATTAATAATAATATAAAAACTAAAACTCGCGATATATTTAATGATAAATTATCTAACCAGGGAAAAAAATAAAACTCGCGCCTAATTTCAGATTTTTCCACCAAAAACCAAAATTCCCTCCACAATAAAATTCTAAGTAACTTTCAGATTTATATGACATTGATAATTAAAATTACGGTGGTTTATGAAAAAGCGGGGGTCTAACAACCACACCCAATATTTCGCTTAGAAATCTGTATGGACAAACTCCAATATACTTTCGAGAGAATCAACCGGACAGTTAGACTCAATATCAAGAAAAGTATATCCAAGAGTTGTATCTCAATTTCTCAATTCAATCCGCAATCAAACAAAAAGGAATTTGTGAGCCCGATTGAATATAAGAGAAGTAACTTGAACAGTACAAAATACCAATGTTTAAGGATCAATCAATTTCAATCAACAACCAAAGGTTGGATTTACCAATCGATCGATTCCACGCAAAACCTGTGGTATTTCAATTATATAACAAAATATAGTGCAGAAAATAAATAACACAGACACTAGAAGTTTTATTAACGAGGAAACCGCAAATGCAGAAAAACCCCAGGACCTAGTCCATATTTGAACATCACACTGTATTAAGCCGCAACAGACACTAGCCTACTCCAAGTTAACTTCAGACTGGAATGTAGTTGAGCCCTAATCAATCTCACACTGATCAAGGTACATTTGCGCTCTTTACATCTCTGAATCCCAACAGGAATCTATGCACTTGATTCCCTTAGGTGATCTCACCCACAACTAAGAGTTGATACGATCCAAAGTCGAAGACTTGATAAACAAATCTGTATCACACAAAAAAGTCTATTGTATAGATAAATCTGTGTCCCATAGATATACCTATGAGTTTTGTTCCGTCTTTTGATAAATCAAGGTGAACATGAACCAATTGATAAACCAGATTTATATTCCCGAAGAACAACCTAGTATTATCAATCATCTCACAATAATCTTAATCGAGTAACGAAACAAGATATTGTGGAATGACAAATGATGAGACGACGATATTTGTGAATACTTTTCAATCTTGTCTATCGGAGAATAAATCTCGATAAAATATTAAAGAAGATAGTACTCAATCATGATAAAAACAACAAGATCAGAACATGCAAATATAGAGAAAATAGTTGAGTCTGGCTTCACAATCCCAATGAAGTCTTTAAGTCGTTAATCTACAGGGTTTAGCGAAAAACCTAAGGTTAAAGGAGAATCGACTCTAGTCGCAACTAGTATCATACAGAAGGTATGGGGATTAGGTTTCCCAGTTGCTAGAGTTCTCATTTATATAGTCTTCAAATCAGGGTTTGCAATCAATGTTACGATGGTAACAAAGCATTCAGTATTCACCGTTAGATGAAAACCTGATTAGATTCAAGATAATATCTTTCAACCGTTAGATCGAACTTAGCTTGTTATACACAAATGAAATGTACCATCATTTAGATAAAGGTAATCGTACCTAAATGTGTACACTTAGTTGGTTCAACAATATTTAACCAATGGTTAGACATATGAGCACTTTCATATCAACCTTATTCATCTTTATCATAACTAGTTCAAATGACTCAAATGAAACTAGTTAGAGAGTTGTTCAATTGTTTATATTCTCATAGAAGTATACAAGACACAACTGAAGCAAAATCGATTTTGATTCACTCGAATCATTTCATGAACATTATAGCCACGATTTGCAAAAGATTGAATTCCTTATTATATAAATGTATTAGTTCATGAACAAACCGATTTTAGAACGTAACCTACTTAAGTATGCAAACGGGTACGCATACCTAAGTAGCCGGACTGAGTTTGGTTACGCCAGTATGCGAACGGGTACGCATACTTGGTACACTTTCAAACTCCAGCAGATATTCACGGAACATGAACTTCCGCCAGTATGCGTACGGTACGCATACTTGGTTCACGGACTTCCATAACCAGCCAGTACGCGTACGGGTGCGCATACCAAGGTTCATGAGTTTTGGACTTTACACAAATGTGAATACACACACTATGGTTATATCCAATCATGGTTATGTGTTTTAAACCCTCATTTAAGTCATTGAAACATTCTTGGAAGACGACAATAGCTGTCTCACACAAACTATTAGCTTCAAAGCAATTTTCAAGTGATCGAGTGATCAATACGAAACATTCCGAGTATACATCAAATGACTGTCTCACACAAATCATGTAAGATGTTACAAGGGAATTTTCACCTGATCATCTTTTGACTTTTGTCAAGAATAATAGATGAACTTGGTTAAAGCGAAAGCTTACCAACACACATTTCGAGAAATAAATAAGCGAAATAAACTTGGCTCGAAATACCAAATGTGTATAATCGAATTCTATATAGTAATGTGACTTTTTGTTTCAAATATAAGATAGAGTAGATAGACTTTTGAGTAATAGATGAGTTCAAGTCTCCACATACCTTTTGTTGATGAAGTTCCACAGGTTCCCTTGAGTAGTTCTTTGTCTTCATTCGATGAACGCCGTGAAGTCTAAAGCTCAACTACACTTTCTATCCTAATCCGAGACTTATCTATAAGTAGACTAGAAATCAAGACTTATAGTTTTGGCAACTAAACTTGACAAACAAGCTTGAGATAGCAACGCTTGCGAGTTCGACTGAGCAGTGCTCTACCAATCTCCCCCTTTGTCAATTTTAATGACAAAACTATCAATACATATGGATTAAAAAATATATAAGATTTTTAGCTTCTCATCCAAATGCTTGATCTCCTTGGTTCTTCAACATTACTCGAAATCTTCGTCACTTCCACGTACTCCATGATTCTAAAGGTGTTCAACTCAGCATCATAGTTGTTGAAGATCCGTAGCTATAACAATGAGAAAACAATAGATCTTAATCATTGTTATACAGTGTCATAATATTATACACATCATCAAAGTTCAATTGTATCACAACTTTGACAACAATATTATGGTGATATGTGTTAATACATGAAAAATAATTCCCCTTAACCAGGTTAGGGTGCCCCAAAGAGGGGAAAGGCCACAGATGGAACATGGAGACTTGGGGACTAAGGCCCAAGTCCACCAAAGAAGTATCCATGAGGTGGAAGGGACAATGAAGGAATTAACAAGGAAGAAGGAGGTTATATTAGAGAAGGGATGGCATTAGTAGTAATTAAGGAGGTTTAGGACACATGGAAAGATGTCATAAAAAGAAGGGGCTTTTGGAAAGTCTATACAAGGAAGGACAAGGTACAATGGAAAGACAACTTCGTCTCATACTATTCTAAGGAAAGTGAGGTCATCTTGGTACACTAGGACGGTAGAACCTAACGAGAATTCCGGTATTAACATTTGGCGACCACACCCGGAGGCTCGTGCCTAGTCTATCATGATGCAGCCAAGTGGTACTTCCCAAACGCGACTATCGGCCAGTTGAATAATCCCCCCCCTAATCTAGAAGGGGAGAAGATAGGGATAGTGACGGAACCAATCTTACAAGCGAGAATACCTGAAGCGACACAAGAGAAGGATAAGCAACTAGAGGGCGGAAGCACGTCACTCGCGCAACCTACTTTGAAAGAGATGCAGAAAGAGTTGGAGGAACACATCCGCAGGGAGAGAGAGTTGAGAAGGTTGCTGAAAGAAGCTAGCAACGAGCAAAGCGCCAAGGAAGCCCTAGAGAATGCCGAGGATAAAGGAGAGGATCACGGTATGATGACGCAGGAGGCGATGGCCAAATTTTTCGAAACGAACTACAAAGTGGTAAAACATAACAATTATGGTTTTATGGAAAGCCCGTACACCTCTGAGGTCGTGGACTATCAATATCCAGAAGATTATACTTCACCAAAATTCAAAGTGTACGATGGACAAGGGAACGCGCGAGAACATCTTAGCCGATTCATCGCATCTATGAACGATCGAGCCTCTGATGGGAAATTATGCCTAAGAGAGTTCCTGAAGTCGTTGACTGATACGGCCTTCTCTTGGTATGATAACCTAAAGCCCGGAAGCATCAACTCATGGAAGGACCTGTCCACACACTTCCTCAGAAAGTTTTACTCCGCAAAAAGGAAAGTCACGACCATTGACTTGAGTAAATGTAACCAGCGGTTAGGGGAAGACATAGGGAAGTATATCATTCAGTTTCGTCATTTCGCACTGGATTGCCATGAGGACGTTAAAGAAGATGCACTAGTGGAGATCTTCGTACGCGGAATGATACCATGTTTCAAGAAAAGCCTAGTGAACTTTCGATTCCCAACCTTGGTTGAGCTGGAAGAAGCGTCAGCAAGAATCGCCGACTGTGTTGAAGAGATCAACTCGGATTATGTCTGGCGCAACGCAGTCGACACTGTCTCAACAACACCAAGGAACACCCACGCAAACAACGACCAAGAAGTCTAGGGCGCGCAAAAAAATAAGTCATACAGGGATCAACCGCTTCCTCCCACATTGCCTTGTAGTAAAGAGAAGATCATCGGGCTCCTAGAACAGCGGGTGGCGAACAAAGAAATTCAGTTGCCTCCAACAAAGGCGGACCCCAACGATATCCATAAGAGCAACGCTAGGTACTGTCACTTCCATCGTAGAGTACAACATCCCACGATCGGCTGCTATAACCTAATAAGAATGTTTCAGAAGAAACTGGACGTGGGCGAAATCGAAATGAGAGATTCCGAGGGAGGAAAATCAACTCAAAATCAGGTAATGATACTTTCTCATGACCCCAGCAGAGACGAATGGAAACCCTGGGAGGAAAAGGATGAAGAAGCATGCGAGATTTCCATGGAGGGCCGCGCGTTTACAAATACAGACAGCGTCGTCAGAAAATTCGCGGGCACGGTGTCGTCTCAGCAGTTTTTCGACTCGCTAGGTTTTAGCGAAGATCAAAGCAGGGAAGCGGCCAAATCTATAGAAGTGATTACGGCGGGAAAGCCCTACGATTCCCTCCCAAAAGAAGCTATCGTATTCACGGACGAGGATATTTTCTACCCGGGAGAGAACCTCAGACCCTTGTGTCTGACCGCGTATATTAATAAGATCCCTTTGAAAAGGGCCTTCGTATATGGGGGAACATCTCTAAATTTAATCTCTACATACACGCTATACTTGCTCGTAGTACAGCAGTCGGAAATCAAAATGCGAACCACAACGGTGAAAGGATTTAGAGAACATACTCAGACGGCCATCGGGATCGTCCATTTGGTTATGAAGATTGGTCCCATTCGTGGGCTTACCCCTTTCTATGGTAGGAAATACCATATGGTTCTAGGAATAATATATTAGAGAGAGTCTAGTCCAGTTGACTCAGTCATGTGTCTGTTTGGTCCTATTCGGGAAAATATATTATAGTTTGGCCCTAGAAATTATGGTTTCGTCCTAGGGTGATGTCATGGATGATGTAATTTTCATTGTGTGGTGGCAGAAATACCCTTATATTATTGTTCGGTCCTAGAAAATAATGGTTTGGTCCTAGGGTGACCACTTTTATACCAAAATTACTAGAAAATATCTCATTCTCAGATTTACTTTCTCTCTCATCTTTTTTTTCAGATCTACTTTTCTCTCTCTTTTCTTTTTTTTTCTTGAGATTTGGTCAGATTTGATGTTGAAGACGATGACGAACCCGATCTACTTGATGAAGACGACGACGATCTCATGTTGCTGCTGCTGCTTGTGTTGATGATGAAGATGAACTCTATTTTTAGGGTTTTTTCTGTTGCTGTCTTGATAAAGAAAAAGATGAAGACGATGATGTTGTTTGTTTCTGTTGAAGACGACGTTGAAGATGATGAAATCGATGAAGATGATGTTGAAGACGACGATGAATATGATGTTGTTGAAATCGATGAAGAAGATGAAGATTTGGGTGTTTTTCGTCGTTTTTTGTTGTTGTTGTTGAAGATGAATGACGACGATGAATTTTGATGAAGTTCTTTGCTGCTGTTGTTGTTGTTGAAGATGAAGATAATGCTGCTAATGTTTTTATATGGAGTTCATTCCAGAAATGAAGTCTTATTTGTATAGGTTTTTATATGGACTTCATTTCTGGAATGAACTCTGGTTTGTATAGGTTTTTATATGAACTTCATTTCTGGAATGAACTCTGGTTTGTATAGGTTTTTATATGGACTTCATTTCTGGAATGAAGTCTGTTTTTTTAGGCTTTTATATGGACTTCATTTCTGGAATGAACTCTGGTTTATATAGGTTTTTATATGGACTTCATTTCTGGAATGAAGTCTGTTTTTTTAGGTTTTTATATGGATTTCATTTCTGGAATGAACTATGGTTTGTATAGGTTTATATGGACTTCATTTCTGGAATGAACTGTTACAAGAAAATAAGTAAAAATTAACACGGAAGGGTACTTTTGTCAGTTTAATATTTTTAAATAATTATGGACTAAACAGTAAAGGCGTTTTCCTAAAGGACCAAACAGACATGGGCCCACCTAAAAAAGGACCAAATGATATTTTTCCCCTTTCTATGTACTAGAAGACCACACGAAGTTCCATGTACTGCTAGGACGAGGGTGGTTACTCAACCATAAAGTGGTAGCGTCAACGTACCATCAGTGTGTCAAGACTAACATAGGAGGAAGGCAATTTCGGATAACAGCCACGAGCCACCCCTTTGACCCGGAAGAAGCTTACATGGCAGATGCGGTTTTTTATGATTTGGCTAAGGAGGTGGACGAAATCCCTGAGATGAAACTTACCCCGCTACCAAAATGGAGTGAGGAAGAGAAGACAGAGCCAACCAAGTCAGTCTTCAGCCCGTCCAGAATGACGTTCCCAGAGGAAAGAAAGCGGAAACACGAAGATCAACCTAGGTTCCAGCGTTTCTCAAGACCAGATGGGGGCACGTGTATCGCTTATAGAAATTAATCGAGGGAGCATCTACAAGCACGCAAAACTTTGACACACCCGATGTAGAGGCCCCCTCAGAAGATCAAAACTTCAGCAATCTACCATACAATAAAATTGATGATGAAGAATTACGGGAACTACTTAATGCGGGCATACAATCTATAGAAGAACGGGCTCCTAAAGACCTCACCATGGATGCCGTAGAAGAAATTAACATCGGAACAGAGTATGATCATGATCATTAAAAGCTTGGACGCGGAATAAAGGGAGGCATTGATCGCCTTGCTCATGGAATACAGAGATGTTTTCGCTTACGATTATGACGAAATGTCGGGTCTGGATTGCAGCCTCGTAGCTCATAACTTTGGAGTGTCTCATGAATTCCAGCTGATAAAACAAAGAAGTAGATATTTCCCGAGGGTTACCTCTCTCGCAATAAAGGAAGAAGTGGAACACTTGTTAAAAGCCAAGTTCATCAAACCTATCCAGCACCCGACCTGGTTAGCCAACATCTTCCCAGTAGTGAAGAAGAATGGAAATATCCGATGCTACATAGACTATAGGGATCTCAATCAGTCTTGTCCCAAAGATGATTTCCCACTACCCAACATCGACTTAACGCTGGACGCGACTGGAGGCAAGACGCGCTTCTCTTTCATGGATGGGTTTAATGGATATAACCAAATAAAGATGGCCGAGGAAGATGCAAAGAAAACTGCTTTCCAAACTACATATGGGAATTCCTACTACGTTGTGCTTACCTTCGGGCTAAAAAACGCCGGTGCCACGTACCAGCGCGCCATGACATCCATATTCCACGATCTACTGCATCAGACGGTAGAGGTATATGTGGACGACATCGTAGTTAAGACCTCAGAGACTGAGAGCCACGAATCTCACCTAAAGACGGTCTTCGAAAGATGTAGGAAGTACCAACTCAAGATTAACCCGCTCAAGTGCGCCTTTGGGGTAACATCTGGAAAGTTCTTGGGATTCGTTGTAACCGATGAAGGGATTCAGGTGGATCCAAGTAAGGTCGAGGCGATTATGACTATGACACCACCAACTAATGCCAAAGAGCTCCAGGCGTTTATAGGACGAATATCTTATATACGGCGCTTCGTGCCCGGTTTGGCTCAGATAATGTCGGCGTTCTTGCCCCTACTAAGGAAAGGGATCATCTTCAAATGGGAGGAAACTCAACAGGTCGCGTTTGAAAAACTAAAACAATGCCTCGTCAGCCCCTAAGTTCTCAAACCACCAATAAAAGGAGTGCCTCTTTACTTATACACGGCGTTCACGAGCTCAGCCATAGGGGAAGTCCTGGCACAAGATATGGGAGGAAACGAATTATCACCCATCTACTACGTGAGTCGGGTTTTAAGAGACGCAGAATTGAGATACCCACGAGTGGAACAAGCATGCCTAGACCTCATCTACGTAACACAGAAACTAAGGCCGTATTTTATGAAGCATAAGACGATCGTTGTAGCTGCGGCAAACCCCATAGCTTACCTCGCCTCTAAGCCTGTCCTTACTGGGAGAACAGCCTGATGGTTGTTGCAGCTATCATAGTTCGAACTCGACTACCAGCGACCTAAAGGAGTACGAGGGAAAGCGATCGCCGACCTAATGGCTATGTTTCCTGTAGAAGGAGATGACGAGATTCACGACCGGGTGCCGGGAGAGGTAGCTGCCGCCGATATTAACAAGCCTTGGACCATGTTATTCGATGGATCGTCATATGATACCGTCGGAGGAGCGGGAGTAGTGTTTGAAGCACCACAAGGATAATTGCTCTCATATTCATTCAAGTTGGACTTTCTCTGTAGTAATAATGTCGCCAAATATGAAGCTTTGATCCTAGGGCTCAGAATGGCGAATGAGGTTGGATCGGGAGGCGTCGAGATAAAAGGTGACTCGAGGTTGGTAACTAACCAAGTCAACGGGGATTTCCACGTCAAAGAGCCACATTTAGCTCCATATCGAGCAGAGGCTCAAAACCTGATAAGTCAGACAGGGTCGACCCTAGATCATACGGGCAGAGGCAAGAATAAACACGCAGATGCCCTGGCAACACTAGCTAGCAAGATGAAACTAAATGATAAGGAAGAGGGTACAATAACAGTTAGGAGGAAGGACTTCTCAACACCTGGAAAGAAGACATGGCCTTCAAAGAGGCAGATGATTGGAGGCGGAATTACATCGACGATCTGACCAAAACGGAAGAGGATCGTGTAATACCTACCCGAACTCTAAAACAATTTGTATTGATCCAAGGAGCTCTTTACTATCGAGCAACAGGGGGATCTCTTGCCAGGTGCGTAAATAAGAGAGAAGCGGAAAAATACTCCAGGAGCTGCACGCGACAACATGTGGGAAAACTGCAGCAGTTCACCTCTACAGAAAGCTTCAGATGAGAGGGGTATACTGGCCTAGTATGTCAGCACAAGCATCGGCCCTCCAAGACAGTTGGGCTGATTGTCAAGCCCCACCACAACCCGCCGATGTCTGCATAGTCGATGGGGTATATTGGAGACAACCATATATGGATTTCATCCAAAACGGAAAATTACCCAGTGACAGGCAGGCGACCCTAAAAATCCAAAAGAAAACTGCGCGTTTTTCATACATGAGGGGATCCTCTACCGCAGAAGCTATAGTAACACTATGTTAAGGTGCTTATCGGACGAGGAGGCCGCTGAAGTAATGACTCGGTCCCACAATAAAAAACATCAAGGAATGCGGAAATTGTTTTTACAGCTCTACGAAGGCGGGTTTTACTGGCCCACTATGGAAAGCGATACCGCAGAACATGTGAGAATATGTCTCAGCTGCCAAACACACGGAGACCTAATCCGAACACCCCACACCCTGCTGCATAGCATGGTAACACCATGGACGTTCCACAGTTGGGATTTAGATATTATAGGGCAGATCAACCCGATGTCCTCGAAGCGCCGCAAGTACATAATAACCGCTACCGAGTACACCACGAAATGGGTCAAAGCGATACCTCTCAAAGACTATGCCGGGGAAACTATTGAAGCATTTATCAAAGAATACATTATTTGCAGGTTTGACGCGCCCATGATTACCAGGGCGGATAGTGCAAAGTCGTTCGTAAACAAGGACGTAACAGATTTGCTACGCCAATATAATGTGAGGCTTCATACGTCAACCCCCTACTATCCTCAAGGGAACGGGAAAGCCGAGGCGAGCAATAAGATGCTCATCCGGATCTTGAGCAGGATGGTGGAGGACCACCACAGAGAGTGGAATGATTAGCTCCCGCTCGTGGTTTGGGCATACAAAATCTCGAAACGAAGTTCCACGGGGGCGTCGCCATATTCTCTGGTCTATGGAGAGGATGCGATGTTTCCTGCGGAGATTTCAATTCCATCCTCGAGTGTAGCAATGGCTAGTCATACGACACCAGACGAAGTAAGCCTCTTTTCCCGTTTAGATACAATAGAAGAGAGGAGAGCCCAGGCAGAATGGTTTGCTGAGGCATACAGGAAGCGCACAACAAATTATTATAATCAGAATGTAAAGGAAAGGAGATTCGAGGTAGAAGATTTGGTCCTTAAGATCGCTCCTCATGTGCAAAGAAATGCTATTGCAGGGAAATTCGCCGCAAATAGGGAAGGACCTTTCAGAGTAAGGAAAGTAGCAGAAAGCGGGTATTACAAGCTCAGACGCATGAATGACACAAAGGTTAAGTCACCGATCAATGGTAAATGGCTAAAGAAGTTTTATGCATAAACATATCAATGTAAAATCTCTCGTTTCGAATAAAATCCAACTTTTGATATATGATTCATAACATCTACAAAGGTCGCGGGGACGCTAATGGAACCCGATCGACTGACAAAAGGCTGCGGGAATGCCAATGGCGCTCGATCGGCTGACAAATTTACGAAAGGTTGCAGGAACGCCAATGGCACCTGATCGGCTGACAAAAGGTTGCGGGAATGCCAATGGCGACCGATCGACTGACAAAAGGCTGCGGGAATGCCATTGGTGCCCGATCATCTGACAAATTTACTAAAGGTTGCAGGAATGCCAATGGCGCCTGATCGACTGACAAAAGGTTGCGGGAATGCCAATGGTGCCCGATCGACTGACAAAAGGTTGCGGGAACGCCAATGGCACCCGATCGGCTGACAAATTTACTAAAGGTTGCAGGAATGCCAATGGCCCCCGATCGACTGACAGAAGGCTGCATAAATGCCAATGACGCCCAATCGTCTGACAAATTTATAAAAGATTACGGGAATACTAATGGCACCCGATTGACTAACGAAATACCACGGGAATGCCAATGACACCAGATTAACCAATTTAACATATACGTCCTGCTCTTCAGATCCCCATCAAGTAAAAAAGAGGGGAGAATAGGCGCGTTTAACATACATCCCGCCCTCCCAGTTCCTATTGAGAAAAACATAGGGGTAGTATGCGCGTTTAACATACGTGACGCCCTACCAATCCCCGCTAAAAAAAGAGGGGGAGGGGAGAGTAGGGCGCTTAACATACATCCCGCCCTCCCAGTTCCCTGTTGAGAAAAACAAAGGGAAGAGTAGGAGCGTTTAACATACATCCCCCTGTTGAGAAAAACAGAGGGGGAGTAAACGCGTTTAATATATATTCCACCCTCCCAACCCCTATTGAGAAAAACAAAGAGGGGAGTAGGCGCGTTTAACATACGTCCCGCCCTCCCAATCTCCACTAAAAAAAGGGGGGAGAGGGTGAATACGCTTTATCACAATTTCCTACCCAGCGTCCTTGTTAAAAGGAGGGATGAAATAAGAATATCCTTAATTAAACCCTCACAAAGAAAGGGAGAGAAGGAAGGCAGGAGGAGTGGAATACACTATATAGGATAAATATCCGAGTACAAAGGAAATCTAAACAAAAAACTAATGAAACCAACGACAACAAGTCGTCTGTCACTCATTCATCATCTGATAGTAACACGTGACAATGAGCAATGTATGCATTTACGGACTGCACCATTTAAGAGCGCTTCCTCACGCTGATCAATAGCAGTAGCCAACGCATAATCGGCTTCATCAGCCAATTCAGCGAGCTCCTTTATTTCGCTGGGAACCTTTGATTTACGAGCAACGGCTAGCATTTTCTCTCGATCATGATAAATCATGCGCATCTTGTCCACGTGCACCACTCGAAAAGCCAATAACATATGTATCTCCCCCCTCAGAAGGAGAAAACTCCTCAATTCACCATGAATATCAAAGGAGCAAACAAGCGCGGAAATTGCTGCAAGGGTTAAAGTACACCCGTGCAAGTAAGGGAAATCCCGCTCAGAGATAGACAGACGATAGTCAGCTATGGCTTGATCAGTACTTGCCGTCATAACAACGGAATCTTCAAAGAGCTTATCGGAAGCTTGACGGATCTTAACCGTCTCCTCTAATGCGCGTCGGATTTGTACATACACAAGCCCCTTCACCCGAACCCTTTCAACCATCTGGAATGTATCGTATTGATCAGAAAATTGGTCTTGTTTAGCATCCCTGTCAATCTCCCTCCGCGCCTTGAGCGCTTCAATATCCGCTTTTACTAACAAAAGCCTCGCAAGTTCCTCCTCCTTGTATCGAAGGTCAACCACCGAAGGTATTGGTGCCAACGAAAGAACGTAACCATGAAGAACATATGCCATTTAGAACAAAAGAAAGAAGCAGACAAGTAGGAGATTAAATAAGCCAATATTACATATTTATAAAGAATCATGAAAGTACGAACGACTACAACGACCACAAAAACCATGGCTGACACGTGGACAACATCGAAGGGGGACGTATCTCGAGAAACCGCGTCTTTGGAAAATCGGATACCTTCACAATTTCAAACCCCAAAATTCTAGAGAAATACTAAAAAAAAGGGAGAAGCAACAACAAAAAAATAAATAATAATAATTTAGTCTGCCAATAATGAACGACAGCGAGCAATATCCACGTCCAGAGCCACCACCATCAAGCGACTGTCATTGACTTGTGTGTCGGCCAAGCGCAAATCTTGATCAGCCTCGTGAACTCGCTTAATAATTGCTTGAATGATCTTATCCTCGGCCCCAGCCCCTTGGGAAAGTGAAAGGGTGTCCTCATGTTCATCATATTCTCTGCGTGTTTTGTTCCGGTGGAACGAACGAAAGGTCCATAACATTCCCGCTTCCTCCCTTTGAACTAGCAGACGAACTAGTTGGTCCTCAATGTAAGGATGATGTACAAGCAAAGTGGTCGCTGTTAAGACCAAAGTGTGACCGAGGAGTGGCCGCATCACTCGGTTGGAAATCCAGAGGCGACAATCTTAAATAGCCCGGTCTTTTGTAGCCACCATCACCAGGGAATCTGCATACAACTGATTAGCCACGCTGTATGGGCTGTCGTAGGCACAACAAATTAATAAATATATTTCCCACTAATTAACTGGTAATATAGCGGTAGTAAGAGATCGTTCTCACAGAGAGCTGTGTAATTGATAGGTTATTTGATCAGCAAAATAAAGTAAATAACAAAGGGGATTTTGTTGTGAGATAGATAAAAACACAATAAAGAAGAAAGAGATGATTAAGGAATCCTTCGTCGTTACCAAGCGTTAACAGGATTAAAATACTTATCTATATTTCGTTAGAATCATGCATCACCAACCGTAGAATAACAGCTATATCAGTGTTATCCCCAAAACTCCTTCAATCACTGGATACAGAAGTTCTCGACTACCAGATTCTATCCAACGAACCACCAAGTAGTAGATCACTCAAGGTGTAATCCAATCGACCGCCTTAAGATTTGTGAATTTAGGTTGATCCCAGTAGTTAAACTCTTATATCAAGGTTAACTTGCTGGTGTTTTCTTCACAAACGATTTCTCCACAGAATCCCTCTGTAAGGTCTCGTGATTTCTACTTGTGTAGAGAGTTAATCTACGATTACTTATCTCATAACTTCCACTAGCAATAGAACAATCAATAGACTAATCTAGTATGCATCCCAAATCAATCTAAGAATCATTCATAAAACCTAGATATGGTAAAGACAAACGAAGACGATAAAAACTCTCAAATAGATTTGTATTATTAATAAAGCTTCACTCTTGGAACATTGAATTCATCCTTAATCAACAAAGGATTTAACTACTCATATTACAAAGAAGATGAATAATGGTGTTTCCTCCTAAAGGGGTAAACCCTAGGTTTTGATGTAGAACTTGTGATATGAGATTCTATTCGATTCGATATTATTTTACAGAACCTAATACCTTTTTATAGATTTACATTACTTGGTCTCCAAGTATTTAGTTCGGTTCAAGAACCCGACCCTAAAATACGACATAAAGACTCCCAAACGTGACCTTAGGCTTTCAAGGTATTAATACACGTTTCCTACTACCTAAGTTTGCGAACCCAGTCCGCAAACTTCAGATTCCAGCAGAAATTTTCGGGATTAAAGTGCGAATACCCATCCCCGAACTTTACTGTCTTCGGTATTCAATAAAAGCTTTTTTTTGCCACAACTTCTTCATCCGAACTCGGAATGACCTCATTATTTTTGAATTATTTTTATATTTAAATTCTATTCAAGATGATGATGAGAAATCCTTAATTTTAATGAGTTAAGATCGGTCTTTGGTTGTTCTCTTTATTTTGAGCGTTTTGCTCCTTTTCGTTGCACTTCTTCCACTTCTCTTGGACTTGGGAACTTTCATACTTGGAATACTTCTCTTCTTAGATATTTTTAGCACTTTGTAGATCCTTTTTGGATGATTCACCTATTAGAGGCAAATAAGAGAAAACAAGAGTAATAATACGAAAATATGCAAGAATAATAGCTAAATCAAGTATGGAATGGACACTACTAATTTCTCGCCTTGGAAGAACCACTAAGGATAGACACAAAGCAAAAAGCCAAATAATTAGCTTGCATATGTTATTTAGCTGCAAACATCCCACATACATTCCAATCATCACACATTAGCAATTACTTACGTGTGACATTCAACCTGATTGCAAAACTCTACTAAGATAGTCATCGTACTTGTTGCAACGTTTGTCACAACACTCACATACTGAAATCACATGGATAGATAAGAGAATGGAAATAGAAAAGTGAAGTGTGCAAATGTTGACTTAAGTGAAAGATGTTACCCACAATACTTGTATGAATGTCGTCAAAGGATCGTTATTTATAATACAATAGTTGAGAGAAGCACCCATTTAACTCGACCACATGATTAGATACTCTAAGCGCATGTTCATTCTCACCAAGTATGTGATAGTTGCCTTGGATCCTGCGTTCCACACTTGCTTAGGCGACGGAGACAGGGACAAAGTTTCACACATACTGCTATCCAAGTATCAAGAACCTCATCAATAGTCTTTTTGACTTGCTATATAATTATGATATGGTTTTTTCATCGACTATGATTAGTCCGGAATTCAGACCTATCATTTATTAGTGTCGATAAATGAAGAGGAGCCTTATATATATATATTCTTTTCTTTTTTTCATTTTCTTTTTCTCTTTTTTTTTATTTTTTTTTTCCGGCTCACTCTTTATGAGTGTCATACAATTGTCTTGTGGGGATTTTAAATAAACTCAACCAATGATTACCTTGCTACAACATCCATGGCAGTACTAGGATCCCACCAAATCACTTTAGAGAAACATATAACTGCAAAAATAAAAAGAAAGTGATTCAGTAATGATTAATTGCGAGGATGAATCTTTCAAATGACTACCATATCTTAGTTTCCCATTCAAGTATGAACGTATATATTTAAGGATTGAAATAAATGGAACTTAATCTATAGCTTGAAGAATTGTTTCAACCTTAAGAGGTTTAGAGTGTCATCCTAAATAGCTCATAGTTAACTCCAAAAAATGAAGTCTCAAGATTGCAAGAAATCAAAGAGTAAATTCTTTTTCTTTTTTTTTTTCCTACAATCCAAACATGCTTAACTACTCCCCCACACTTAAACTCAACATTGTCCTCAATGTTCAAAACCGAAAATTCTGATTTCTAACATAACAACCCTGAAAAACTCAAAACCTGTACAAATACGCAGGGAACTAGGAAAAACATCCTAAACAAAAGTTGTTCTTCTACGTCTTTTATATAACATGTCAAAATTTCACAGTGTTTCGATAAATGGTATTACTTTTATGGCTTCCGGACTGACATAAATGCAATCTGAAAAAGTTCTGGAAAAATACCGAAACTTAAATGTCCAGGACTATATCTCCAACTTAAAAGACTCCGAATTCATATTTTCTTTTTGTAGAAGAAAGGTGAGTCTGTTATCTTTAAAAGTTGGTGTCAAACACTCAAATCGGACTCCGTATGACGTCTTGAGAGCTGTTTTCGTAACAAGTGCGCAGTCAGAATTTTTGTGACGAGAATTCGTCAAAACTTTCATTATGGATATACAACTTGTAAAATATAAGATGGGAATGAAAGATATGATATTAAAAACTAATAAAACTAAAAACAAAAGGGATAGAGATACAAAACCGATGGGTTGCCTCCCTCGTAGCGCTTGGTTTAACGTCGCCAGCCCGACGTTAATGTTATCGTCCGTACACCAACAATCTGAAAATTTGGTAATCCTTCCAAATAACAATCTACAATTCCAATAACAACTTCACAAAAACATTATCACAAAATATAAACATTGAAGCTATCACTTTGTTGAAGCTTCCCCCACACTTAGGGATGCACATGGTCCGGTACAGTCCGGTTCTCCTATGGAACCGGTACTGAAATTTGAGAACTGGTACCTGTACTTGTACCTGGTGTTGTACCGGTACTCCGGTACCGGTCCGATACAAGTCCGATACCGGTTTTTTACCTGAAAACAGTTCAAAATACTAAAAGAGTAAAATTCTAAAACAACATTCCAGCAACATTACAAAATAAGTTCAGTTTGTAATATACATGCTTAGGTAGTTAAGTTCAAAATTTCCATAACTTCAACAATACAAATACTTAAAAAGTTTCACTAATCTTTCTTCTTGTTAGGATTTTTTGGACATCTATTCAAATGCTATCGTAATCCGGCAGTGCCATTTACATCATTCTGAGCAACATATTTACCCTTGCAGTGACGATATTGAGCATGAGTTTCACTAATCCTTTTCATTTCCAACCAAACATCAGATATCACTTTGTCGTGCTTGTTTTTGCTATCACCAACTTCAACCGCTTCTGTTGTACTTGTTGAAGCATGAGACATGACTATTTACAACACCTAGAAAAGAACGATGAATGAATTAACCAGAGGTAGCATGAAAAATGACTATTGTACAAAACTTAACCAACTAATTGCAGTTTACAGGCACATTGTAGTACTTTGTAACTATGTTATTACTTGTCCCCAAAAAATACTACCTCAAACAATGAATCAACAAAACAGAACCACAAAAGATGCTTAAAACCAATGCAGTGAACACTATCTGATGAACTCAAAGTCAACATAAACTATTTTAATGTATAAGCAAATAAACTCAAAGTCCAACATAAAGCAGAAGGTAAGCTTGAACTATGAATCCTTACAAACTGTTTACAAGTCTCACAAGAAAATTATCAAACACCATAGCTACATACTTCTGAAAAATCATCCCAAATTCCCAATAAATCCAACTTCACAGCAGTATACCCTAAATCCTATCAATTAATGAATTCCAACAAAATTAAACCTAAATCTAACAGAATAAATTGAACTAACCCTAAATTAAACATGCATGGAATTCATAAAAGAGAAGATGCAATCGATTTAATAGAGAATCCAATCAACAAAAATACCTAATTATAATTAGCCTAACAGAAACCCAATTTCTTGAACAAAAAGATGGAATAAAGTTATACCTTCAGAGTTCACACCGCTCTAATCATATTCCTTCTTCCCTTCTCCACTGAAAGCCATTAAGAACTCAAATTAGAAGACGAAATAAAACCCATATATGTTCCCAAATCATATCCACTAAAGTAACAACATCAAAAGCAGAAAACCCATGTTATTACCTGAAGTTGATGATTCTTCAAAAATATATAGAACTCAGATGAGTTGAAAGAGATGGAGATGATGAGTTGGTGAAGAAGAAGAACAAATCTAACTAGGATAATAGAGATGGTGAAGAAGAAGAACAAATCAAACTAGGCTGAAGAAGAAGAAGAGCTTCCGCTGTTCTTCAGAGAAAAAAAATAAGAAGAAAATGAGAGTGAACTGGGTATTCTTGCGATACTATATACCTAGTATAGACGACTGAGATTAAAACCTATCAAGATCTAATGGCTAAAATTAATCAGTACAACTGGGCCAGTACATGCCAGTATTTCCCTCATAACCGGTGCTTGTACCGGTCTAAGCCGGTTCTTAATCCCCTGTCCCGGTTACTCCGGTACCGGTTCGGTTCTAGACCGGTACAGGTCCTCTTGACCGGTTCCTGTGTATCCTTACCCACACTTAGTCCTTTCCACACTCGGAAGTGGATAAAGAACATATAATTCAGGGACTTCAAAAGGTTCCTCAGCTTGGTGAACCTGCACAATACTCGAATCAAACACATCAAGTGGTGGATACTTAGAAGCAAAATAATCCGTTAAAACTTTGGAAGCACACAACTCCAATCCTAAGTGAGGTATTTTCTTAAAAGTTGGTTTAAAAACTTTTTGAGAAGCTACTTCAATTAAAGATGGAGGATCAATAGATACATAATTATGCAAAGGATTAGACAAACCTTGTACCGGATCCTCGTTAATTATCTCAAGTGAATTATTTACCTCAAGTATATCGTGGTCCTCTATCAAACTATTATTATGTAGCTCAATTGGGTCTTCCACGAAATCGATCAATTTGGTTTCATTCTCAATCTCCATCTCTTCAACAATATCATCATCGGAATCGTAATCCTCCCCCAAAAAGTCTAGTTCATTGGTGCAAATCCTAGAGTCTTCCATAGTCTCCGACGAAGGAAAAATTGGGTTTACTTCTTGCAAATCAATCGTCCTAAAAACATTGTAATATGGATGTTCATTATGACGTTGATATGTATTTGAGTATGTCACACCGTTCATAACAATGGTTCGGTCATACCAAGGCTCCTCCTTTTGGATAGGAGAATGATCATAATTATGATCCGGAGTTGGCATAACTTCATCACTGTTATAAGAAATTTCCAAAGTTTGCTCATCTCCAAAATATTTATTTTCATCCTCAGAAATTTCAGAATTGGTTTGGTTTTGAGGCCAAACTTCTTCTCCATCCCTATTTTTACCGATTTGAGCAATTTGTTCGTATAATTTCTCTGAATTCCTTTGAATTTCTCGATGTGATTCTTCCCAATCTTGGCGTTGTAGATTCTCAGCCATCATTTGGATCAGTTGATCAAGACGTTCTTCACAACCTACTGTTTTACTCACCACACTATTTTCAGACCAAGTCTCCCCTTTTAGAATAGGTGAATGATCATAAAAGCGATCATGAGTTTGGTTAGATATATTGTAGTAAGATTCAATTGTTGTATTGTTCTCCGCGCTTCGTTTCTCATTAAGTAGTTCCGGCGTGGATACACTGGCCTTTAACTGAAGAATCAACCAATCAAGCTTCTGCTCACATCTAGAAGATAAATGATTAAAAGCACAACTATCCTCTCATCCTTGTGATTATTCACTTACATGCCCGTCATAATGTTGTTGACATGTATGAGAATATCCATAAGGTTCCGTAGGATATTGATCATAGCCAAAAGATTGGTTTTTGATTATACCCATAGGATGGTTGGTAGCTGTCATATGAATGACATTGAAAACCATATTGATTACCACTGTTGTATTTGTAATCTTGTGCTCCATACATGTTATTTCCGTAAGTAAACATGACGACTCACAAGAACAAAAGAGAAAATAAAAACAAAAATCTAAAACAAACTAAACAAATAACAAATCAATTAGCGACTGCTCCCCGACAGCGGCCCCAAAATTTGTATGGGCTGTCGTAGGCACAATAAATTAATAAATATATTTTTCACTAATTAACTGGTAATATAGCGGTAGTAAGAGATTGTTCCCACAGAGAGCTGTGTAATTGATAGGTTATTTGATCATCAAAATAAAGTAAATAACAAAGGGATTTTTGTTGTGAGATAGATAAAAACACAATAAAGAAGAAAGAGATGATTAAGGAATCCTTCGCCGTTACCAAGCGTTAACAGGATTAGAATACTTATATATCTTTCGTTAGAATCATGCATCACCAACCGTAGAATAACATCTAAATCAGTGTTATCCCCAAAAATCCTTCAATCACTGGATACGGAAGTTCTCGACTACCAGATTCTATCCAACGAACCACCAAGTAGTAGATCACTCAAGGTGTAATCCAATCGAACACCTTAAGATTTGTGAATTTAGGTTGATCCCAGTAGTTAAACTCTTAGATCAAGGTTCGCTTTCTGGTGTTGTCTTCACACACGATTGCTCCACAGAATCCCTCTGTAAGGTCTCGTGATTTCTACTTGTGTAGAGAGTTAATCGACGATTACTTATCTCATAACTTCCACTAGCAATAGAACAATAAATAGACTAATCTAGTATGTATACCAAATCAATCTAAGAATCATTCATAAACCCTAGATATAGTAAAGACAAACGAAGATGATAAAAACTATCAAATAGATTTGTATTATTAATAAAGCTTCACTCTTGGAACATTGAATTCATCATTAATCAACAAAGGATTTAGTTACTCATGTTACAAAGAAGATGAATAATAGTGGTTTCTCCCTAAAGGGGTAAACCCTAGGTTTTGATGTAGAACTTGTGATATGAGATTGTATTCAATATTATTTTACATAACCTAATACCTTTTATAGGTTTACATTACTTGGTCTCCAAGTATTTAGTTCGGTTCAAGAACCCGACCCGAAAATACGACATAAAGACTCCCAAACGTGACCTTAGGCTTTCCAAGGTATTAATACACGTTTTCTACTACCTAATTTTGCGAACCCAGTCCGAAAACTTCAAATTCCAGCAGGAATTTTCGGAATTAAAGTGTGAATACCCGTCCGCGAACTTTACTGTCTTCGGTATTCAATAAAAGCTTGTTTTTCCCACAACTTCTTCATCCGGACTCGGAATGACCTCATTATTTTTGCATTATTTTTATCTTTCAATCCTCTTCAAGATGGTGATGATAAATCCTTTTTTGAATGAGTTAAGATTGGTCTTTGGCCGTTCTCTTGATTTTGAGCGTTTTGCTCCTTTTTGTCGCACTTCTTCCACTTCTCTTGGACTTGGGCACTTGGATACTTGAAATACTTCTCTTCTTAGATATTTTTAGAACTTTGTATCTCCTTTTGGATGATTCACCTATTAGAGGCAAATAAGAGAAAATAAGAGTAATGATACGAAAATATGCAAGAATAATAGCTAAACCAAGTATGGAATGGACACTAAAATAATTTGAATTATGCACTTATCACGCGCTATGTGCGCTAGCGGAATCATTGAGAGCGCGTTGAGTCTCTGGCGACATACGATCTGATGGTTCCGTGTCTAGCGCGGTTTGATAAGCTTCAGACACCTCCCTAAACTTAGTATTCGCGCCATGTCTGTTAGTAATTCTACGCTCCCGTAGCGCTTCGAATTCAGCCTTCACGACCAGCAGACGCTTCAGTTCATCATGCTTGAACATCATAGAGGTTAATGCAGGAATAGGCGCTAAGACTAGCACGTAACCGTGAAGAGAGTCAGCCATGCGAGTTGAGTAGCTCACAAAAGGAAAAGGGAAGAAGAAAAATCAAGAAATAAGATGAGAAGGTACCAGTTGTACATATATATATATATATATAAGAGAGACACCATTCACGAGGCTGTAACCGACGATCTTCTCCATGTGCAAAGGAATGCGTATGCTGACTCAACCATATAAGTATGACTATAAGGTTATCTTGCGACTAACCTCATAGTCAGGGGACTAATGTTGATACATGAAAAATAATTTCCCTTAATCAGGTTAGGTTGCCCCAAAGAGGGTAAAGGCCACACATGGAACATGGGTACTAAGGCCCAAGTCCACCGAAGAAGTACCCATGAGGTGGAAGGGACAATGAAGGAATTAACAAGGAAGCAGAAGGTTATATTAGAGAAGGGATGGATTAGTAGTAATTAAGGAGGTTTACGACACATGGAAAGATGTCATAAAAATAAGGGGCTTTTGGAAAGTCTATATAAGGAAGGACAAGATACAATGGAAAAACAACTCTCTCTCAAATTATTCTAAGAAAAGTGAGGTCATCTTGGTACACTAGGACGGGTAGAACCTAACGAGAATTCCGGTATTAACAATATGTATCACTCCCCCTTAGTCAATACTTTATTTCACATGAAAATCACTCCCCTTTACATAATGATCCGTAAACTATATATATTTGTAGTGTGAAATACACAATAATTCTCCCCCTTTTTGTCAATATACATTGGAAAAGGTACAAAAACTAGTGGGATCCTAATGAAATTTCCATGGAGATACTTCATGACCAAAAGAGAACCACATATCAACTTTATTTAGATGCAATCATATAGCCGAAGCTAAATGCATTCATCAAGGAGTTTATAAAGATACAAGATAACCCCTATAATATTCCACAACTGCACCCCCCACAAAGTTTTGGCAATTAAGCACAAGTTCAAATAAAAACTCTCCCCCATAAAATGTCATTCCCGAAAGAACAACAAGAGGGACCTTACTTTCGTAAGAAAATAAGGATTTATTTGGACATTAACAAATCTCATGAAACATGAATTTTGTATCCAAATTACTCAATTAAATTAACCACAAGAGAATTCATGATTAATTTAATCGGAAATGCTCAACATAAGAAAACTTACGGAGCCGCACAGTATTTACACAAAGATGTGGATCAGAGAAATATCAATATTGCAGAATATTCAAAGATTCATTCTATTTTTCATCACTATGTTCATAGAGACATATAATAGACTTAATTTTTGTAAACAAAAGTTCATCCCATCTTCCATAAATATTTGCATAATGACATAATAGGCTTAACTTTTGTTTGTCAAAAGTTCATTCAATCTTTTATCAATATTTTCATAAAGACATATGAAAGACTTAACTTTTGACCATGTATGGGACAATCATAGTTTACGGACGCAAACACACATATCCCATAACAAGTTGCAATATATGAAACCGTAAAGATTAATACTGCAAAATCATCTTCCAAATAAACTTTACAATTTAAATAAATAAATCTAAAAACATTTCAAGATGAAAACGTTAGAAATAGCTATGTGTACTCACAATAATGGCTATTCCAAAACCTAGTTATCCTTCTTAAAACACAAGAATAAATTCTCATAAGAAGTTTTCTAGACAAAAAGAAATCGACAAGATAAGAAACAAAGAAAGACTCCTAATCCGTCAAATCCGAACATGAACTGAAATCAAAGACCACTTCTGGAATCTTCATGAGTATTGAGTCCTTTGATCTTGCGACAACATACGCTGCTTCTTCAGATAAGATATGCTCATTGAGAAGATCTTTAACATGTGTCTTCATGAGAACAAGATCTGAATTAACCTTTTTCAACTCAGTTCTCAACACATCAAGATCCTTAAAATTATCAATGAGTTGTAGTTTTGCTTCCTCAAAGTATTTAAGAAAATCATGAACCACTTCAGTAGAAACCATGTCCTCATTCTCAACATCCTGATGAGTATAGGCATAGTAGCATGAGGCTTTAGGATTTTGATCATCTTCTACAAGGGTTCTTTTCTTCCTCCCTTTTGACTTGAAACCAACACCTTTATCAAGAAAACCTCTTGCAAAACCACCACTACGAGAAGATGAAGACATTCTTGATAAACAGACAATAACCTAGAGTAAGTGTACGTGACTCAATAGGTTTGGTATTTAAATGGTTTCATAGAGAAGGTAACTTTTAGGGTTTCTAAATATAGTTCGTCGCCAGTAAGATATGGGTACTCGTACGAACACAATCCGAACCCAAAAAAAAAAAAAAAAAACCGAAACAAAACCGTACCTTAAGACTCGACAATACTTTTGCTATGAGATTTTTGGCTCAATAGATTTTATATCTCTACAGAGAAACAATTTAGAGCACAAAAGTAGCAGGAAACTTAGCTGCAACGAAAACTTCTTCGAAATTAAAACAAAAGGAAAACGTAGAACTTCTTGAGACACAAACAATAGTTAGGCAGTGCTGTCTAAAGACAATAGTTTAGCTATGAACGATAAGAAAATAGCTATACTAATTAGAAAGCAAATACCAATAAGTATACCTGGCCGTATCTCACTCAACTAGGATTTTTGTGAGTGAGAATCAACCTTGTGATTTAATTATCACAAGTATGAGCTCTAAGCTCATTAAATGAACGGTGTTCATGGTTGAGTCTCTTTTTCCTTCCAATTCTAGGAAAGAATCCCTTTTGATGTGAAAAATTATCATGAAACTCATTGTCATCAAAATATGAGACATAGTTAGAATCCTTACCAGAAGAGATTTGTGTGGAGGAATTTGACAACTTGCTGATAAGATCCTTGTATCCTTCAATTATCAGATTAAGGTTGTCCTTCACATCTCCACTTTTCCTTCTACCTAAAGGAATCTTTTTCAGGTTTTGAACATCATCCTTCACATTAGGTTGAGGGGGATCTTTCTGAAATCTCCTTGACCAAATTGAATTAGAGTTACAATTTGTCGCACATTTGATGAGCAAGTAGAATTGACTTTCCTGGTAGAGTTTACAGGGTAAGTACTAAAACCAATGGGTTTAGACATCTGAATGTCAGTTACACCTTGGATTATTAAATCTAAGGTGTGTTGAAGACAAACAACATAATTGTTATTCAGTCTAGACTTTCTTTTCCGTTCCCCATGTCCTTTTGAATTGCAAAAGAGACACACTTTCTGATCACATGAGTGGTTAGAATGAACAGGCATACCATCGTTGCTAGGATATTTCTTCCTTCCAAGTGATGTGAAGTATCCTTTATTAGAAGAAGACACAAGCACATCTTTTCCAATAGGAAGGGATTCCGAAGTTACTTCTGGAACTGCATTTCTTGTAGTTGAGACAGAAGCAGTTGGTATAGTGGACTCTTTGGAACATCCTTAAATAGGGAGTTTACTCAAAATATATTCAATTTCCAAAGCATACTTTTTGAGGTTCGCCTCGAGTAAGGTTCGTGATGAGCGAACATCGACGAATTCCTTGCCATGACCCTTTATTTTAGAGTGATGATCTTTCACTATACCGAGAAGAATATTGACATTGATTTTCAACCGATTGATTCTATCATCCTGGATTCTAACAAGATTTAGAATAAGTTTACCCTCTTCGGCTGCTTCCCTTTCATCAACAGAGTCAGACTCGTTTGAAAGGTAATCGGGATAACACTTGTCAGTGCACGTCTGTTTCGTTGAAGCACTAGTTTCATCTATATTTGAGATTGAAAAATCTTTCTCTTTAATAGATTCCATAGAAACAGAACTTTTGTTTTTGGTGATGCGATTTTCAGAGATAACATTATTGTCCATAGAGTTAGATCGCTACAAACACAGACTTGTGAGGTCTTAAACGTGTTTGCCTGCTCCGATACCAATTGAAAAAGCGGGGGTCTAACAACCACACCCAATATTTAGCTTAGCAATTTGTATGGACAAAATCCAATATACTTTCGAGAGAAGCAACCATACAGTTAGACTCAATCTCAAGAAAATTATATCCAAGAGTTGTATCTCAATTTCTCAATTCAATCCGCAATCAAACAAATATGAATTTGTGAGCCCGATTGATTATAAGAGAAATAACTTGAACGGTACCAAAGAACAATGTTCAAGGATCAATCAATTTCAATCAACAACCAAAGGTTGGATTTACCAATTGAGCGATTCAACACACAACCTGTGATATTTCAATTATATAACAAAATATAATGCGAAAAAGAAATAACACAGACACCAGAAGTTTAGTTAACTAGGAAACCACAAATGCAGAAAAACCCCGGGACCTAGTCCATATATGAACACCACATTGTATTAAGCCGCTACAGACACTAGCCTACTCCAAGTTAACTTCAGACTGGAATGTAGTTGAGCCCTAATCAATCTCACACTGATCAAGGTACAGTCGCGCTCCTTACGTCTCTGAATCCCAGCAGGACTCTACGCGCTTGATTCCCTTAGGTGATCTCACCCACAACTAAGAGTTGCCACGACCCAAAGTCGAGACTTGATAAACAAATCTGTATCACACAAAAAAGTCTATTGGATAGATAAATCTGTGTACCATAAATAAACCTATGAGTTTTGTTCCGTCTTTTGATAAATCAAGGTGAACATGAACCAATTGATAAACCAGACTTATATTCCCGAAGAACGGCCTAGTATTATCAATCACCTCACAGTAATCTTAATCGATTAACGAAACAAGATATTGTGGAATCACAAATGATGAAACGAAGATGTTTGTGACTACTTTTCAATCTTGCCTATCGGAGAATAAATCTCGAGCAAATCTTAAAGAAGATAGTACTCAATCACGATAAAAAAAAAAACAAGATCAGAACACGCAACTACAGAGAAAATAGTTGGGTCTGGGTTCATAATCCCAACGAAATCTTTAAGTCGTTAACCTACAGGGTTTAGTGAAAATCCTAAGGTTAAAGGAGAATCGACTCTAGTCGCAACTAGTATCATACAAGAGGTATAGGGATTAGGTTTCCCAGTTGCTAGAGTTCTCTTTTATATAGTCTTCAAATCAGGGTTTGCAATCAATGTTACCTTGGTAACAAAGCATTCAATATTCACCGTCAAATGAAAACCTGATTAGGTTCAAGCTAATATCTTTCAACCATTAGATAGAACTTAGCTTGTTATACACAACTGAAATGTACCATCATTTAGATAAATGTAACCGTACCTAAATGTGCACACTTAGTTGGTCCAACAATAGTTAACCAATGGTTAGCCATATGAGCACTTTCATATCAACCTTATTTATCTTTATCATAACTAGTTCAAATGACTCAAATGAAACTAGTTAGAGAGTTTTTCAATTGCTTATATTCTCATAGAAGAATACAAGACACGATTGAAGAAAAATCGATTTTGATTCACTCGAATCATTTCATGAACATTATAGCCACAGTTTGCAAAAGATTGCATTCCTTATTATATAAATGTATTAGTTCATGAACAAATCGATTTTAGAACATAACCTACTTAAGTATGCAAACGGGTACGCATACCTAAGTAGCCGGACTGAGTTTGGTTACGCCAGTATTAGAACGGGTACGCATACTTGGTACACTTTCAAACTCCAGCAGATATTCAGGGAACATGAACTTCCGCCAGTATGCGTACGCGTACGCATACTTGGTACACGGACTTCCATAACCAGCAAGTATGCATACGGGTACGAATACACACACTATGTTTATATCCAATCATGGTTATGTGTTCTAAACCCCCATTTCAATCATTGAAACATTCTTGGAAGACGACAATAGCTGTCTCACACAAACTATTAGCTTTAAAGCAATTTTCAAGTGATCGAATGATCAATACGAAACATTCCGAGTCTACTCAAATGACTGTCTCACACAAATCATGTAAGATATTACAAGGAGATTTTCACATGATCATCTTTTAACTTTCGTCAAGAATAAAAGATGAACTTGGTTAAAGCGAAACCTTACCAACACACATTTCGAGAAATTGATAAGCGAGATAAACTCGGCTCGAAATACCAAATGTGTATAATTGAAGTCTATATAGTAATACAAATTTTGTCTCAAATAGGATATAGAGTAGATAGACTTTTGAGTGATAGATGAGTTCGAGTCTCCACATACCTTTTGTTGGTGAAGTTCCACAAGTTCCCTTGAGTAGTTCTTCGTCTTCATTCGATAAACACCGTGAAGTATAAATCTCAACTACACTTTCTATCCTAATCCGAGACTTAGCTATAAGTATACTAGAAATCAAGACTTATAGTTTTGGAAACTAAACTTGACAAACAATCTTGAGATAACATCGCTTGCGAGTTCGACCGAGCAGTGCTCTAACAGTTTATATTTGGGGTTGGAATTATTTTATAAAATACGTAAGAATATGTGTAGACTAATTAAAACAAATTAAATTTTACAATTTATTTTAAACCCTTGATGAAAGTGATCCTACGTCCAACTTCAAATACCTAACTCTTAAAACCTAGAAACTACTCGAGTCAAGACTGAAACAGATTGAGGAAATAACCGCCTCCGAATTCTCCTCCATCGTGGGTTTATCAAAGATGAAACCTTCTTCTCATAACCTTTTTCTATTGAATTATCATTTTTATTTTCTCATATCATTGAACATATATCCCTTGACTACTATGTCTTTAGGTACTACATCTTATTTATTGATGATTAAAAAAGGTATCACTATATATATATATCCCTTGACTACTGGAGATGATATCTTAAAATGCTTTCAACACTTCAAAGTCACAAATGAGAATATGTTAACACTTTAATGTGATGGTGATTTTGAAAACTCACAAAAGGCCCCTTTAAAGCTTTTCTTGATTCATGTTGCATCAACTTCAAAATTTCATGTCCCCATACTCAGGCTCAGAATGGCCTTGCTGAGAGAAAACATAAACACATTACTGAGATGGGAAATACTCTTGCATTTTAGGCATCTTTACATAAGCATTTCTGGTTTGATTCTTTTTTAACAACTACATTTCTTATAAACATAACTCACAGTAAACTTCTTAACTATAATAATCTATTTCAGGTCTCTTTGATATACTTCCTGATTATAGTATGCTCAAAGTGTTTGGATGTAGCAGCCATCCTAATCTATCTGCTTTTAGAACTGATACACTAAGTCAACTAGATGTGTGTTCTTAAGCCACATTCCTCTCTATAAATTGTACAAGTGTTTTAATCCTATTACTAAGAAAAGATTTGTCTCCAAAAAATCAATTTTGATGAAACTATGTTTCCCTTTGCTCTTGAAAATTCTACTTCTTTTAATGATGATTATTAACTTGTAACTTTGCAAATTGGTAATTGTTTGGTCCTCAAATACTTAATTTTCTCTTCCTGCACCATCACAAGATTCCAATTCTCTTTGTACTAATGATGCTTCTCCTCTTATTACCCCAGAAACTCAAAATAATGTTTAGAAGCATCTCTAAGACAAAAAAAACTCCATTCTGGTTTTTCTGTACATAGTTTTATTTTCATTTCTTTATCAGTTGCTTTACAATCTCTCCTTACATATAATGTAGAACCGAAGTCTTATAAAGAAGAAGCAAAGAATCCAAAATGGGTGGTATCAATAAATAATGAGAATACTGCTCTAAAGGACAACGTGACATGGGTTTTAGAGCCATTTGTGGAGATAATGAATGTTTTATGGACTAAGTGGGTCTACAAAATCAAGTACAACTATGATGTCTACAAGGATCGCTTGGTAGCACATAACTACAATCAACAGGGTAGTGTTGATTACTTAGAGACCTTGAGCCCTCTTGTAAATACTAGAACAATCAAGTCTTTTTTTTTTGCTAGGAAAGAAAAATTTCATTGAATAATGAGAAATTACAGCATTATGGAGAAAATAGGGAAAGTTATTCTCATCCCATTCTCCTGTTACATTCCCAATTCTACTGTGTTTTGAAGATAGGTCTACTACACCATTCAGATCTCTCTTAAGATGTTTGAATCTAAGAGGATTAATGTCTTTTAAAAGAAACAAGCAATCATCTAAAACAGAGCAAGAGGTCCAACTAGTTTGGCCTTTGCAATTATTAAGGTAAGCCATCACATATTTGGCATCACTAATTAAATAAAAGTCCTGAAAGTTCTTCTCTTTGATCAATTTTGCAGCCTCTAGTATTGCCACATTTTCATCTCCTTCAGAACATATATCCCTCCATGAGACTAGTTTGCAGCTTTTGAATTCACTTGCAGGTTTTATTGCCACAATTACCACAGATTTGTTAGTATCTTCATCAAAATATGCATCACAAAATATAAGAAGACCGTCTTGAGAGATGGTATCAAGAAAGTTAGACTCATTAGCAGTTACTGCATAATTGTCATTGGGAACAGGTGCATAAGCTAAAGTACTGATAGTTTCCTCAGCAATTCTTAGGGTAATTCTGGCTGTATTCTGTGGGTTTAAGGATTTATTATCAAAAACTTTAGAGCATATTGAAAAAGCGGGGGTCTAACAACCACACCCAATATTTATCTTAGCAATCTGTATGGACTAATTCCAATATACTTTCAAGAGAATCAACTAGACAGTCAGACTCAGTCTTAAAAAAAGTATATCAAAGAGTTATATCTCAATTTCTCAGTTCAATCTGCAATCAAACAAATAGAAATTTGTGAGCCTGATTGAATAAGATAAATAACTTGGACGGTATCACAAACCAATATCCAAGTGTCAATCAATTCAATCAACAACCCAAGGGATGGATTCAAGAACTGATTGAACTTAACGCACAACCTGTGATATTTCTATTATATAACAAAATATAATGTGGAAAAGAAATAACACAGACACCAGAAATTATGTTAGCGAGGAAACCGCAAATGCAGAAAAACCCCGGGACCTAGTCCAGATTTAAACACCACACTGTATTAAGCTGCTACAGACACTAGCCTACTCCAAGTTAACTTCGGACTGGAATGTAGTTGAGCCCTAACCAGTCTCAAACTAATCAAGGTACAGTCGTGTTCCTTACGCCTCTAGAACCACGCCGGATTCTGGGCACTTGATTCCCTTAGATGATCTCACCCACAACTAAGAGTTGGTAAAACCCAAGATCGAAGACTTGATAAACCAATCTGTCTCACACAGAAAAGTCTATTGAATAGATAACTCTATCTCCCACAGATAAACCTATGAGTTTTGTTGCATCTTTTGATAAATCAAGGTGAACATGAACCAATTGATATACCGATCTTATATTCCCAAAGAACAGCCTAGAAATATCAATCACCTCACAATAATCTTAATCATACGGTAGCGAAACAAGATATTGTGGAATCAAAAACGATGAGACGAAGATGTTTGTGAATACTTTTTATTTTGCCTGTCGGAGAATCGATCTCGGGCAAATCTTAGAGAAGATAGTACTCAATACGATAGAACATGGCAAGATCAGAACACACAACTACAGAGAAAGTAGTTGGGTCTGGCTTCACAATTCCAATGAAGTCTTTAAGTCGTTAACCTACATGGTTTCTTGAAAAACCCAAGGTTAAAGAACTCTAGTCGCAAATAGTATCACACAGGAGATGTGGGGATTAGGTTTTCCAGTTGCTAGAGTTCTCCTTTATATAGTCTTCAAATCAGGGTTTCCAATCAATGCTACCTTGGTAACAAAGCATTCAATATTCACCGTTAGATAAAAACCTAATTAGACTCAAGATAATATCTTTCAACCGTTAGATCGAACTTAGCTTGTTACACATAAATGAAAAGTGACTTCATTTAGATATGATTAACTGTACCTAAACGTGTGCACCTTGTTGGATCAACAATAGTTAAGCGAAGTTGGCCATATGAACACTTTCATATCAACCATATTGATCTTAACCATAACTAGTTCAAATGATTCAAATGAAAATAGTTCTAGAGTTGTCAATTATTTATATTTTCATAGAAGTATACAAGACACAATTGAAGCAAAACCGATTTCGATTCACTCGAATCAAGTCATGAACATTATAGCCACGGTTTGCAAAATATTGCATTCCTTATTATATAAATGTACTAGTTCATGAAAAAAAAGATTTTAGAACATTATCCACTTAGGTATGCATACGGGTACGCATACCTAAATGGCCAGACTAAGTTTGAGTTTCTCCAGTACACGAACGGTTACACATACCTTCCAAACTCAGCAGAAATTCACGGACCTGAACCTCACGCTAGTACGTGTACCGGTATGCGTACAAGTTTCCCGGACTTTCACAAAACCAACCAGTACGCATACGGGTATGCATACCATGGTTCCCGGACTTGGATTACATATATGCAAGTACGCATACTATGCTTATATCCAATTGTTCTAAACTCTTATTTCAACCATTGAAACATTCTTGGAAGACGACAATAGCTGTCTCACACAAACTATTAGCTTCAAAGCAATTTTCAAGTGATCGAATGATTAATATGAAACATTCCAAGTCTACATCAAATGACTGTCTCACACAAATCATGTAAGATGTTACAAGGAGATTTTCACATGATCATATTTTGACTTTCGTCAAGAATATAAGATGAACTTGGTTAAAGCGATATCTTACCAACACATACTTCGAGAAATATGTAAGCAAGTTAAACTCAACTCGAAATATCAAATATGTATAATTGAAGTCTATATAGCTATATGACTTTTGTTTCAAATAGGAGATAGAGTAGATAGACTTTTGAATGATAGATGAGTTCAAGTCTCCATATACCTTTTGTTGATGAAATTACACAAGCTCCCCTTAGTAGTTCTTCGTCTTCAATCGATGAACGCTGTGAAGTCTAATGCTCAACTACACATTCTATCCTAATCCGAGACTTATCTACTAGTAGACTAGAAATCAAGACTTATAGTTTTGGCAACTAAAGTTAAAAACAAGCTTGAGATAGCAATGCTTGCGAGTTCGACCGAGCAGTGCTCTAACACATCTGTTTTTCCAGATGCACCAGGCAGCAGTTACTACAATAAATAATTTGTGTTGTAGGTGTTTTGATGTGAGCCATTTGGAAATCCAGTCCTTAATGCTAATATTGGAGTCTAAATACTGTGAAACAAGTTGAATGACAACAGGGATGTTGGACCAAACATTTTTAGCAAATGAGAAATGAAGCAACATATGTTCCGGTGTTTCACTAGCACCAGAATCACACAATTTACACCTATCATCATGATTATTGTTGTATCTAGCTAATTTACTGCCTGTATGGAGAATATTTCCAACACACTTCCATAGAAACAGTCGAGTTCTAAGCAACAGTGGGGACTTCCAAAGAGCTTTATGAGTTTCCAAGTCAGGATTATGATGAATAGAATTATGAGGAAGTTCACATGCCAGTAGTTTGTAAACAGATTTGACAGTTAAAATTCCATTCTTATTATATGATCAGATTAAAGTATCACATCCTAAAATTGGGATTCTCATGTTGCATATTTTTTGATTTTTTTCTCTAGAAAAGAAATCCTCTACTAAAGAAACATTCCAAGTCTTAGTATCTTGGTTTACGAACTCAGAAACCTTATAATTAGGGTTAGGATAGCTAGAGTTGGGTTGGATTTAAGATCCAGTTACGGGAAAAAAGCATTAACAACATTACCATCTCTAATATCCCAGTAAGCATGATGTTTTAAAATATCTAATCCATGACAAATACTATACCAAACCTAAGACATGCACTATGGCATTTTGTAATAGAGAGGATGACAGTCTTTAAAGTACTTACACTTCATAATTTTTACCCACAGTTCATTTGTGGAATGAGTTAAAAGCCAAGCAGTTTTAGTCAAAGTGGCTAAATTCATTTTTTTTCTTCAGATTCCTAGAGCCTACACCCCCTTGTAACTTACGAGAACAAACCTTTTCCCATTTTTAAAAAATAATAACATTTATGGCCATTCTTTCCCCACCAGAAGTCCCTTTGAGACAGTTCCATTTTGTCAATTATGGTGTCAGGAAAGAGGAAAAAATACATATGATAGTTAGAGGAAGATTTTAAAGTGTGTTGAACAAGAATAGATCTTCCAGATTGAGATAGATATTTACCTTTCCAATTAGACACTCTAGAGTCATGATGAGTGTTTAAATGTCACATACACTCAATTCTATTTCTAGTGATAAAGAGTGGTATGCCAAGGTATTTTTCATTTAGCACAATTTTCCTAACATTCATTGATCTAATAAGAGACACACAATGTTCATGGTGAACATTTTTGCTAAAAAAACAAGCAGACTTTTCAAAGTTTATCATTTAACCTGAAATGATGCTAAAATCCTTGATCAAAGACATGAGGTTTCTTGACTCAGTATGAGTAGCTTTGGTAAAAAGCAGGCAATCATCTGTAAAAAGAAGATGAGAAATACTAGGGACCTCTTTAGTAACTTTCAAACCGTGGATGAGATTGGATTGCTCAACATGATTGAGATACCTTGAGAAAGACTCCATACACAGTATAAACATGTATAGGGACAAGGGATCTCTTTGCCTCAATCCTCTTGTGGGAGTAAAAGAAGAGCAAGGAGATCCATTCAAGAGTACTGAGATATTAGTGGTGCGAATGCACTGAAAGATTAGCTGACACCAGTGGTCAGAGAATCCAATTTTTTTTAAGAACAACAATTAAGAAGGGTCATTCTACTCTATCAAAGGCCTTAGACATATCAAGTTTAAGGCCCATGATACCACATCTATCCTTTTCTGTCGGCCCTCTCCACCGTGGCAGCGGTATTCTAGTTGTAATTCCTAGTAATACAATTAATCTTTCAATCTCGTTGTCTCGTACAAATTTAAATGTTTCTAGTTTTTCACTTTCAAATCATATTATTAAAATTAAGCTGCAGTAGGAGACTAGTATTTTGACAGAACAAGAGTTAAGGAAATTAACTGTCCATACCCCTGTGACAAGAGCTGTCATAATCTTATTTTCAAGTAAACAAAGACATAGTTTATACCATCATCAAATCGATGATCGACTATCCCCAATATTTAAATTTTCCTTCTTAACCCCTCGCCCCCAATATCGGAATTGCAAGTAATTGCCTCATTTTATTAAACTCTTGGGTAAAGAATAAGGCATTATAATAGCTTTGAGAAGTGGTAACTAAGTTACTACAAGGAAGATTTTGCACACCCTCAATGCACAATCCAGCGCATGAAATTATTTAACATGAGCTCCTGCATTGTGCAAGGCTCGTTTATGTAATTCATAAAGAAACCAAATGTATTGATACTGAAAAAATTTAATATATGCAAATTTAAATTGCATGTTAATTTTACATTAAGCATGTGAATAATGTCTGAGTATCGGCTTATTAAAGGTTAAGTAAGTGGTTATGAGAATGATAAGGTCAGTTAAAAGTTCTTTGTTTTAATTTTTAATCAATGAGGTACATTCACCGAATAAAAGAGAGTTCTTATAATTATAAAGACCCCTCTTTGTTTTAGAAGCTTGTTATAGGGGCGGTGGATTTTATTAGAGGGGCGGTTAGAATAGGACAAAAAGGCTCATTAGATGGTAATTCCAAAAATCCTATCATTTTTTTATAAGGACTAATACACCCTTACATAGTTTAGTGTTGATAATCTTGTTTAGTATTGATAATCTTGTTTAATATTAATGATTATGTTTCACTTATATTTACTCTAAGTCAAAACAAAATCATATTTTTGAGTGATATTTGTAGAGAAGAGGAAAAGTAAAACTTTTGTGATATTTGTGAAACCCAAGATTTGGATTCACTCAACCAAAATGAGTGATTCCAGTGACACAATTTGAGGTGGGAGAATCTCTATATGATAGAGAAAACACATACTACATAACCCTTGATGGAGATTCGGATATGGAGTATTTCTTACATGGTAGAGATGTTTTAACCCAAAGTGAAGGTCAATCTAAATCAATTGAAGAAATTACCCAAGAAAGTGAAGAACCAGATCCTGAAAACGACCAGGTATACTTATAAATTAGTTCCAATTAGGTTTTTGTTGCTCAAAATTATCTAAAGTACGTAAAAAAAAAATCAAATTTCTCACACTTTCAGAGTAATTTACGGTTGGAATTGGTCACGCAACCAATGGTAAGTGGAAGTTATGATTCATAACTAATGAACTACCAACCGTAACTGGTTAAATTTGGGGAAAACCCAAACGTAATACCAGTTACGGTTGGTAAACAAATTTTCGTTACCAGCCGTAAGATATCATGTGCATGGTGATAGTTACTGCACTAGTTACGGTTCGTTAGTTCAACATCGTGACTAACCGTAAATGGCGTTACGGTTCATTTAATATTTTAGTTGCAAACCGTAATTTATTCTGTATGTTTCAAATGATTTCTACGGTTAGTTATTAACCATATCAAGACCAACCGTAGGTAGCTTACAAGTTCATTTTGGATTGAAATTTCTAACCGTAAGCTGTTTATGGTTCATGTTTCTGATTTCAGTATCAACCGTAACTCTATATGTGTTGTCACTTTATTGCCTAGTTTACACTAATGTGGGTATATTTTTTACCAGATCGTGGATGTACCTCCCCAAATGGATGGAAAACCTTTTGCAAATGAAGTTCTCACGAAGAGTCTAGCTTTCACTATTTAACCGAGGAGACATGGAAAGATAAAGAAGATGCAAAGAAGTGGGCTAGAGAATGAGGCAAGTTGATTATGTGTATCATAGTTTATAATGGTATCACTAATGAAAATATCTTTCAAATGGTTTTCGAGTGTAACGGAAAACACAAAAGTCACGCAAAAAAAAGGTACCACAAGTTGATTGCACATACAATACCAACAAGTTTGAGATGCCGTTGTTGAATATTGTCGGGCTGCTCCTTTTAGTGTTGGTTTCTGCTTCTTGAAAAATGAGCTCGAAGAGAGCTATGTGTGGGCACTAAAACAAGTTATTCTATGTAGAGGGATATACTCCAAAGGTGATTATTACCGACAAGGAACAAGCTTTTTTGAATGCAATAAAGAGGGTTTTCCCGGAAGCTCATAACCTTCTTTGCACGTTCCACTTGTGGAATAGTATTGAAACTAAGTGCATGCGCGTTGTCCATCCAAACAAAAAAGGTGAAATGGATAGAATAAGGAAACTACCGGTTGATCAACAAAAGGAAGCCAAAGAGAAATTTAAGAAGGATGACAAGTTGGCGGAGCTAAAATGGGATAGTCTCAAATCGGAGTGGGTAGCCTTGCCATGTTCTATCACCGTGGATGAATATGAGGATAGAGCGTGTTTGTTAGTAGCTCATTGGAAAAGTAGTTATCCAAGTCTTGTGAAGTATTTGTTGGATAATTGGTTGGATCCGCACAAAGAGAAGTTTGTAGCAGAGTTCACTAACCAATATAGGCACTATGACAACCAAGCTACAAGTACGGCGGAGTCATCTCACAACCGGTTGAAAAAGAAACTTCATAGTTCTAATGGTGGGTTAGTTACGGTATTCGAAGCCATGGATGTGTATTTTCGCCGTGATCACGATAGAGTTACAGAGCCTTTCGAAAAAAGTTGATTCAATAAACACATCAAATAGTTAGACAATTCATGGCTAAGGGGAATTACATTTCAAGTTTCCCATCGCGCAATTGATAAGATAATGTACGAAGTACAACATTTTGAATGGTGGGATTATGAAGAAGAGTGTGTTTGTACAAATATGACAAGTTTGGGACTCCCATGTCGGCGTGTTATAGCCACATACCAAGACAAAGCGATCCTGATTCAATATGTTGATCCCATTTGGCAACAAATATCATTCCATGAAACAATAGTCGATCAATGTTTTGGAGGAACGTTTGCCGATACCGATATTGGAAAAGCCTTATCCGAAAAATATGCTATACTAAATCGGGGCCAAAGCCAAATATGGTTGAGTAACTTGCGTAATTTTGTATATCCACAAAATAGGTATGATATCTATGAACCACCAAAGGGGAAGAGAAATGGGAGGCCTCTTACTAAAAAAAAGAGATACGTAGGAAATAAAAAAAGCAAAGGAATTGGCGGAAGAATCAAAGAAAAGGGATCCTTCGGGTTATGAACGGTTTAGAAAGGAATATGAAGCGAAGGATGAGATGGAAGAGGAGGATGTTCAAGGTAGAAACAAACAAAAAAAAGGGCAAGGGGATAAAGGAGAAACAAGCCGTCCAAATGTACAAGAAAAATATATCGAGGTTCCCACTCAAGAAAGTGCAACAACCAAAATGGATTTTAAAGGAAAAGGTCCGGTATTTCGCTCCAAACATGCACAAAGAAGCAAATTTGTTGTTAAAGGAAATGGTTGCAAAGAAAGTGGAAAAAAAGATAATGGAGTTAAAGGTAAAGGTTCCTATGAAACCGGGTCAAGCCATAGAAAAGTCAAAGTTGTCGGCTCCGAGGTTTCCTCCAAAGAAAGCTCACTAAAAAGACTTGTTGGTAAAGTTGGTGTTAAGCAATTAGCAAGGAATAATGGAAAGAGTCCGATGGTTGAAAAAATTCCATTAAATGGTGAGAAGGAGAAGGAAATGCTTCGTATAAAAGGATTGCCTACACCACCATCTATAGAGATGAGAATGGTCGATATATCCGGAACTATTACATTCTTTATGAATATTACCTTCTTTATTTCCCCGACTATATTCGTGATTACATCAAGGCCACAAATGATGTTCATGATGATGGGAATTGTGGTTACCATGTCTTCGTGGATCAACTTGGACCCTTTGAAGACGCCAAAGCATGGGATTGTGACCAAGTTACTTACGTAAGGAAAAAATGCTTAATGGAACTACGTGGTCACCGCGACTTCTATAAGCCAATGATGAGAGTTTAAAGAGATGAAAGTGAAGTGGTGTTAAACGAGAGCTTTGCACAATGGGAAAAGCGGTTACACAACAATAAATGTTTGATAAGCGAATATTGGATGTGCATGCCAATATGTGGCCAACTACTCGCCAACGCTTTCAATTGTATCATTCATTTAATCTCCAAAGATATGAGCCATACATTTTCACCAACAAGAATACCATTTGACGAGGATTTATCAACAACAAAAACAGTTATCATGGGGCATGTGGAAGGAAACCATTACATCGGCATCCGATTGAAAGAAGGAAGCCCATTACCTCCATTGAGTAACTTTCTGGTTGTTATGGTTTGTCTTTAGTGTTTGGATTATTTTAAAGTTTGTCCTTTAGTGTTTGGTTTCTTTTTAAGTTTTGAAGATTCTTATGCCTTAGTTAAGTATAAAATTCGTATTTAGAAATAAGAAAGCTAAAGCTATAGCTAGTTGGAGGAAAAGTAAATCGCTAACAACCACACTGCATTTTTATTTTATTTTTCAGAATTTGGATATACTTAGTGAAAAAGCGGGGGTCTAACAACACCACCCAATATTTCTCTTAGCAATCTGTATGGACTAACTCCGAAATATCAACTACACAGTCAGACACAATCTAGGTAAAAGTATCTCAAGGAGTTAATATCTCTCTCTTGTTTTGATTTACTCGAGCTAATAGAAATCAGCAAGTATTTAATCAACCACAAGGAATAACTTGGATGGTACCAAAGACCAATATCCAAGGATCAATCAATGACAATCAACAACCAAAGATTGAATTACTCTAATTGATGATCTAACACACAACCTGTATTATTTCAATTATAAAGATAAAACAATATAATGTGGAAACTGAAATACACGGACACCAGAAATTTTGTTAACGAGGAAATCGCAAATGCAAAAAAATCCCGGGACCTAGTCCAGATTGAACACACACTGTACTAAGCCGCTACAGACACTAGCCTACTCCAAGCTAACTTCGGACTGGACTGTAGTTGAACCCCAATCAGTCTCCCATTGATCCAAGGTACAGTTGTACTCCCTACGCATATGATCCCAGCAGGATACTGCGCACTTGATTCCCTTAGCTGATCTCACCCACAACTAAGAGTTGTTACGACCAAAAATTGCAGGATTTGACAATAAACAAATCTGTCTCACACAGACAAGTCTATCAAAGGATCAATCTGTCTCCCATAGAAAAACCCTAAAGTTTTTGTTCCGTCTTTTGATAATAATCAAGGTGAACAGGAACCAATTGATAATCCGGTCTTATATTCCCGAAGAACATCCTAGATAAATCAATCACCTCACAACAATCTTAATCGTATGGTAGCAAAACAAGATGTTGCGGAATCACAAACAATGAGACGAAGATGTTTGTGACTACTTTTTATAACTTGCCTATCGGAGATATTAATCTCAAGCCAATCAATCTTATTGTACTCGTACGATAGAAGATGCAAGATCAGATCATACAACTACGATAAAAGTAGTATCGGTCTGGCTTCACAATCCCACTTAAGTCTTTAAGTCGTTAACCTGGTTTTAGAAGAAGAAAACCAAGGGTTAAAGGAGAAATGACTCTAGCACGCAAACTAGTATCACACGTGAGGTGTGGGGATTAGTTTTTCAGAGTTGCTAGATGTCCCCTTATATAGTCTTTCAAATCAGGGTTTCGCCTTGGTCACAAAGCAAACGATACCCACCGTTAGATGAAAACCTGATTTAGATTCAAGCTAATATTTCTCAACCGTTAGATCAAAAACTTGGCTTGTTATATACAAATGAAATGCACGCTTCTAGGTTTGTTAACCGTACCCAAACGTGTACATTGTTGGTTCAACAATAGTTAACCAAAAGGTTAGCCATATGAGAATTTCATACCAACCATGTTCTTCTTCACCATAACTAGTTCAAATGACTCAAATGAACTAGTTAGAAAGTTGTTCAATTGCAAGGAAATCTTATGTACTACACAAGACACAATTGACGAAAAGATGATTTTATTCACTCAAATCGGTTCATGAACTTTATAGCCACGGTTTGCAAATTGCATTCCTTAGTCTTTATAAGTTTAAGTTCTGAAATCATCCTCAGATATATAACCTTCTTAAGTTCGCACACTAGGTTCGTGGACTAAAGCTATCGGGCAGAGTTTACAAACTCCAGCAGAAAATCTCGGCAAAAACTTTCCGCCGGTTCGCGGACTGGTACTCACGTAACAAGTTTTTCAACTCCAGCAGAATTTCTCGAGATGAGAAGTATGGCTGTTCACAGACTTGGCAACAAGCCATTCTTCTGGTTTCTCTTGATCAACAAAGTTCGCAAACTTTGGTTCATGGGATATGACTTATTCACATATGTATTTCCACAACAATACTTATGTCAATCATTGGTTATGCAATCTAAACTCTCATTCCAACAATTGAAACATTCTTATAGGACGTTATATAGTTGTTATGCCATTTCTCGTCAAAACAATTTTCAAAGTGATTGAAACATATCATGACTTTCGTCACTAGGTAAAGATAAACATGGTCGAAGTGAAACGCTTACCAACACATATTTCGAGATATAGATAGGCGAGGTATACTCGGCTCGAAATGTCAAATGTGTATATTCTAAGTCTATATACAGCATACGACTTTTTGTCTCAAGAAGTAGGAGATAGAGTAGATAGAATTTTGAGTGACAGATAAGTTCAAGTCTCCACATACCTTTTTCTAGAGAAGTTCCACCGGTTCCTTGAGTATTTCTTCTTCTTGTATGATAAATCGCCATGAAGTCCTTGAGCTCAACTACACTTTCTATCCTAGTCCGAGACTTAGCTATAGTAGACTAGAAATCAAGACTTATAGTTTTGATCACTAACATTGACAAACATGCTTGAGATAGCAACGCATGCGAGTTCGACCGAGCAATGCTCTAACAATCTCCCCTTTTGTCAATTTTAGTGACAAAACTATCAATACATATGGAATACAAAAAAGATAAAGAAACTTTAGTAGCTCCTATTCCACATGTCTAATCTTCAACATACCTCGAAATCTTCGTCACTTCCAAGTACTCCAATGATCCTAAAGGTTGTAAGTTTAGCATCACCGTTGTTGAAGATCCGTAGTTATAAGAATGAGAAAGCATCGGTCTCGATCATTATTGTACAATGTCATAGTATTATTACACAGTGTCAAAGTCCAATTGTATCACAACTTCAACAATAATACTATGGTGATATGTATCACTCCCCCTTAGTCAATACTCCATCTCACATGGAAACCACTCCCCCTTACACAATGATACGAAAACCATATATATTTGTAGTGTGAACTACATATTAATTCTCCCCTTTTTTGTCAATAAAATTGAGAAAGGTACAAGAACGGGATCATAATGAAATTTCCTTAAGAGACATTTCATGACTAAAAGAAAAAATACATACCATCTAATTTAGATGCAATCATATAGCCGAAGCTAATAACATTCATCAAGGAGTTTAAAGATACAAGATAACCCCTTTAAAATTCCACAGCCGCACACCCCTCAAGATATGACTATTAAGCACAAGTTCAAAAGAACTCTCCCCCATTTGATGTCATTCCCAAGGGAACAACAAGAGCGACCTTAATTTCAAAAGAAAAGAAGGATTTTTATTGGACACCAAAACCATGAGAATGATGTTCTATATCCAAAAACTCAATCAAATTAATCACAAGTAAACCCATGATTAATTTAATCGGAATACACAATCAAATTAAACACAAAAGTGGTCAACTTAATTGATTATGCTCGACATAAGAGAACTTGCGGAGCATACGACTAACATAAACATTAGAAAATGAATAGGATAGTCGTTCATATACTCAACATAAGAGGAATCTTACGGAGTATGAAAATACTCAACTAGATTAATTACAAGAGAACTCATAATTAATCTAATTGGAATACACAACCAAACTAATTACAAAAGTAACCAATTTAATTGTCATTTGTTTTGCTCGACATAAAAAGACTTATGGATCAATAACTAAATAACCAAACAAGATGATTAATTTAGCTCAAGCATGCTCAATATAAAGTACCTTACGGAACGACCAACAAATCTAATCAAAAATTAATCAACTTGGTTGTATCGTGCTCAACATAAGACACATTACGGAGCCTCACAGTATTACATAAAATATGGATCAGGGAAGATCAATACTGCGGAATAACACAAGGATTCATTCTATTTTCCATCACTATTCGCATAACGACATTCAATAGACATAATCCTTGCAAACAAAAGATTTTAACCTATCTTCCATCAATAATTGACATAATAGGCTTAACTTTTGTATTTGTCAAAAGTTTATTCATTCTTTTATCAATACATGCATATCGGCATACGAAAGACTTTACTTTTGGCAAGGTATGGGATAATCATAGTTCACGGACGCAACCACACATATCCCATAAGAATTGCAATATGTGAAACCATAAGGATTAATACTGCAAAGATCATCTTCAAAATAAATTTAGAATTTAAACCAATAAATCTAAAAACATGAAGATGAAAAAGTTGGACATAGCTATGTGTAATCACAATAATGGCTATTCCAAACTCTAGTAATCCTTCTCAAAAGAAGAATAAATTCTCATAAGAAGTTTCCTAGGCATCAGGACAAACTCGTAATGCACATATAAGATGATTTGTCCTTTGAGGGTAGAATCAATATTTTTCACCCGGATTTACACCAATAATAGCTACCAAAGGCGTATAAACATATTTTTTTAACAAAGAAGAACATACAAAGTCATTAACGACCATGCACTATAGTTCACATAAGATGATTGTGAACATTCAAGAATCCCATAGTAATGCATACTACTGCCTGTTCTTGAACTTCCTTCTTTGTGATTCACCAACAACATTCTTGTAAAAGCTACAATGAGCTTAGAAGAGTAGTACTCCAAGAATACAAGTGCCAAGTCCAAGAGAAGTGGAACAAGTGCAATGAAACTGAGCAAAACACTCAAAAAAAAGAGACAGGAAAAATACCAATCTTAACTCATCCAAATACAAAAATTCTCATATCCATTTTGATGAGAATTCAAAGAGAAAGAGAATGCAAAACGAATGAGGTCATTCCGAGTTCGGACAAAAAAGTTACGACCAAAACAAGTTTAGCGAATATCGACGTCAAGTATGCATACGGGTTTGCAAATGAATTTTCAAGTTCGCGAACTTAAACCCCTGGATTGTGATTTTAAAAGATGTTATGCATACCTGGTAGATGTACCATGAAGTCCAAACAACCCGAATTACCATTTTCAAACCTAAACGTTAAAGAACCTTAAACACAGATCAAGTTAGGTAGAAAAGAACGATAAGAAAGGTACGTAAATTATTGTAAGTTCTCTAAACAAATAAAAGCACAAATCTTGCTCAAGTTTATAGACATACCTTTTTAGATGAATCCAATTGAATTCTACATCCTTACCGAACATAATCTGTGCGCCCCAATTTTCGTGCTTCCCTCATGGCAGGCCTCGACAGGTGTATAAAAATGAAGCAATGAAACGGGGGCCTACAGTAATACCGCAAGTGCACGGTCGTCAGTTGTAGCTCGTGCAAGTACGGGTCGATCCACAGAGATCGGGTGTGTTTTGGAAGTGATTTAGCTAATTGGGTTCCTAGATTTGCTTTGGGCTTAGAAGCCTTTTGGCTTAAATTGGGCTTGAGTACTAATGGGTTTGAATGCCCTTTGAATGAATTGGGCTTAGTGGGTTTGTTAAAAATAAAATGAACTGAGCTTGGGCTCAGTTATCTTTGAAGTGCAAATGGGCTTTGGTTCTAGAAACTGGTTTGAGCGTTGGGCTTAACAATTCACTTGTGAGTTGGGCTTAGTAGTGAACTAGGCTTTGGCCTTAACTGGGCTTCAGAGGCTTTTGGGAGTGAACTGAGCTTTGGGCTCAGTTGGTTGGGCCTTTAGCCTTTGGTTTCACTGAATTGGTCTTGGGCTCAGGAGTGAAGTGAGCCTTGGAGCAGCAGCTGCAGGAGGCAGCAGCAGGGGAAAGCAAAGCAGCACAAGTGCTGCAGCAGCAATTGCAGCAGTAGAAGAAAAAGGCAGCAATGCAGCAAGGGTTACAGCAGCAGTACTGCAGCTGCTCAAGCAGTGAAGAAAATGCAAAACAGGAGAGTTGCAGGGCAGGAGGGAACAATCAAGGCAAAAGCAATACAAAGCAAGAAAGCAAAGCTAAACAGTTGAAGATGGAATTGTGGATGAGAATGAAGTAGATTATGGATGGGAACTAGGGGTTGAATTCACTCTAAATTCTACTATGTATTCTCCTATAGAAAGTTAAACACAACTATGGTATTCTTTCCAAAGCACTAATTGTCTTTCTACAGCACAACTAGTCAAAGGATTATGAATTCAGCTTGAGTTGCAGCTTATCAACAGCTCATGAACCTAACTACAAAGTATACTTGGCATACATTGTGAAAGTGAGGTGATGATGAACTAAGTTCAAGTTTTTCCTAAACCTGCTTAGCCTTCTAAAGCCATATGATCAATGTACTACACAATAAGAAATTAGGTATTTATCAAGTCCCTAGCATGATGGTTTAGAACATGACAAACATTACACTATCATTACAGGGCAGTGAGCATAACAGTGAGTAACATGGTGAACTAACATGACAACATTCATATAAACAGAGAATTAAAATCAAGAACAAGAACAAATGCAATTAAGGGTAAAAATGCAACTAACAGGAGCAATGAAAGTTAACAGGAGCATCACACATTAAAAATTAACAGTGCAATTTAAAATTGGAATTAACCTAACCCAAATTGGGTGGAAACTTGGCTAGTCCAAGAACAAGTTTTAACATCCTACATCACTTCCCTTTTATACCCAAATTATCAAATTAGGGTTTTGTAAATTAATAAAAATTAACCTACACACTGACCAAAATAGCTTCAACCCATACTTGTACGATGCTTTCTCTGCTTTCCATGTCGCTCCAAGTGAAACCCTAGCTCGAGATTTCTTATCAACTCCATACCTAGGATGCAGAGATATGAGTTTGATAAGAACTCTAGGCTAGGGGGAAAGGACTGATGGGTATGGGTTTCTGTGGTGTTGGGAGGTGATGGGAAGGAGCTCGAGACGAACTGGGATGGTCGGGGAAGATGGTGGCAGGGTAGAGCAGGTGGTGGTGGTTCTGGAAATGGTCGGGTGGAGAAGATGAGATCGATGTTTTGGGAAGAAGGGAGTGTTTGGGTGGTAGTATAGGGTTTGGTCACTATGGTGTGTAGCGGGATCTGGTTCGATGTTTGGCGAGCTGATCCGTGGGATGTGACGATGGTAGGTGGATCCAACGATGAGATGGGAGGCTGTGGGTAGCGACCGTCGGATGGAGGAATGCAACGAAAAGGACGGCCCAAGATGGAGATGGGCGTTGCGATGTAAAGCGGAAGCTTCGGAGTTTGATGTGCGATGATGGAGCGACCGTAGGATGCTGAAATGCTTCGATCTGACGGCTGAAATCCGATACGGGCTTGGATAGTGGAAATGGGTTTGAGAAAGGGCTTTGAGCCTTGGGTATGCCAAGCCCATATCTTTTTAAGGATAATTCTTCTTCTTCAAGCCCATTCCTAGCCTCTTGGTCTTATGCACAACGTTCTTCGCGGCTTCCTTGCGTAACTCCTCCCGGCTTTTCACTACTTTTCTGCTCTATTCCGCTCCGCAATTCATCCAGACTTTATTTATTACCTAAAAATGCAAAATTAAGTAAGAAAAAATATTTATTCTTGAAAACAATGAAAATACAGAATATGGGATAAAATGTAGAATTAATGCACAAAAGATGAGTTAAATGCCAACAAAAAGGGATAAATATATACATATTTGGCACTCATCAAATACCCCCAAACCTGAATTTTACTTGTCCTCAAGTAAAAACAAACTAAGGAAATCCTACCTATACCACTGTCGCTGGTCTCTCGAATGCATTTAGCGTATGCACTAAGCCTTTTAAACCACTAAGTGTCCCTAGTGGACGAGTTGAAGTCTCGTGAAGGTTTACCAGAGGTGTGCCTACAAAACCTAAGGACAAAATATAAGCTCATATTCCATCAAATGTGACATGTGCAAAACAGTTTAAGCTCACAGCAAAATGGAGATGTCAATCTAGCTATCGAAGGCACAATCCTAGCACTGATAACAAAAAAAGACATGTGATAAGAGTGTAAAGTGTATCTACACATGTGTAAAGAAAGATCTGAAGTTATGACTACTAATCACCAAGAGATAGTTTCTCAGGCTAAGAACTAAGGTCGAAATCTAGCTAGCTGTCCGGACTTTACGAGAATTGTGAATGAGTTGGAGGTATTTCACAATTGCTCGCGTTGTACATCAATGGCATACACCCTCCTTGCTTATTACAATGAAACAACAAAAGATGACTATTTACATGACTCTTATTTACATTGACTACTCTCTTTTTATTTTTGGAACAAGAGAGGATGGAATTGATAAATACTTGATTTTTTTTTTTTTTTTTTTTTTTTTTGGATTCAATGAAACACTTTTGATACAAATACAAAAAGAAACAAAAGATTACATGACACTTTGCAAGAGGTAGCCCTTTTTGATGCACCCAGTTAAATTCGATGGTTGTCTTTCTTAATGTAACCTCCACCTTCTATCCCAACCAACCAAAGAACAAGCTAGTCAAGTTTCGTTCAGTATTCTAAAGTGATTGGCAATCGTAACTTCCTATCCAACACCTTGAAGATCGAGGCCATACATGTATTGGTAGATCGTGCGCGTGCAAATTTCTTATCACTATGTGAATTGTGCTAGAATCAGGGTGCCTAAATATCTAGACTAAGACTCCTAATAAAAATACATATTTGCACAAGAGTCAACATTTCAAGGTAAATGAGCTCCATTTTTTTTTATGATTTTTCATTTTTTAATTTTTTTTAATTTTGATTTTTTTAATTTTTTTTTTTGGAATTTTTCAATTTTTTCAAAAAGAAGGAGTTTTGTTTTCAATTATGGCATATTATCATGGTATCTACTCTATACCCCCAAACCTAAACTAAACATTGTCCTCAATGTTTCAAAATATGGAAAGAATTAAAATGCAACATATGGAAAGGGACATGCTGAGTAGAGTAAAAGGAGAGAGAATACCCGATTTCGGCGAAAGCAGAATTAAAACTCCGTTATTCAAGGCAAAAATCCAACATATTTCAGCCGAGATCATATTGGATTAGAAAAATATATACAAAAGGAACAAAAGGGTTTTTTAAGAAATTTTATCTACTGGATTATATACAAAAAATTCACCATACACCAATCTAAAGAGTTGAGGATCAACCCAAAAGAAAAAGTGTAGAGACAAAGGAAGTTTCAAAACACTAAAATTGGACTTAAATGGGAGTGAGAGTGAAAAACCGAATGAATTACCCCTAAACCTAAATTTTTCAACAGGTTACTTTTAAGCACAAAATCTAACAATTTTAGGGGTTCAGGATTCAAAAGGTCTAACTCATAATGGACTTTTTCGGGATGGGCAAAGAAGCATTCCAACTGTGGCTCTTTAAAAGTGTTATATTTTGAAGCAAAATAGTCCAAGAGGACTTGGGAAGCACACAGTTCCAAACCTAGGTTAGGCATTTTCAGAAAAATTGGTTTTACAATGTTGGTACAAACCAAATCTAGGTTGGGTGGAAGGCAACAGATTGTGACTCATGTAGGAGAATAGGCATATCATTATCAATCAAATCAAAATCTCCTAATCATCTACACATGTCACATCATGCTCACAATCATCAATCAAATTGCAAGATTACAATCAGAATTATCAACATCATCAACAGATTGATTTTCATGTATCGGCACAGCAGGGGAAACATCACATGGAATACTAGAAGAAATATCATGCATTAAGGTCGGGGCAGAGAAGCCTAATGTATTTGAACCCAAAGGTTCCATAACATTTTCAGTATAGACATGTTCTTCTAAATAACATCATAATCATCATCATCATGATAGGAATTTTGCAATCTAGGATAATTTTCAATCCTAAGGTCGGAGCTATTACAAGAATAAAACTCTAATTCATGGGGATGACTCATATCATGTGGTGTTGTTCCTGTTTCCCTAACGGATTCCCATTGATGGGTTTTCTCTGCAATCTCGGCTAAAAAATTCCATGCATCATCCACAGATTTATCAATAAACTCACCATTACACATAGACTCAACCATGGTTCGAGATTTAAAGTCTAGTCCCTCATAGAGGATGACGACAAGTCTCCACTTCTCATTCCATGGTGCGGACATTCACTCAACAAATCATTAAAACGTTCAAAATAGTGAAAAACAGTTTCCTCATCCAATTGGACAAAACAATTGATACTTTGACGAATAGCATGGTCCTATGATGTGGAAATTTTTTTGGAAAAATTGATTAGTGAGTTGTTCCCAAGTGGTGATTGATTGTGGTCTCAAACCGTAAAACCATGTTTTGGCCCTTTCCTTTAAAGAAAATGTAAACAAACGCAATTTCAGAGAGTCTTCGGACATATGATCAGGTTGCATAGTCCGACAAATTTGCTCAAACTCTCTTACATGAGTATAGGGGTTCTCAGAATCGAACCCTCGAAATATAGGAAGTATTTGTATCATGCTTGCATTTATTTTAAAAGGGTTATTGGTTTGAGGTAATACAATACATGATAATGGAATTTTTATTGACGGATACATGTATTCATGGAGAGCATGAGGTTGGTCCATTTTGAAAAGACACAAAGCCCACTATTTGGTTTTAATGGGTTTGGATTTTTGGGAAAAATTTGGTTTTGATGGGATAAAAGAAAATTTGGTTTAAAATGGAGCAAGTAAAATTTGGTTTTTAATGGGAGAATTTTTTTTTTTTTTTTTTTTTTTTTGTTTTTTGAAATTAAAATTAAGAAAATAAGAAAATAAAATTTGGTTTTTGAAATGGGAGCAAGCCCACTGTGCAAGCCTCTAATGAAATGGAAGGAAGGCTGCGGCTGACGAAACACTAAGTTTTAATTTTGAAAGTTTAATTTGGCCCAGTTGGTTAAGGCCCGACGTTTGTTTTAAAACTTTTGGTTTCGAGGTCCACTCTTGAGTGGAAGCAAGTCCATAATTAGTTATAAGCTCAGCTGGGTTTAAACCCAGAGTCCAAAATACAAGTCCAATGGAAGAATTTAAACAAGCCCACACAAAATAAATACAAGCCCACAAATTAAACAACAAGCCCACAAATAAATTATTACAAACCCAAAATAGAAAAATAAAAAGCCCAAAAAATTGGGTTAATTATTACAAGCCCACAATTAAAGAAATTTGGAAGCCCACAATTCGGGTTCTCTTAAATGGGTTACCTTTTAAGCACAGCCCAGCTGCTCTGATATTGTTGCAAAAACCCAGTTGGGTTTTGGTTCTTTTCCTTGGTGGCGTCCCAGCAGAGGAAAACAGGTTCAGAACAGCAGGTCCAACAGCAAATGAAGTGAAGCAGATGCAGATGCAAATGCTATGCAGTGAAATGCAAATGTAGCTAAGAAAAACTCAGATAAAACACAGCACCAATCCCCGGCAGCGGCGCCAAAAACTTGGCAGGCCTCGACAGGTGTATAAAAATGAAGCAATGAAACGGGGGCCTACAGTAATACCGCAAGTGCACGGTCGTCAGTTGTAGCTCGTGCAAGTACGGGTCGATCCACAGAGATCGGGTGTGTTTTGGAAGTGATTTAGCTAATTGGGTTCCTAGATTTGCTTTGGGCTTAGAAGCCTTTTGGCTTAAATTGGGCTTGAGTACTAATGGGTTTGAATGCCCTTTGAATGAATTGGGCTTAGTGGGTTTGTTAAAAATAAAATGAACTGAGCTTGGGCTCAGTTATCTTTGAAGTGCAAATGGGCTTTGGTTCTAGAAACTGGTTTGAGCGTTGGGCTTAACAATTCACTTGTGAGTTGGGCTTAGTAGTGAACTAGGCTTTGGCCTTAACTGGGCTTCAGAGGCTTTTGGGAGTGAACTGAGCTTTGGGCTCAGTTGGTTGGGCCTTTAGCCTTTGGTTTCACTGAATTGGTCTTGGGCTCAGGAGTGAAGTGAGCCTTGGAGCAGCAGCTGCAGGAGGCAGCAGCAGGGGAAAGCAAAGCAGCACAAGTGCTGCAGCAGCAATTGCAGCAGTAGAAGAAAAAGGCAGCAATGCAGCAAGGGTTACAGCAGCAGTACTGCAGCTGCTCAAGCAGTGAAGAAAATGCAAAACAGGAGAGTTGCAGGGCAGGAGGGAACAATCAAGGCAAAAGCAATACAAAGCAAGAAAGCAAAGCTAAACAGTTGAAGATGGAATTGTGGATGAGAATGAAGTAGATTATGGATGGGAACTAGGGGTTGAATTCACTCTAAATTCTACTATGTATTCTCCTATAGAAAGTTAAACACAACTATGGTATTCTTTCCAAAGCACTAATTGTCTTTCTACAGCACAACTAGTCAAAGGATTATGAATTCAGCTTGAGTTGCAGCTTATCAACAGCTCATGAACCTAACTACAAAGTATACTTGGCATACATTGTGAAAGTGAGGTGATGATGAACTAAGTTCAAGTTTTTCCTAAACCTGCTTAGCCTTCTAAAGCCATATGATCAATGTACTACACAATAAGAAATTAGGTATTTATCAAGTCCCTAGCATGATGGTTTAGAACATGACAAACATTACACTATCATTACAGGGCAGTGAGCATAACAGTGAGTAACATGGTGAACTAACATGACAACATTCATATAAACAGAGAATTAAAATCAAGAACAAGAACAAATGCAATTAAGGGTAAAAATGCAACTAACAGGAGCAATGAAAGTTAACAGGAGCATCACACATTAAAAATTAACAGTGCAATTTAAAATTGGAATTAACCTAACCCAAATTGGGTGGAAACTTGGCTAGTCCAAGAACAAGTTTTAACATCCTACATCACTTCCCTTTTATACCCAAATTATCAAATTAGGGTTTTGTAAATTAATAAAAATTAACCTACACACTGACCAAAATAGCTTCAACCCATACTTGTACGATGCTTTCTCTGCTTTCCATGTCGCTCCAAGTGAAACCCTAGCTCGAGATTTCTTATCAACTCCATACCTAGGATGCAGAGATATGAGTTTGATAAGAACTCTAGGCTAGGGGGAAAGGACTGATGGGTATGGGTTTCTGTGGTGTTGGGAGGTGATGGGAAGGAGCTCGAGACGAACTGGGATGGTCGGGGAAGATGGTGGCAGGGTAGAGCAGGTGGTGGTGGTTCTGGAAATGGTCGGGTGGAGAAGATGAGATCGATGTTTTGGGAAGAAGGGAGTGTTTGGGTGGTAGTATAGGGTTTGGTCACTATGGTGTAGCGGGAGCATCTGGTTCGATTTTTGGCGAGCTGATCCGTGGGATGTGACGATGGTAGGTGGATCCAACGATGAGATGGGAGGCTGTGGGTAGCGACCGTCGGATGGAGGAATGCAACGAAAAGGACGGCCCAAGATGGAGATGGGCGTTGCGATGTAAAGCGGAAGCTTCGGAGTTTGATGTGCGATGATGGAGCGACCGTAGGATGCTGAAATGCTTCGATCTGACGGCTGAAATCCGATACGGGCTTGGATAGTGGAAATGGGTTTGAGAAAGGGCTTTGAGCCTTGGGTATGCCAAGCCCATATCTTTTTTAAGGATAATTCTTCTTCTTCAAGCCCATTCCTAGCCTCTTGGTCTTATGCACAACGTTCTTCGCGGCTTCCTTGCGTAACTCCTCCCGGCTTTTCACTACTTTTCTGCTCTATTCCGCTCCGCAATTCATCCAGACTTTATTTATTACCTAAAAATGCAAAATTAAGTAAGAAAAAATATTTATTCTTGAAAACAATGAAAATACAGAATATGGGATAAAATGTAGAATTAATGCACAAAAGATGAGTTAAATGCCAACAAAAAGGGATAAATATATACACTATTTGGCACTCATCACCTCACCGTATACATAGCAGGGCATTCCTTGGTGAGGATGCACTTACAAGACAATCAAGTTGTGTTGGGGTGAACAATGTCTTGTTCACCACAATTGACCTTCAGATTATCATGAAAGGAATCACTTTTAGATCCTTTCACATCAAATTCCATTTTCTCAAAAAACTTGTTAAGTTCCAACATCATGGATACTGCCTTCTCCATAGTCATGGAATTTTCTGGAAGATCATTCCTTTTCACACTCAAAGCATCATTAGATTTCTTTGGTACCCACTTCTGAGTGCGTTTAGGAATAACCAGAACCTTCTTCCCATTACTCTCTTCAAGATTTCTCGGAAGAGAATTGGATTGACTATTCTTTTGCAAGTTAGTCTTTCTCCAATTGGGAGCATCGGATCTTGTCTTCGTCTTTACGAAGTTATCCTTTTGATAACCATTACGATTGTGAAAAGGCTTCGTATAACGTTTATAGGAAAATCTAGGTTTATCACAACAACTATTCCTTTGCCTAAAGGTTGGAAAGTTACAACCTGTAATGTTAAGGGGATTATCCTTAGCATATGATCTTGGTTTCACAACTTCTTGTGATGACCAAACAAGAACATCATGAAGTATCTTATTCCTTATACGACAATGACATCTCCTTTCCAGGTGACCTTTATTTCCGCAATAGTGACAAACATAAGCAATGTTCTTACCTCGATCCGTATGTGCTGACTTTGGAGGTTGATATTCTTTGCTCTTTTGAACCTTAATTGCCGGTCAAGGTATTTGAATTTTGCCATCAGTGGAAACCTTTTGTTGAGAAGAATCACTAGCCTTGACAAATTTTACCTCTTTGCTAATACTTGGAGCATCTATTCCCTTATATCCCAATCCTCGTGCATTACAGTGATTTTTACTTGCTCCTAGCATAGTGGTTAATTTGCTTGAAATAGTATTGAACTTATTCAAGTCATCTTCCAACATCTTGATTTTATCAAGAGCAACATCTAAATCAGCCTCAAGGCGTTTTTCTCGAGCGAGACAAGCGCTTTCTCTGTCATCAAAACTAATTTGTTGAGAGTTAAACCTTGCTTCAGATTCTACAAGTTTCTCTTCCAACAAAAAGTACTTTTGATAAAGATTATCACATTCAAGTGACTTTATATGTAGGTTTTCCTCAGAATCCTTGAGGATCGATTCGTTAGAATGATTCGAAAAATAAACACCTGCGTAACATCTTCTCAATTTCTTGTTTTCTCGACAGAGAGGAGTCAGAAGAGGTGAGACATGAGAAGTTGTAATCTTCTTCATCTTCCACGAATCCAAAAACTTAACATACTCTGAGACTTCCTCATCAACATCTCTATCAGTATCTGAATCACCTTCATCAGAAAGTTCATCCAACTGTTCTTCTAGGAGAGTTTCTCAATCAACAGTTTTTACATCAAGATAATGTTTAGATATTGACTTATATGTGATAGTTCTCTCAGGTGAATCCAAGCTTTTAGAATCATCTGATAATTTCTGAACTGGCACGTTATTAGGGATAGACTCGTCCATAATCATATCGCTACAAACACAGACTTATAAGATCTTTAACGTGTTTGCCTGCTCTGATACCAATTGAAAAAGCGGGGGTCTAATAACACCACCCAATATTTCGCTTAGCAATCTGTATGGACTAACTCCGAAATACTTTATAGAGAATCAACTAGACAGTCAGACTCAATCTAGGTAAAAGTATCTCAAGGAGTTAATATCTCTCTCTTGTTTTGATTTACTCGGGCTAATAGAAATCAGCGAGTCTTTAATCAAACACAAGGAACTTGGATGGTACCAAAGACCAATATCCAAGGATCAATCAATGACAATCAACAACCAAAGGTTGGATTACTCTAATTGATGATCTAACGCACAACCTGTATTATTTAAATTATAAAGATAAAACAATATAATGCGGAAACTGAAATAACATAGACACCAGAAATTTTGTTAACGAGGAAACCGTAAATGCAGAAAAACCCCGGGACCTAGTCTAGATTGAACACACACTGTATTAAGCCGCTACAGACACTAGCCTACTCCAAGCTAACTTCGTCCTGGACTGTAGTTAAACCCCAATCATTCTCCCACTAATCCAAGGTACAGTTGTACTCCCTACGCCTCTGATCCCAACAGGATACTGCACACTTGATTCCCTTAGCTGATCTCACCCACAACTAAGAGTTGCTACGACCCAAAATCGCAGGCTTTGACAATAAACAAATCTGTCTCACACAGACAAGTGTATCAAAGGATCAATCTGTCTCCCAAAACCCTAAAGTTTTTGTTCCGTCTTTTGATAATAATCAAGGTGAACAGGAACCAATTGATAATCCGGTCTTATATTCCCGAAGAACAGCCTAGAAAAATCAATCACCTCATAAAAATCTTAATCGTATGGTAGTGAAACAAGATGTTGCAGAATCACAAACAATGAGACGAAGATGTTTGTGACTACTTTTTATATCTTGCCTATCGGAGATATTAATCTCAAGCCAATCAATATGACTGTACTCGTACGATAGAAGATGCAAGATCAGATCACACAACTACAATTAAAGTAGTATCGGTCTGGCTTCACAATCCCAATGAAGTCTTTAAGTCGTTAACCTGGTTTTAGAAGAAGAAAACCAAAGGTTAAAAGAGAAACAACTCTAGCACGCAAACTAGTATCACACGTGTTAGAGGATTTCTCAGTTGAACCCACCAAGCGTTGGTATGTCAAGTTTGGTTGTCATATTTTAGTGAATCAAAACTCATGTTAAGAGTCGCTTGATTATGTACTAGAGTTAAACTTCGTATAGGTTAGCTTGAAAGCATTAGAATATGAGACATTACAAGTATTGCGAAGTCTTGAAGATGTGAAGAAGCAAAGAGCTACAACGACAACAATCATCCTTCCACTTGAGGTTAGTTATATTTGACTTGAACTGTTTCATTTCCTAACGTATCTTTCAAGTCGTGCATATTGAAAACATAACTGCGAAGCATATATGAACTCTAGATAGACATAGTATTAAGGAATACAATACGAGGTTTATTGCTTAACCATTAAAATTTGTAGATAAGGCATCTTCATAATCATTTGAATGCTATTGTGATTATGTATGGGTATGAGGTGAGGATTTCATCCTAGGGAATAATGTTTACATGTGTTCTAAGGAAGTAAGTTCATAAACTTGTTTGTGAACCGAAAAGGAAATTGCCAGGAGTTATTGGTTTTGTTATTCATTGCATATATTATGAACAACCAATATGCGTGATAGAGTATAACCGCTCACAACTTGTTGTGTTCTTGGTAGAACCATTCACAAAGTCCTGAATTTTGAATTGGCATAACATTGATTAGTAAAATCAATCTTAAGTAATCACCTGTGGTATGATCGGATTATGTCTGCCTTGTGGAAAGGGAACCGATCCTAGTAATGGTAAGGGAACCGATCCTTGTAAGGGAAAGGGAACCGATCCTAGTAAGGGAAAGGGAACCGATCCTTGTAAGAGGTGCAGTACATCAAGGGGAACCGATCCTTGTGTGGGATGCAGCAAGGTTTATAGCAGAAATAGGAACCGATCCTATGGACATGTGCAACACATATAAGTTAGATACGATATATATGTGGGGAACCGATCCTGATACCTAGTCAACCGAATCTTTAGGAAGCTAGTGTGACTATGCGTAGTACTCACATGGAGGTAAAACCTAAACTTGTTTTGGTAGAACCGTAAACACATGATTGTGATTGAATGTTGGTTTGATCAATCACATAGTTCTTGAAAGTCAGAAGAAACAATTCTAAACTTGTTTGGAAGTGTGGAAAATCGGTTTCAATGTTGTAAGTGTGAAAGAGAACTTACAAAGTAAAGATGTCGACAAACTTTGAACACGTGCTGTGAATGTTTGTTTCTATAATTGTTCAAAGATATTCCTTAACGGCTAAGGGAAGAGAATCCCAGGATCGAAACATAAGTAAGTCAAGAATCTTTTAATTAAGGTTATTAATTTATCTTTGTAGGGAAATTACAGAATTAGTAACGTGCATTTACTAATTAGATTTTCCGAGAGATTTTGATTGTTATTTTTGGATAGAGAATTTCCAGGAATTATGAAAACCGAATCTGTGCATTTATGAATATCTTGAGAATATTTTTGGTTTCGGAAATTCCTTGGTGTCCAAACTTCCTTGTCTATAAATACACGAAGTTTTTCTTTCTAGCAAACTAATCCTTCGTAACAACAAACTTCCTCTTTTGTCTTTGTTACTGGTGTAGCCGCCTATCGGAGAGGAGAGTAATCTAATTAGGTGAAATCTCTTATGACCGCTCGTTTTAAAGTCTTCTTTGGGATTGAGAATCTCTAGCGCGACCCGTTGATGGGAAACTAGATAATTGCGGTTTATCTTTGTTTTTGATTGACTAACGGTGGTTGAAATCTGATTGCACCTAGTTTGTTTATTCTTGAGAATCTTCTCTTCTGATATAAGATTCACTCAAACTAGTTCAGAGTTTCGACATGGATCTTTAGACTGTTGTTAGTTCTAGAGACGATCTTGTGATAATCCATTGTTAACAGACTCTGTTCTGTGCGTGATTGATCACAAGAGATTCAAGTGATTGTTTGCAGGTTTCTATTGAAGATTTAAGAAGATTTGAAGACAAAGAAGATATTGAAGATCTGACTTGGGTTTTATAATCTTTGGTGTGCACAATACTTGTTTGGGTAAAAGAGGATCCAATTAATAATCGGTTTATCCTTGTGGTAGATTGGATTGACTAATTGAGTATATCGACATCAAGACGGTTCTTAGGATTAAAGGTGTTGTTGGATTAATCTTAATCGATTACCTTTGGGTGACTGAACATAAGATAGATCTAGACCCGACGAAGGAGTTTATGTTGAGATAGACGGAAGAGCCTTTGTCCGACTCATATCACTTGGTTGAATAAAGTTGATACCAAACAAATTTCTTGTTCCTTTACTGTTTGGAATACGAACCAAAGGGATTGTTCCAAGTACGTGACTTATTCATAAGTCGGAGGCGTGGGAATACAGACGGAACTAGGTGAACTATAGGGTTAGTTACTTGGTCTCAACTATACGAAGTTAAGTGTAATTTTGTGTAGCGGCTTAATCCTGGGAGTATTCAATTCTGGACTAGGTCGCGGGGTTTTTATGCATTTGCGGTTTCCTCGTTAACAAAATCTTGTTGTGTCATTTACTTTTATTTTCTGCATTATAATTATTTTATTATAATTAAAGTAAATTACACAAACGTCAATTCCTATTTACTTGATAATCAATCCTATTGTGTTTGGTTAAGTCCGAACCTTTATATCAAGTAAACATACTTCGTTGTTGTATTGTCTTGATTTCGTATCCATAGACGATCACACGAAATGTGAACCGATTAGTTGTATTGTCTCGACTCAGTCCATAGACAATCACTTTCGGAGAAAGGACTTATAAGTAGGAAAAGTTTTAGCTTGAGGTATAGTTGGGTACCCTCGCCTTTTCAACACGTGAGGTGTGGGGATTAGTTTTTCAGAGTTTCTAGATGTCCCCTTATATAGTCTTTCAAATCAGGGTTTCGCCTTGGTCACAAAGCAAACAATATCCACCGTTAGATGAAAACCTGATTTAGATTCAATCTAATATTTCTCAACTGTTAGATCGAAAACTTAGCTTGTTATACATAAATGAAATGCACGCTTCAAGGTTTGTTAACCGTACCCAAACGAGTACATTGTTGGTTCAACAATAGTTAACCAAAAGGTTAGCCATATGAGCATTTCATACCAACCATATTCTTCTTCACCATAACTAGTTCAAATGACTCAAATGAACTAGTTAGAGAGTTGTTCAATTGCAAGGAAATCTTATGTACTACACAAGACACAATTGAAGCAAAGATGATTTGATTCATTCGAATTGGTTCATGAACTTTATAGCCACGGTTTGCAAATTGCATTCCTTAGTCTTTATAAGTTTAAGTTCAAAAATCATCCTCAGATATATAACCTTCTTAAGTTCGCACACTAGGTTCGCGGACTTAAGTAACCGGGCAGAGTTTTACAAACTCCAGCAGAAAATCTCGGCAAAGAATTTTCGCCGGTTCGCGGACTAGTACCCACGCAAGTAGTTTGTCAACTCCAGCAGAATTTCTCGGGATGAGAAGTTCGGCAGTTCGCGGACTTGGCAACAAGCCATTCTTCCGGTTTCTCTTGATCAAAAATTTTTCGCAAACTTTGGTTCAAGGGATAGGACTTATGCACATATGTGTTTCCACAACAATACTTATGTACATCATAGGTTATGTAATCTAAACTCTCATTCCAACCATTGTAACATTCTCAGAGGATGTTATATAGTTGTTACACCATTTCTCGTCAAAGAAATTTTCAAAGTGATTGAAACATATCATGACTTTCGTCACTAGGTAAAGATAAACATGGTCGAAGCAAAACGATTACCAACACATATTTCGAGATATAGATAGGCGAGGTATACTCGGCTCGAAATATCAAATGTGTATAATCTAAGTCTATATATAGCATACGACTTTTTGTCTTAAGAAGTAGGAGATAGAATAGATCGACTTTTGAGTGACAGATAAATTCAAGTCTCCACATACCTTTTTGTCGAGAAGTTCCACCGGTTCCTTGTATAGTTCTTCTTCTTGTATGATGAATCGCCATGAAGTCCTTGAGCTCAACTACACTTTTTATCCTAGTCCGAGACTTAGATATAGTAGAATAGAAATCAAGACTTATAGTTTTGATCACTAACATTGACAAACATGCTTGAGATATCAACGCATGCGAGTTCGACCGAGCAATGCTCTAACACTTAGATGGAGTGAACAACCAACTGATATCAGACCAGAGGAGGGGAAAAAATAAGAGACACGGGTTTGGAACCGAACCTTTGCTTTGGTTGCAATCATGATATTCGTTAGGTTACGAACCTAGTAAGCATCTTGTACGACTAAGAATTAAACGAAAGAGCACTAGATATAACAGAGACTCTTGATGAACCGTGTTTTCAAACAACGACAAAACCACACAGACACACATATACCCATAAATGGGACCCCTGTTAACTTCTGAAGGGTGGGGCCCACCACATCTGTGTGTACGTGGTTTCAAACCACGGTTCGCAGAGAACCACTGTAGATATAATTGCCTACGTGTTTCGAGTGATTCTTTGTATGACAAATAGATTAAGTTTTATGTTTTTGGTCAAGTACTTTCTTTTTTGTATTTTTTTTAATTATTTGATAGAATTGTACTTTTGTAAGGGAGTGCTTGGATGATACGTGGGTTTCTGCATTACACCGTTTCCATATTAAAATATAGTATATGTTGTACTCATTTTGGTTAACAGAAAAAAAAATGGTCAAAATTAAACAATTTATCAGTGTGCATTCAATTATCGGATGCCATGGAATGTTAGACACATACATTTATTTGGAAGATGGAGTCATAGTTTATGACGTTTTCTTTGAAACAACATTATGATTTTCAGATATTAATCCCATCAAACCTATTAAGTAACCAACTAAGAAAAACGAACATTGGAAAAATATGACAATGATCACGTGATTGTAACAAAATCAAGATAACACCAATAAACTGAAAATTTTAGTTCATATCTACAGTATTACCAATCAAGCATTCAAACAAAGCTTATAAAAACTTGGATTTACTCCGTTAACAAACAAAAAAAAAGTTCAGTAATTGATAAGCCCTAAATTACACCTTCACAAGAAAACCTAAAATTCAAATAACCAAACCACTGCCCATGTTCTTAAAATATAGGTGGTTTAGTAATACCCTTATTGAAAAGACGAGGGTACCCAAATATACCTTAATCTAAAACTTTTCCACCTATAAGTCCTTTCTCCGAAAGTGATTGTCTATAGTCTGAGTCGAGACAATACAACTAATCGGTTCACACTTCGTGTGATCGTCTATGGATACGAGATTGAGACAATACGACAACAAGATTACTTGTGTGATTGACTATGGATAGAAGATCGGTATAATACAACAACGAAGTATGTTTACTTGATAATAGGTTCGGACTTAACCAAACTCTAGGGATTGTCTATCAAGTAAAATAGGAATAATATGTAATGCAAATAAAGCTAAGTTATCATATGACACAAGTAAGGCTGCACATGGGCCGGTACAGTCCGGGTTTCTGATGAACCCGGTACCTGTACCTGGTGTTGACCGGTACCTCATTTTGAGGACATGTACTTGTACTTGTACCCGGAGTTGTACCTGTACCGGTGATACAAGTCCGGTCCTAGCCGGTACCGGGTTTTCCCGGTGATTACCAACAAATCCAGCACCACCACCAGTAACAACAATCCTCAACCCTTTCCTTCTCAAACCTAACGGAATTTTCCCACCTGAATTTACAGATCTTTGCTCGTAAACAAATTTCTCTGACAGAAGAGTTGAAGAATCAGAATTGGGAAAGTATTGTGCCGGAATCGAATCATAACTTCCTGTAAATTGTCTTGATGAGGATGATGAAGGGATTGGGACAAAGATTACTGTGGCGATGGCAATTCCAAGTAGTACAAATAAGAGTCTTTGTTCCCGTAGCATATAACGAATAGTTCTAGTTACTGGTAAAAATGGTTTTGGGGGTTTTGGTAAATAAGTATCTTATTGTGCTTGTGATTCATGTCTTCTGTATGTTAATTCCGATGCCATTATTACTGAAATTTTGAAGAATATCTGGGTTTTGGTTTATGAGATCCTGAACATTTAGAATTGGATTTGATATAAAAAGGGTTGAAAAAGCACTTTAGGTTAATTAATAGGCTAAAATCACTTTAGTAGAGATTTGAAGGCGATAATGATGATGTACAGTTTGAGTTTTCTCTTCCTTTCTAGGTACTGGTTCTCATTTTTAATGGTTCACATTCATCGGTTCTTTAGGTACCGGTTTGGCCGGGAATCTAATCAGAACCGGTGCCTGTACTCCCTAAACACCGGTTCTGAAAATAAGAACCAGTACATGTACTTCCTTAGCCGGTTCTGGTCCGGTACCGGTTCTTTTTTATCGGTTCTGGTCTGGTTTCCTGTGCAGCTCTAGACACAAGAGATTACGTGGTTCGACTATTTAGTCTACGTCCACGAGGAAATGAATGATTGTTTGTATTAAGTTTAGGTGGTTACAAGAGATCTTAAATGCTTCCCAAAGTAATAAAGAGAACTCAAGTTGTTTTATCTACTTATTCTAAACATTAAAGAGGTATAAGCTTAAGACTAGGTCTTCTTCTCCTAAGAATTGAATTCCTTAATTTGTTGGTGAGGCTTGGTATTTATAGCCCCTTCGACTCCAGGTATATCTTTGCTGTCTTGGATCCCATCGTTATCCTGATATACCTTCCGTACAAATGGTACCTTCGTTCACCGCATGTTTCCTCCAGTCGAACTCTACCACCTCAGCTGACCCACATTCCTTCAGGAACTTCCCAGCCTCAGTACAAATTGTACCTTCGCTCGCCGATAGCTTTCTCCAATCGGGTCCCGCCACATCATCTCTCTCCAAGTGCTTGGATTATGCGTGTAGATAAGAGATTTGTGCATTTAATGCTGATTAGATTTGATATCTAACCATGTCCCTTCGCCAGCTTCCTCCTCCTAGGCTAGTCTTTACTTTATCCATCTTGACCGTCGAGACATTTCTTCTTGGGGGAAGATAAAGTAGATCTACCAAGGTATCCTATGCTGCTCAGGTTCCTCTGTATAGCGAGGGATATACAGTTATTTTGTATGCTATCACCAAGATCGGGACACGTGCTCTGCGGAAGATTAGTATTCACAGTTTTCCCCTTTTCTTTTGTATTATACCGTCCGGTAGGATTGGAAGAAAAATATCTTTTGTAACGCAGCCACACGTACCGATTGGGTGGTCCCTACATGTCCTTTCGTGCAATAACTTCCCTTTGAATTTCGGGCCCTCCAAAATTTTGGATTCTCTAGCCGCCTATAAGAAGAGAATAATCCTGAATATTTCATTAACTTCCTTTCTTTTTGTGAACTGTCGCTCTCCATCTTCTTTCAAGGAGTTTTTCTTTGCCCACTGTTGTGATTCTCCACTCGATCTTTCTGGATCTTTGCATTATCGCTGCTTAATCATTATTCACAGGTTAGTAATTTTTTGTCTTTCTTCTTGATTCTTCGTGTATTTGACTTGAGTTAGTCTTGCTTTTGCCTTAACTGCCTTGTTCTGAACATCCTTGATGTTCTTGAATCTTTGCATATGTTGTTTGTGGTCTTCAATGTATTATCTTTGTTATTTGTGGACTTGGGTGTTTGTTCAACTGCTTCATATCCCGATCTTCCTTCATGACTGTCTTGGTTTCATGATTTTGGTGATGATGTGAGATTGCGCTTCATTACGCCTTGTGGTTAGTTCTAACTGTTTCTTTCCGTTGGTTTAATAAAACCCATGCCCAAAGTACTTTAGTTTTTTCCTGAACTGCATTTCAGTATTCTCTATAATTTTTGGTCCGCCATTGTTGAAGATTGTTCTTCCTGCTGGTGTTAGAGATTATGAGGCTTCCGAAGAAACCTACGCGTAATGATATGAGGCCTAGATCTTCTGCTGGGCCTCCTTCACGTATGGATCATCCTGATACTACGCCTTCTCCTCCTCCTGAGGAGATTGATGTTATAAAGGGAACTGAGGTGGCTACGGGACCTGAGGTTGTTGCGCAGTCTGATGCTGGAGAATTTTCTGCTGAGGTTCTTCCCCCTCCTCAACCCTATTATGAGATCCAGAGGCTGAAGCTTCGTGACAAGGATAGCCACGCTCATTTATCTTTGGATGACATCCGTAAATCTTTTCGTCTTCAAAAATTTGAGATCTCCTTTGTTGATGGCCCTGATGTTCTTACTGAGTCTCTGATCCGAAGCTTTCCTTATGATGAAAAGAACTTGTTGATCAGCGTAAGCCAGTGGGATGCAGGTTTACTTATGCTTTTGTATAGTAGGAAGGACCCTTTCTACTACGATGTTTTGTCTACTAGGGATGATCCGGTGAACAAAACTCAGGTTAGAGGAGTAGAGCAGTATAATGGTAATTATTGGCGTGCCCTTCATGAGTTTTGGTACTGTAGCAAGGGTAAGACTACTTTGGAGTCTTATGACCCTTTTGCTCTGGGGAGATCTAAGCAAGAGGATTATACTCCTGCCAATTTCAATGGTACTTATGCTGATGCCATTCAGAGAAGCAGTCTTCTTCCTTGGAGTGTTGGGCCCCGCTGTATTCATGTTACTTCCAAGCAGATTAGGGAGAGAAATACCCTTCGTTTATTGGAGGAGATAGACAAGACTGGGCTAACTGTCATTCCTTATTCCGCCAAGCTTCCTTTGCCGAAAGCTGATCGCATTCGACTGGATCATGATGACCGCTGGGATCATACACCCCTTCGTATTACTGGTCCTTGGGCTTATGGATTTACCTTTGCAGACCCCAATGTTCCTCGCACAACTTCGTCATTACCTGCTAAGTATGATGGGTATCAACCTTGGGTTTTCAACCCTGCTACTTACGAGGTATGCTTTGTATCCATAGATGCCTTCGTTTTGATTTCCTTTGTCTCCTGGATTTTGTTAAGTATATTCATTTTGTAGCCTGCCCATACTTCTTCTGCTGGGACTGCTCCGGGCTCTGCTAGTAATTCTGTAGCTGCTAGGACAAGGAAAGGGAGGGCTTCGTCTGAAGCTGCCACAACACCTGCGGAGGTAAGGATTACATTCCTATCTAAGTATTCATAGATTCCTTAGTATCTTGCCCCTGATCCTTAGCTATCGCATGTGCTTTTTCCTTAGGCTTCCGGGAAGAAGGGCAAGTTAAAAGATGTGAACGATGTTGATGAATCTGATGAGGACCCCAAAGCTGGGGTGGAGGATCCCCAGGACGAGGGCATGGAAGATGTTGAGGATACCGCCTTTAGCCCTCATTTGGATGACGTGGAGGAGGATTTCTCCAAGGATGTTCCCAGTCCTGCCCCTGCTAACTCTGCAGAAGTCGATAACCTTCATGGTGCTAGCGGCTCTTTGCTGGTGAGTCAAGCCAGCACTCAAGTCGCAACTCCTGTTTTTGTAGCGAAGGTACCTTCGTTGTCCACTCTCGTGAGTTTTCAGCCTGTTGCTTTATCTACTGTTGGTGTTGCGGTGGTGTCCTCCAAGAGTCTTCCTTCTTCTCCTGCCACTTCGCTTCATTCGATTGGTTCATTTTCGAAGGGCGTGGATCTGATTTTGAGAGCTGGAAGTTCGGATTATCAGTCGAAGAAGAAGATTGTGATCTCCCTTGGCAGCTTTTCTTTCAATGTTGCCCCCGCTTCGTTGGGAAGTGCTCAGTCTTTTTCTACTACTCCTATCATCAAGACTGTTGGACCTCCTCCTTCGTCTCCAGATTGGACCGTGCTAGGTAATCTAACCTCAGCTGGTAATATGGAATTGAGTAGTCCTTCTAGCCAAGCTCCTTCTTTGGTTCCTGGCTCATCCATCTCGCCTTCTATTCTTCGTGGTGATGGTTCAGCCCTTGTGCCCCATGCTCGCTCCCAAGCGATTGGTGGGGTCTCGGCTGAGAATTTGAGCCTTGGTAGCTCTGATTATGCCATTCTTGCAGCTATTCTTCGGGATTCGAAAGGACCCTTTTCTTCTGAAGTTGATCACCATTTTCTGTCCAGCTCCTTCGACATTGCCACAAGGTTGGATACCCTGACTACGGTACCGAATGGCTAAGGTCTATTCTTCGATCCAGACTACCTTCGTTCCAGCCAAGGCTTTGGCGAGACTAGCAGAGGTAGTATTCAGAAGATGGAGGCTGTCATGGATACCTACGCTGACTTTCTCCCTCGTCTATCTGTATCGTGGGTAAGTAGCATTTCTGCCTATGATCTACGCTTTGTTTCGAATCTTCATTCATTTTTATGCTCCTTTATTTACAGCTTTGCAAACAAATCGATGTTGGATGTACCCTCTTCAAGTTCTACAGGCCTAAGTGCACTCGCTTAAGTGCTTTACTGGAGCGTGTACGCCAAGAGCATGCGCAACAACCTTTTTCCAATGATGTTGTCTCGGATGCCAAGATATCTTTGCTAGAGGATGAGCTAAAAAAGACCCAATGGTCTCTCGAAGCATGCTTGCTTGCAATTGAGAGAGCCAATAATGCTGCAAAGATTGTTGAGGAAGGCCGTAAAGCTGCTGACTCCGCGCTTGTTGCGGAGGCCTCCAAAGTTGTAGGTTCGTTTCCCTTTACCCTTATGGCTTTGTTTCTTCATTTTTTTATGGCAGCATAGTCTTGAGTGAACCTACGCCTGCCAGTTGGTAGCTCTGATGAACTTAGATACCTCAAAGAGCAAGTATCCAAGCTAAGATCCGACTTTTGGTATTACCAGAGAAATATGATAGATTAATGAACGTATCCGTTCATAATGAGGCCCAAATATCCCTTGAGTCTGCTCATAACTCAGGTCTCGTGAAGAAGATGGCTTTGCTTCGCAAAGAATGCGAAGATTCTCTTAAGTGGAAAGAGGATCTAATCTCCAATAAGAATAGTGACATGGCTTTGTTAGAGAAACGCCTCTCTTCCCAAGAGATTATTCGTAAGAAATACCATACATCCTTCGAGGATGCTTGTGCCTCCTTAACTAAGGTTACTGCTGAGCGCAACGTATTGGCTTCTGAAGTTTGTTCTCTTAAGAGCAAACTCAACGAAGCTAACTCCGCCTCAATTACATGTCTCATTTAGCTAAGGTAAAAAGGTTGGAAGAGTTAGAAAATGTTTACCAGGCCTAATCCTCTGAGAATGCTTCGCTCCGGATTGATGTTGAGGATCTTCGTACCGAACGGGATTCCCTTGCTGGCGATCTTGATTCTGTCGAAGTGGATCTTGTTGAGGATCAATTTAGTCTAGAAGAATCACTTATCCATGCCGGAGGTAGCTTAGGATTTTTATTTTCTCGTAACCTCCTTTGCGCCTTCAATGTTTTCTTTGCCCGTTCCTTAGCCTTTGTTTGTACGCAGGTCTTCAAGAGAAAATCGTTGGATTGAATGCTAAGGTTAGCCATCTCGAGGGTGAAGTATCTTCGTTGCAGATATCCCTCCAGTTTGATGTTGCTGCTAAGTTTAAGGCTGAGTCGCTTCAACAGGACAATGATCAACTTAGCGCTCAGGTGAGGGAGCTCCAACGCAACGCAGCCTCGGTCTTGGAAGCTCAGTCCGCCCAGATGAAGTCGTAGTTGGAGTGTTCGGATATTGATTACATCAATAATGCCTTTGCCGAAGCCGAGCGTCAGGCTGAAGGAGTAGTTACCTTCCCTCGTCTTCCTTATCCTTGATTTGCTGAGAGCTTTTTCCTTTTTCAGAAATTTTGCTTGTTAGCCTTGGTTCTCAGCGTGGGTGTTCTTTTATAGCTGAGATGTCTCCTTTTCCTTGAAACAATGCTTGGTGGTGATGTTTGCACCTTTATTATCTGCACTTTGCTAAGACATGTTAGTCGTATTTTGGTAACATTAGTAGTTTAACCATGTTATTGATGTTTCATTTCTAGACGTATTGTGTCTATTTTATCGCACATTCTAGTCATCACTAGGTGCCAAGGTATATTTAACTTTTGGTGGAACATTCATCGTTCTACCTAAGTATCCTTTGGCCAGAAGGTACCGTGGTGGTGAAGGTTCCTACGTGGGCAATAATTTTTCTGTAACCCTACGCGTTCAATGCTAAGACTGCTTTACTTCGACAAGGTATCTCTATAGGGGATATCTTACTTTCTCTTGTTTCCTCTTAAAGGGTGTTGTCACCCCGAAGATCCGAGTATTGACACATGCGCAGTTGTGCCTTTCCTTGTCTCATCGTCAATTCTGATGGAGGGTGTCTATTCTAACCAAATTCTACCAATCAAACTTTAATTTTAGCAAAAAGTTTCTTTCAATGATTAGTAAGGTTTATAATACCTTTGATTAGGGATAGAACATGGTGGGATATGACCCGTTCCTTTCTTCTCCTGAGTAATCACCATTCTCTTACGGGTAATACTTTTTTCAAGTACATTGCATTCCAAGGGTGTTGTAAGACTTCACCCTTCATGGTCCTTAGATAATAAGACCCCTTTCCTGCTATGTCGTGTATGATGTAGGGTCCGTCCCAGGAGCTAGTTTGCCCCACTGTTTGTTCCTTTGATATGGTGGTATCTAACGCAGTATGTATTCTTCAACCACAAAGTTTCTAGGAATAACCTTTTTGTTGTATTCCCGGGCTAGCCTTTGTTGGTAGTTCACCATCTTTTGTAAAGCTACTTCCCGTCTTTCTTCGAGATCATCCAGCTTTTCTAACATCAAGTCTGTTGTTAGGTTCTTCTCCCATGCTTCTGTATTTGTTGTTGGAAGTATTATCTCTGTTGGGATGACTGCTTCGGCTCCGCAGGTTAATAAGGACGTAGTTTCTCCCGTGGCTGACCTTCTTGTAGTTCGATAGGCCCGCAGGACATTGTGCAGTTGTTCGCACCATCTCTTCTTGTATGCTCCTAGCTTTTTTTTCAAGTTCATTGCTATGGTTTTGTTAGTCGCCTCCGCTTGTCCGTTGCTCTTAAGATGTATGGGAGTAGACTTTTTCTTCTGAATGTTGAAGGTGTCGAACAACATATCGATGTTCTTTCCTTGCAGTTGTTTGCCATTATCAGAGACTATAGCAGCTGGTATTCCGAACCTCCATATAATTTGTTCAAACAAGAATTTGAAGACATCCGTGTCTCTAATTCTTTCCAAAGGCTTGGCCTCCACCCATTTGGTGAAGTAATCCGTAGCTACGATAAGATATTTCCTCTTTGATGTTCCCTCTATCAGAGGTCCAACAATATCAACCCCCCACTTGGCAAATGGCCAATGGCTAATAACTGAGTTAAGCTCTGTTGCTAGTGCCTTGATCTTTTTGGAGAAACGCTGGTGATCGCTGTCGTATGCGTCAAAAATAGATTACTTTCTCACTACTCAAAATATAAATATAGCAAGGGCAAGAAAGGATCGTTCTCACAGAGAGGACTAAGGTTGTCAAGTTGTTTCGGTTTCCTATAATAACAATTGGGGGGTTTTCTGATTTTATGTTAAGGAAATTAAACTAAAAGCAAACAAAGCAAATCAAGATGTAAAGATATTGGTTAACGATTTCGTTTTCATTCACTGACATGTTCTTGTCTTAATAACTAGAATTGATTAATCTCTCATTATCAAAAGCCCTAGAATACCTTGTCGAAAGGATATCCTGCTAATTTCCTCTTGTCATCAACAAACACATTAAAAGATGCGAATATGAATTCTACCAAAAGAATAACCTAACGCCTTGCGCTAATCAAGTTCAATTCCCATGGAGCATTAAGATTCATGAAATAAGGCTAATCAATGCAACTGAAATACATTGCGTAAACAATTTAACAAAGGTCACGATTCACATATGATTACTAGGATGCATCACTACAAGCAATAACCATATTTGTGCTACTTGTATTCAAGGATTTTCGCTTGATGAATAACCCTAAATTAGCTCTAGATATGAATATGAGTTCTACCAATTTGCAACTTGACAAAACAAATACTCAATCATGTTATAATACGTTAATCATATAACTATATTTTCAGAGAATCATGAACGAAAAATATGAGACAAAACTAATATATTGGATCAAAGAACCATGTTATGTGAAATCAACTTAATCATTAACCAATAATAAAACTCTAGCCCATGTTCATGGAGTTCATAACAAGAAAAAAAAGAAAGTAGAGAAAAGATAATATAAAATTAGAACAGAAACTAGAGAAGAGATAATATAAAATTAGAGAACTTATATAGCTTCTCCTGTTGTGTGAGTAGGTTCCATTTTCTCGACCAAGGCCTGACCATCTTCCAGCCCATTAGCAGCTATAACCCGTTCAATACAGGTCCAAGTCATTCTCTGCCAACTCGGGTAACCCACTGAGTTGACTCATCCAGAACCGATTCCTACAGAGTTTCGACTGTTCTGGCATGTTTTCCCGGCCAAATTCAGGCCATTCCAACCCTGTAAATTTCCTAACATTCATCTATTGAAATCATTCAGCTCCATGCTGTACTGCATAAGCTCAAAGCCTCAAACACCACCATTTGAATTGCAACCGCGATACACTTTCCTTTGGCAGCAACCAACAACAGCAGTTGATAACCCACCTTCTTGACAGCACCAGATTCTCCCTGCAACTGCAGCTGCACCAACAACTCCATTTCCTTGACTCATATCGCCCCTGACTTTCTGCCACCATCCTGACTGTAAGCAGCTTCAACTGTCTCAGCTCTAGCCAACTCCTTGCAACAAACCAGCACAATCCATTCAAGTTCAACCACCACTACTTCTCTTTCCCGGCATTGCACTTCTGTTGCAACAACAGTAGCACTGCCTCTCATACTTGCCTGTAACTTCTGCTGCACTTCTTTACTGCGTTCTCCAGCAACTTCTGTCCTTCCTCGGCTTCCGAAATCAGCCTACAACCACTTCCTTGTTGGCTGTAAACATAGCCAACTGCAATTTCTCTGCCTGTCTAGCCACAGTGCAAGCCAAACAACAATCCACCACCTGAAATGCCATTACCTGCACCTGCAACTGCAACACATACTCCATCTGCAACTGCGCCTGACTCATTCAAATGCTCAACCATGTGGACTCAAACACCACCAATGCCTTCAGCTACAACTGCAATGCTTTTACTCGCAGTTCCCTTCAACACAGATCAGCACCATCTACTTGCAGCTATTCCATCAACACAACAGATACCTCCTTCTCAATTACAGACGCAGCTCACCACTACTGCCTTGCCTAACACAATCAATGGCACCAGCAACGAATTCAGGTCCCAGCTCTTCCTCATAGCAAAAGCAACTCAGGCCCTTGTACACAGCAACACCTGCAGCATCTCCTTTCCTGGTTCATCCACTGCTCTTCCCTGTAACATCCAAGTCCATCATTTCTTAAACCTCAGCTCAGATTGCACCTGCCACCCCTTGTAATTCTCAGGTGCCATTTCATCCTGTTGCTTCAATTCCATCTGAAACTCATCATCTCTGCTATATTGCACAACTGCACCAGCCATTGCCTCAGTCCATTGCAGGTGCAAGACTGAGCATAACCTCGATTACCTCAGCTTGCTTGCGCTACTCTCATTCACAGCTGCAATACCCCAGTTTCAGCTGCATTACTTCACAGCTACCAGTTTTCTCCTCCTCCTAAACAGCACCACCAACTCCTGACTGTAACCACCTTCAATCCATGGCAAACAAGCATTCGCATTACCAACCCATCTGACCAGAACCAACTGCAACATCAGCAAACCCATCTCAGCTTTACTCCAAATTTCTTAATAAGACCATTCTCCATCTCAGAACACAGCTCACTACTCTCCCTTGTTGCTCAATAACAGCTTCAGATCCCATAGCATCACACAAACCCTGAACTGCAATCTGAATCCATCTTTTACTCTCGTCTGCAATTCATCAACAACACCTTTTGAAACAGCAACAGATTCACCTCCATATCTCAAATTCATCAGCAGCTCTTTGACAGGAAACCCATCTCAGAATCGTCTATCACCAGCTTTCGCTCAAGACCCATCAGTTACAAATTCGACCAATTCCTTCTGAATCTTCTCTAATCGCCATCTTCTCCACCTAATCCTGGTTGAATTCGAGCTCAGAAACACTCAATCTGCTCCATAACACCACAGATCCCCTTTTTCTTCCTTGAATTCATCACCACCAACTGCCATCACTTGAGCAACAGTTCAAATCATTGACCAGAAGAACCGTTGAATTGTTCGATCTTCACGAATCACAGAATCTCCTCACTGTAATCTTCTCCTTAAATCAACAGCAGAAGCTGTTACTCCTTATTCTTCTCGATCCATCCTGTAATTTGAGAAGCAGTACATCCTTTCCATCTTGATTTCTTGTTCATCTTAACCTCTCAAAACCCCTCTTTCTAATTCAGACAACGAACTCAGCCGCATCTATCAGGTGAAAAGAGTGAAAGAGAGAAATGATTATTTCTCTGAAATTTAGGTTTATGTCTTCATTGGGATGGATTTAGACGCCCCTGCTCTAGGAACCCCAGACTGTAGGCACCCAGCAATCAGATTCAAGCCACAAACAGTGACAGCCAATAAACACAACTCACCAGGTTGTCCCGTAATCGCCGAGCTCCCCATCGTGCTTGCATACGACCTGACGCTTTCGCCTTTCTTCGAAATCTTCCACCAACAGAAGCCGCCTCTTACATCTCAGACCCACTTCTTCTATTCAATTTCTCTTCATCACTAAAGTCATTTGTGGTGAGCAAGACATTGTTCACCTCAACACAACTTGAGTGTGTTTTAAGTGCATCCTCACCAAGGAATGCCCTGTTATATATATGGTGAGGGAAGCACGAAAATTGGGGCGCACATATTATGTTTGGTAAGGCTGTAGAATTCAATTGGATTCATCTAAAAAGGTATGTGTATAAACTTGAACAAGATTTGTGCTTTTATTTGCTTAGAGAACTTATAATGATTCACGTACCTTTCTTATCGTTCTTTTCTACCTAACTTGATATATTTTTAAGGTTCTTAAATGTTTAGGTTTGAAAATAATAGTTCGGGATGTTTGGACTATATGGTACACATACCAGGTTTTCATAACATCATTTAAAATCAAAATCCAGGGGTTTAGGTATGCATACCCGTTTTCATACTGTTCTAGGATATGAAAATTCGTTTGCAAACCCGTATGCACACTTGATGTCGATATTCGGTAAAAACAATTTGGTCGTAACTTCTTCGTCCGAACTCGGAATGACCTCATTCTTTTTGAATTCTCTTCCTCTTTGAATTATATTCAAAATGGTAATGAGAAATCCTAAATGTGAATGAGTTGAGGTTGGTTTTTGTCCCGTATCTTGTTTTTTGAGTGTTTTGCTCCGTTTCGTCGCACTTGTTCTACTGGACTTGGGAACTTGGATTCTTGGAGTAATTCTCTTCTAAGCTCATTTGTAGATTTTATAAGAATGATGTTGGTAAATCACGAAGAAGGAAATTCAAGAATGGGCAGTAGTACGCATTTCTATGGGATTCTTGAATGTTCACAATCATCTTATGTGAACTATGATGCATGGTCTTTAATGACTTTGTATGTTCTTCTTTGTTAAGAAAATATTTTTACGCTTTTGGTAACCACTCTTGGTGTAAATCCGTGCGAAAAAGATTTATTCTACTTTCTAAGGACAAAGATTGATTTTTGCAGTATTAATCTTTATGGTTTTGTATATTGCAATTTGTTATGAGATATGTGTGTTTGCATCCGTGAACTATGATTGTCCCATATCTTGTCAAAAGTTAAGTCTTTCATAAGTCGATATGCATGTATTGATAAAAGAATGAATGAGCTTTTGACATCACAAAATTTTGAAGCCTATTATGTCATTTTTGATGGAAGATATGATGAACTTTTGTTGACAAGGATTATATCTATTGTATGTCATTGTGCGAATAGTGATGGAAAATAGAATGAATCCTTGTATATTCCGCAGTATTGATCTTCCATGATCCATAATTTTATGTTATACTGTGAGGATCCGTAAGTTCTCTTATGTCGATCATGATCAATTAAATTCATCACATTTTATGGTTAATTTGGTTGTATATTTCCGATTAGATTAATTATGGGTTAATCTAATTAAGTATTTTTGGATTCAAATTCATATTCGTGTGTGTTTTTTAATGTCCAAAGAAATCCTTCTTTTCTTTTGAAATTAAGGTCGCTCTTGTTGTTCTTTCGTGAATGACATTATATGGGGGAGAGTTTTTAATTGAACTTGTGCTTAATTGCCAAATCTTTGTGGGGAGTGCGGCTATGGAATATTATAGGGGTTATCTTGTATCTTTATAGCTCCTTGATGAATGCATTTAGCTTTGGCTTTATGATTGCATCTAAACAAGTTGATATATGATTTCTTTTGGTCATGAAATGTCTCTTTTGGAAATTTCATTAGGATCTCGTTTTCGTACCTTTGCCAATTTTATTGACAAAAAGGGGGAGAATTAATATGTAGTTCAGACTACAAATACATATGGTTTTCGGATCATTATGTAAGGGGGAGTGGTTTCCATGTGAGATGGAGTATTGATTATGGGGGAGTGATACATATCACCATAGTATTGTTGTCGAAGTTTTGATACAATTGAACTTTGATGCTGCATAATGATACTATGACATTGTATAACAATGATTGAGAATTATGTTTTCTCATTGTTATAGCTACGGATTTTCAACAACGATGATGCTAAACTTACAACCTTTGGGAGCATTGGATTACTTGGAAGTAACGAAGATTTCGAGTAATGTTGAATATTAGGCATGTGGACTAGGAGCTACAAAAGTTTATTTATTTATTTTTGTATTCCATATGTATTGATAGTTTTATCACTAAAATTAACAAAAGGTGAGATTGTTAGAGCACTGCTCGGTCGAGCTCGCATGTGTTGCTATCTCAAGCATGTTTGTCAATGTGAGTGATCAAAACTATAAATCTTGATTTCTAGGATACTATAGCTAAGTCTCGGACTAGCACAGAAAGTGTAATTGAGCTCAAGAACTCCATGGCGATCATCATACAAGAAGAAGAACTACTCAAGGAACTGGTGGAACTTCATCGAGTAAAAGGTATGTGGAGACTTGAAATTATCTATCACTCAAAAGTCTATCTACTCTATCTCCTATCTTGAGACAAAAGTCGTTTTGCTATATAGGCTTTGATTATACACATTTGCTATTTCGAGCCGAGTTTATCTCGCCTATCTATTTCTCGAAATATGTGTTGGTAAGCTTTCGCTTTGGCCAAGTTCATCTTTGCCTAGTGTCGAAAGTCATGTTATGTTTCAATCACTTTGAAAACGGCTTTGACGAAAAATGGTTTGTGAATAACAACTATATAACGTCCTCTAAGAATGTTTCAACGATCGAAATGAGAGTTTAGATTATATAACCAATGTTGGATATAAGCATTGTGTGGCAACACATATATGTATAGTCCTTATTCCTTGAACCAAAGTATGTGTACTTTGTTGATCAGGAAAACCGGAACAAGAGCTGTGAGCTCAGTCCGCGAACTGGCGGAGGTTTTCATCCCGAGAATATCTGCTGGAGTTTGTGAACTCCTTCCGGGAACTTAAGTCCGCGAACTTGAGTTGGTTATATCTAAAGACGATTATTTGTGAACTTATATTTATATTAACTAAGGAATGAAAATTGCAAACCGTGGCTATAAAGTTCATGAATCGATTTGAGTAAATCAAATCGTTTTTGCTTCGATTCTGTCTTGTATAGTTATATAAGATTTATACAATTGAAAAACTCTCTAACTAGTTCATTTGAGTCATTTGAACTAGCTATGGTGAATAAGAATATGGTTGATATGAAAGTGCTCATATGGCTAACCATTTTGTTAACTATTGTTGAACCAACAAATGTACATGTTTGGGTATGGTTACACAAACCTAAAATCGTGCATTTCATTTGTGTGTAACAAGCTAAGTTTTTGATCTAACGGTTGAAAGATATTAGCTTGAATCTAATCAGGTTTTCATCTAACGGTGAATATTTAATGCTTTGTTACCAAGCTAACATTGATTGCAAACCCTGATTTGAAAGACTATATAAGGGAGAACTCTAGCAACTGGGAAACCTAATCCCCACACCTCCTGTGTGATACTAGTTGTATTAGCTAGAGTAGATTCTCCTTTAACCTTATGTTTCTTCTTGTAAACCAGGTTAACGACTTAAAGACTTCACTGGGATTGTGAAGCCAGGCCGATACTACTTTCTCGTAGTTGTGTGATATGATCTTGCATATTCTATCGTGTTAAGTACAGTCGTAACGATTGTCTTGAGAATAATATCTCCGATAGGCAAGATATAAGAGTAGTCACAAACATCTTCATCTCATCGTTTTTGTTTCCACAATATCTTCTTTCGTCGCGTCGATTAAGATTATTGTGAGGTGATTGATAATACTAGGATGTTCTTCGGGAATATAAGTCCGGGTTATCAATTGGTTCCTGTTCACCTTGATTTATCAAAAGACGGAACAAAACTTGTAGGTATTTCTATGGGAGACAGATTTATCTATTACTGTAGACTTTTCTGTGTGATACAGATTTGTTTATTAAAGTCTTCGACTTTGGGTCGTAGCAACTCTTAGTTGTGGGTGAGATCAGCTAAGGGAATCAAGTGCGTAGTATCCTGCTGGGATCAGAGACGTAAGGAGCGCAACTGTACATTGGATTAGTGTGAGATTGATTGGAGTTCAACTACAGTCCAGACCGAAGTTAGTTTGTAGTAGGCTAGTGTCTGTAGCGGCTTAATATAGTGTGTGTTAAATATGGACTAGGTCCCGGGGTTTTTCTGCATTTGCGGTTTCCTTGTTAACAAAATTCTGGTGTCTTTGTTATTTCTTTTCCGCAATATATTTTGTTATATAATTGAAATATCACAGGTTGTGCGTTTGAATCAATCAATTGGAAATCCGACCTTTGGTTGTTGATTGAAATTGATTGATACTTGAACATTGGTCTTTGGTACCGTTCAAGTAATTTCTCTTGTATTCAATTAGACTCACAGATTACTATTTGCTTGAGTAATAATTTAATCGAGAAAGAGAGATACAACTCTTTTATATACTTTATTAATATTGAGTCTAGTTGATTCTCTTGAAAGTATATTGGAGTTAGTCCATACAGATTGCTAATCGAAATATTGGGTGTGGTTGTTGTACCCCCGCTTTTTCACAATTCATAAACTTGTTTTGTGAATCAAAAGGGAAATCGCTAGGCTTATTGGTATTTTTATTCATTGCAAATATTTGGATTACCAATATGTATAACCGCTCATAACTTGTTTATGTATCTTGGTAAAACTATTCATAATGCCTGACTTATGTATCAGTATGACTTTTATTAGTGAAACCAATCTTAAGTAATCACTTGAGATGGTATGATCGATATTTGTAATTAGTGTGACCATTCTTAGTCATTGGGTAACCGATCCTAGAACTTGGTAGGACTAATCACAAGATGCATAATCGATCCTTGCAGTAGGTTAACAAGTTTTAGTAATTGGTGTAACCGATCCTATAACTTGTGCAACTGATCACAAATAAGTACCATAAATAGTGGTAACCGGTCCTGGTACTTAGTTAACAACGTTTTGGAAATTATTGTGACCGATCCTAATAGCCATTTGGAGGTAGAACCAAAATTGTGTTTGGTAGAACCGTTAAACCCATTAATGGTGATTGAATGTTTTTGATCAATCACATAGTTCTTGGAAATCAGATGAACCAATTCTAAACTCGTTTGGAAGTGTGGAAAATAGGTTCCAAGATTGTAAATATGAAAAGGGATTTACAAAGTAAAGATGTCGACATACTTTGAACATGTGCAGTAATTCTTATCTATTATTGTTCAAAGATATTCCTTAATAACTAAAGAAGAATCCTAGATCGAAATAAATTGAGAATCTTTTAATTAAGGTTTTTAGTTTTATATGCTTTTAGTTTCCAGCAATTAAATGCATATCTTTAGAAGAAAAAAAATTGGTAATGTGAATTTACTAATTTGGGCATTTATTGCATATCTTTGAGAATATTCGGTTTTGGAAATTCCTTGGTGTCCAAACTTCCTTAGTCTATAAATATTGAAGTTTGCATTTCGATCAAACTATTCCTCAGAGCCAGCAGAACTACCTAGTTGTGTTGTTACTAGTGGAGCCGTCTATTCGGGGAGGAAAGTACCCTAATTAGGAGAAATCTCTTACGACCGCTCGTTTTAAAGACTTCTTTGGGATTGAGAAGCTCTACGAGTACCGTTGGTGGGAAACTAGATAATTGCAGTTTATTATTAGTTTTCGATTGATTTGATTGGCTAACGGTTGTTGAACTTTGATTGCACCTAGTTTGTTTATGATTGAGAGTCTTCTCTTCTGATATAAGATTCACTCAAACTAGATCGAAGTGTCAACAGGTATCTTTAGACTGTTTGTAGATCTAAAGACGTCTTGTGATAATCCATCGTTAACAGACTCCGTTTGCAGGTGTTTATTGAAGATCTAAGAAGATTTGAAGACAAAGAAGATTTCTTGTTTGAGTTCATAATCTTTGGTGTGCACGAAACTTGATCGGTTGGGGATCCAACTATAATCGGTTTATCTTTTGATAGATTGGTTTGACTAGTTGTGTATATCGACATCAATACATTTCTTTGTGATTCATAGTATTGATTGCATAGTCTAAACAATAGCTTTGGTAGTTGTTAAATAGATTTACCTAAGAACCCGACAAAGAAGTTTATTGGGATAAATGGAAGAGCCTTTTGTCAAACTCATATCACGTTGTTTGAAAAGAGGTGTTACCGAACAGATTTGTTGTTCCTTTCCTGTTTGGAATACGAACCAAAGGAATTGTTCCAAGTGCGTGATTTATTACAAGTTAGAGGCGCAGGGATACTGAGGGAACTAGGTGAACTATAGGTTTAGTTGCTTGGTCTCAACTATATGAAGTTGGTTTAGATTTTGTATAGCGGCTTAATTCTGGACAAGTTCCCGAGGTTTTTTTGCATTTGTGGTTTCCTCGTTAACAAAATCTTGTTGTGTATTTTACTTTTCTATTTCCGCAATTATAATTGTTTTTATTATAATTAGAAGTAAAATACACAAATTTTAATTCATAATTACTTGATAGCAATCCTATAGTGTTTGGTTAAGTCCGAACCTATTATAAAGTAATCATACTTCGTTGTTGTATTGTCTCGATCTTGTACCCATAGTCAATCACGCAAGTTACCTTGTTGTCGTATTGTCTCGATCTCCTATCCATAGACAATCACATGAAGTGTGAACCGATTCGTTGTATTATCTCGACTCAGTCCATAGACAATCACTTTCGGAGAAAGGACTTATAGGTGGAAAAGTTTTAGAGTGGGGTATATTTGGGTACCTTCGTCTTTTCACTTGCCAATAAAGACATGTTGATTTGTCTCAAACTTATTATACCTAATCCTCCTTTCCTTCTTGGTTTGCAAATCCGTTTCCAAGACACCCAGCTCATCTTCTTATTCCCGTCATCCCCCCACCACCACCCCACCACCCGCCACACACACACCCACACAAAAGAGTTTTTGCATTATATTGTTCAACTTCTTTTCCACTGAAACTGGAAGATAATACACAGAAAAAAAATAGATTGCAAGGCTCTCTAGTTAAATTTTGATTAAAGTTACTCTACCTGCTTTGTTGAGAAATTTCCTTTTCCGCGGAGCCAGTTCTTTCTTCATTCTTTTATCACCACATCCCAAATAGCCGCACTCCTTTTGCTGCCTCCAATTGGCATACCCAAATAAGTGATAGGTAAATGATCATTTCTACAGCCTAATTCCAACGCTAGTTCCTCCACTATCTCATCTGCTCCTATGCTTGTCATTGAGCTCTTCTCTAAATTCAGCTATAATCCAGTCAACACCTCAAACAATAACAAAATAATCAAGAGTCTCCTAACCCCCAACCTTGTAACATTAATCATGATAATTTTGTCATCCGCAAACTGTAGATGAGACACCACTGTACCTCCTTCCGCTACCTCAAAACCACATATCATATTGTCTGTCACCACTTCATTTAGTAACATTGAGAGTACTTCAACCACCAGAAGGAATAAAAAAGGTGATAAAAGGTCGTCTTGCCTTATTCCTTTAGATGACCTTATTAAGTTTGTAGCCTCACCATTCACTAATATCGAGAACTGAGCCCCTATCACACAACATTCAATCTATTTGATCCACTTCATCCCAAATCCGTTTTTCTTCAAGATAGTAAAAAGAGAAGGACAATTGACATTGTCAAAAGCCTTCTCCATGTGTATCTTACACAGAATACCATGCTTCTTGATCCGTCTTAATCTGCTATCAATACACTCGTTAGATATAAGGATTCCATCAAGAATTTTCTTATTTTTTTTTTATAAAAGCACCTTGAGCATTAGATATCATACTAGGTATAACTGTCTTGATTCTCTCCGCAAGTAACTTGGAGATTATCTTATAAAAACTGCTAATTAGACTAAGAGGCTTGAAATCTTTAACAGTTGTTGAGTCTTGTTTCTTAGGGATGAGTGTCATGAAAGCCATATTCAATCTCCAGTCTAGCTTCTCCTTGCAATGAAATTCATTTAAAACCGCCATCACCTCCACCTTCTGAAAACTCCAACATGTTTTAAAGAATTCCAGATTATAGGCATATTGATCCGGTGTTTTATTAGCACCACATTTCTTGATAACGGCCAACACCTCTTCCCCTCCAAAAGGTCTCTCCAGCCAACTCTGATGAGTGAAATCAATACGTTTAAAATTAATATTCTCAAAATTAAGAGAAACTGGATCCTTAGCCGTGAAAAGAGTTGTGTAATACTGCTGAATTTCCTTCTTTATCACCTCCTTATTAACAACATCCACCCCTGCCACCTCTAACTTGGTAATGCAGTTTATTATCCTATTAGCATTTGCAATTTTATGAAAAAAAATAGTATTCTTGTCACCCTCTATGAAGCCTTTTAATTTCACCCTCTGATGAGCCATTCTCTCCTAGTCACTTTAACATTATTAAGATTTACCAGCACGATAACCCTTTCTTCTAACTGAGCAGCAGAAAGACTCGCAGATTCTTCAGCTGAATTTAAAAGTCTTATTTTCTTAGTTAAAGCAGCTTCCTCCTTTATAACATTCCAAAACATCTCTCTGCTCCACTTTTCGATAAAAAACTTCAAATTTTGAAGCTTCCTGAATAAAATATAATCTGGTGAACCCACGAAAACCGTAGCTTTCCACCAAGCTTCAACCAGCTTAACAAATTCTGGATGTTTTAAGCCAGTGGTTCTCTATCTTAAAACTTGAGGTAGTTTTAACACTAGAACTTAAGTCCAGCAGTAATGGGTTATGATCAGACACAGTTCTTACCAACACCATTTGAGTTGCATTTGCGAACTTAGAATCAAAAGCAGTAATATCATGAATCTGTCTAGCCTGCAAAGTAATGGTACATCATGCTTATTTCTCCAAGTGTAAGCACCACCATTAAGAGGTAAGTCAATCAATTCCTGCTCCAAAAAGAACTCGTTAATAAAGCTCATGTTTCTTGTACCACCCCCAACTCTATTCCTCTCCATATCGCTTCATAATCATTAACACCCAGCAAAACATCATGGTTCGGTGGACCATTGTCTGATTTCAGTTAAGTCTTTCCAAAAAACTTCTTGCATAATGTAGTCACATGTTGAGTAAGTATTAGTGTGGATAAACTTAAAATCATTACTTCTAAACATGAATAAACAAGAAATGTAACTAACCCCCAATTTCTTATCCAACAACTCTAGTATAGAGTTATCCCAAATCGTAAGTACTCCGCCACTGTTACCAGCATTTTCTTGAGATGGGATGAACTCCCACTCAAAATCAGGATCGAACCAAAGATGCCTGAAAAACCAGAAGTCATATTAACCAGTTTCGTCTCTTGAATAGCACAAACCAAACACTTATGAGCCGCAATCAAATCCTTGACTCCAATTTTCTTGTTATATGTATTCAATCCCCTGATATGCCAACTAATAAATTTAGTTCCCATTATCAAGACACAACTCCCTTGAACTTAATTCTTCCATTTCATCCTTCCTCTCCTGTGAATCTCTTTAGTTAAGAGAATCACAATTATCTTGCACCTTCCTTCCTTCGGCAAATGCTTTATATCTGTCCTTGTACTTGAACGGAATCTCCTCAATTACTTCTTTTGCCCTTTTCTCGTCTTTATCAGCAATACCTCAAAGGCTACAACACAATTCGAATACCATTTTAGAGGTCGAGAAAATAACCTCACTAAAATTTTCACATTGACCGGTCACAAAATATCTTTTTTTATGTTATACAATTTGTCTACCAACTCATCAAGTAGATAAGATGTTTTCATAAGATACCTACTATTTGTGGTACTAACTAGTAATTGCCCTATAGTTAGAGAAACTCAAGCAAACAAAATAAAGAACTCGAGATAAAGAAAGGAAGTGGAGTTTCATTTCTTCTTATTCCAAAATGAGGACGTACATGGCCTATTTATAGGGAAAGTTCTGCATGACATGGCACACAAGGAAGTGACACATGTCCAATTACGTGTCAATGTTAGGACATATCATCATGTACAATGTTTATCTGTTTAAGTGGATTATCAAACCGAAAATCAGTAAGGCTTGGAATGTTCTTGATCGGTGAAAATGGTGGGCCACCCATAATGACGTGTTTACATAATACTCCCCTTGGACCACCATTCTAAGAACGTTGCTTCATTAAAACTTTGCCAGAAAAATCCAGTGGGATAAAATTTGGTTGATAATGATCGTCATGAATTTTATCGCCTTGTCAAAGCTTTTTCAAGAAAAAACCATTTAGGATAAATCCTGAACGCCGGAAGTTCACAACAATATTGGCGATGCAGCTCGTTTGGCTTCGTGTAGACTTATCAAGAAAAATTGTGTGTAGTAAAAACCTGACTTAAAGGATAAAGTGTGATGATCCGATCACCGATTCCTCCAAAAATTCTATGAATATTCATCTCTTTACATGATGCTCACCGTTCTAAGTTGTTATCTCATTAAAAACCTCGTCAGGAAAACCCAGAGGGACAAAACCTGAATGTAGGAAAACATGAGTTCTCTGAACAATGATAAACCCGCAGATGTTTCCTCGTTAAAACCTTGTTTGGAAAAACCCAAAGGGACAAAAACCAAGACGAAGGAAAAAGAGTACAACATTTCAAATTGCGGATAACAGTGGACTCGCATTAAAACCTTGAAAAGGAAAACCCAGTGGAACAAAACCTTGACCAAGGAAAAAGAGTACACGACGTGATGTCCAACATACCCAATATGCATAGTATTATGTGGCTTTACTCCCCCTGATGAGTAGGCGTCTTAGTTGATCATTCTGATTGCGCAGAGATCACGAGCCATCTTGTAGCGTCTTCAACGACTTCCCTTAGTTGAGAAACTTGGTACAATTTTATTCTGTGCATTTCCTTAATGATCATCTGGTTGTGCCAGCCTTTTAATCTCTACTAGCTTTATCTGAACAATCATAATCGATCGGAGGATGAAAAAGTATCCTCTATTTACCAGACTATTAGCTAGGAAAATGTTTAGCTGCTTTATCAAACCTGCCAAAAATCGAAACTTAAACATTCCGGTTAGATTTTCTCTGTGGGAGACATTCAACGACCTTTCATGCAAAAGATCCAGCTTAATGGTACCACGAAGATGAAGGGGTTTTCTTCGGACCAGTGTCTCGATATTGGTGTTGGGAAGAACCAGACTTGTATGTTTAGTACAAATCCAATATCAGGTATCTATAGAAAAATTTTATCTAATGTACCATTAGTTTACACATCTTTTGTGTAATACAAACCATAGAGTGATACATCTCCTTAGTTGAGATGTAAGCCGATCAATCTTAAAAATAAGAGATCGAATGATTAGCTTATCCATTTAAACATGTCCAAACCTTTATGGTTGACGAAATTAAAGGACTTCTAGATAAAATGCTCAATCAAATTGAGCCCTTGTTTTACCGAGATTTTCCATCTCGAACTCCTGCTTTAAGCATTTTTGTGCTTTGGAGAATTCTTCAGGAGTTCCAATCAAATAGATGTTGTATATTTCAAATCTAGTAAATGCACAGTTTATGAGCTTATAAAATGGTTCACTTATCCCTGGGTAATATAAGCATTCACTTAGATGATTGATCACTTTCGTCCTTATTGAGTAAATGCTATGACATGGTAATTCTACTGAAAAAAAAAACTTCAGGAATTTACGTGCAGTAATCTGTATCTAGTCTTTCATACAGATCCGCAGTAACCACATAAACTAGATGCAGATCGAGTCCTTAAAGACTGCCAGACAAATACCATAAAGGTAGCTGCATCCATAATATGGAATATGTTACAAAGAAATCCATCTCAGGTTCTTGTAAAAGACTTTGTGCTATTAGTTGACTTTACTTTTCTCACTATGCACATGCACCCACCTGTAGACACTAGGGATTACATTATCGGATGTCGGAACTGCAAACACCCGTTTGTGGCCAAGAAGAGTAGCTCACATTATCGAGTGTTCGGGATGCAATACCAAATTTATGCATTTTTGCGAGAAACTATTATTCTGCTTTGATATCTCCTGGTTTAACATATCATACCTTTGATGACATTCCCATAGAGAGTGTTTTAAACCAACAACACCTACGGTAGTATCAATGGATACTTTGACTATGTCATCAACAATCATTGGATTACGATCGCAAATTTCTCTATTGCATGCATGCCTTATGGAAATCCTCTCATTTTGAGGTTTCACAGCCTTTGCAGAAACATTCTCTTATTAGGAGAACTATACTCAGAGAAATTAGAGCTTCCACTGATAGTCTCTGTGAGAGCGCTATCTTTCAACAATTGTGACTGGCTCTTCCTTTCAGGAGGTGCAGAATATCTTAAATCAACTAGTTATCCACGCTCAAGGTGTGTTCTAAGTGACAACCTTGCTACTACATTTATATCTTCTCAAGGAAGCAATTTGATTTGCAATCTCTGAAGATGTCAAATCTTCGGAATGTCTTTCATTGATGAAAACACCAAGATGAGATATATCCTGATTTATCTTTGTGCAAACCGGGATACTTCACGCCGTTTTTCAGGCAATAGCGATACATCCTGGTTTATCTTTGTGCAAACCGGGATACTTCATGCAGTTTTTCAGGCGATAGCCTTTCCTCCCCCTAACGGTGGGAAGACATTCTCATCAAATTTTCAAATCTTGTAATAGAGTAGTAACAGAAGTGGAATATAGCACGTCTCAAACAGAAAGACATGACAATGGTTACATGAGTAATAAGTTCAAAGTGCACAAGAACATCAAATTTGCTCACCATCAATGTCCAAAGCATTACTAGGATGATACAACATCAACGGATGACAAACAAGAGTTTCATTTAAAATCTATATGAGTATAGATACACAGTTACCACCAGGTGAGGTGTCGAGTCATTTATGACTACCAGACCATACTTCCATCAACCTAGTTAGTATCTGCGGAAACTCACTTTCAAGAGGTGGCGCTGCATAACAAGCAACCTCAATTTTCCTCACCGCGCTCTTTGATTAGCATCAAAGTTGTAACCAATGCTGAGACTAAGGTCGCAAGAGCGTACACAAAGGAGAAAACACATAATTATGGACTGAGGTCCATACTTGCCAATCATATAAACTTTGTCGATAATTCATTTGCAAAGGGGGATATCTATCCACAACGATTTTAGTAGCTACTTTGAACATATTCGACAACTAGTTCATAATCAGCTAGTTAACGATCTTACATCATTCACAAGAGCATGAGGGTATTTTAATCCATTGGTACCAGATTTCAGTATGCGGATATTCTAATGAGATATCAACGCAACTTTTATGGATATGCTCCTCGTCAGGAGTTATCAACTCATAACTCAAAGAGAATATGGACGTCATCTGAGTAGATTGGCATACCTCATACAAAAGGTTTTCGTCTATGTTTCTAATCTTCCAGACGAAACAATCGCTGCGATTACATGGCAAGCCTTGCAAGGCCTTTAATATATGCCGAATCAAGCAAGCGTACTCTTGCTAAATCTAGCAACATAGTAATCTCCAACACCTCAAACATTTCTCAGTGGGAGAATTTTGATGAGACACAATTGGAGTTAACCAATGTCGTCGACGATTCTCCCCCTAATCCTTAGGCGGGAATGCCTCATCAACAGAACCTTCAGTTTCGTATTACTCTACCCATCAAGGGAGCAATTGGGTGCAGAAAAAACCAATAACACGCAACCCAGGAGAGGTAAATGATCAGGTTTCCTCTCTCGTTTACTGTCCAGCTGGAATAATTTTAAGAATTTACATTGTCATGTAAAATTAAAAGTAAACTATAAACGAATTTTGTGACCATAGACACTATCTCAATATCAGTAGCAGTCCTGTCAAGACGACCGATAGAGATCAACAATAATGAATGACATTTCATATGCACGTATTGTGTCTTTTATGTCACAACGATAGCAGAGATCTACCTAGCTCAAATATGGCTTATTCAAACCAATTACTATGCTACCGTCCCGTAATATTTCACTTCTAGTGGTACGGTGCTCACCAGGTTCTTAAACCCGAGAACTATTGTGGTTCCCGTATTCAAATATGCCTACCACAATTGTATTTTCCTTCTTTTCCAAAGATAGACTTATTTAGATAGGTACTGCTGCAAACTTAATTCACCAAATTCATGATTTTAGGTAATAACTAAGGCGACGAGAAGACATGATATTAACTCTAAATATCATTTAAAGAAATACGACCCTCATTATCGCTCAACTTTTGTATATCTACGAGACGCAATTAAAATATGCATCTCGTTGTTGCTGTAACAAAATATACAAAGTGAAAATTAAGCATTATCTCTTTAAAGCTCGTCGGTGCATATAATAGGCGCATATTATGCACGCCGCAAAGCTAGCAGGGACACATAAGGCCGCAAAATATGCGGCTCTCCTTATTGCTCACTGCAACATTTTATGCGGTGCATATATCTTCTCTAAAATCAAGCCGAACTATTTTCCACAAGAATCAATGGTGAATCAAGAAAGAAAACATTCAAAATGCAATATATACGGTTCTAACATAACGCCGACAAACCTCCAATTTCGTCTATTACGGAGACGAAATATTAATTTATCAAAGTTGAAATATGAACACATTCTATACATCACAAAAGAAACTGTCTCGATATCAATTGTAGGTCGTTTCAAGGACCGTTGATAGAGACTGGCTAACCGTGTCCATTTTTCATCACATTCCGACCTTTAGTGAAACAACTTTGAATTCTGGAGATTATCATAGCAGAGGAATATTAAAATTTTGCTATCCCCAAGGATGCAATAATTCCTCGCTCTGTCAATATTAAACCGTAAACACCACAAAAATTAGTGATGTACCAACAAAGGAAGTTTTATTTTCTATACTATCCAAAAGGGCGCGGAAAAACCTTCTGTTGGTTGGCTAAAATGGAAAATACCATAATGCTACGGAACTCAAATATTTGGCTAAATTCGAAAACCGAATAACATCACAAATATAAGTCGTTGCCAATACGTACCTATTTTGGATACCTCCTCCTTTACCACAATAATTATTAGCACAAACAGGAAATGTCTAACTTCTCTTCTAGCAAGTCCTAACTAAAACAGAAAACGAGTTAGACATAATAAAAATTGCATACATATAACTACTTAACAATAGTTAAATTAAATATGCAAGAGTGGAAGAGAATTATCCTTTTTCGTATCGCCAGCCACTGCCGGTTGCCGTAGAACAATTCGTACTGCAATTCGTACCGATAACGTGTTATAAAGTTTGTCTACCAACTCATGAAGTAGATAAGTTGTTTTCATAAGATACCTACTGTTTGTGGTACTAACTAGTAATTGCCCTATAGTTAGAGAAACTCAAGCAAACAAAATAAAGAACTCGAGATAAAGAAAGGAATTGGAGTTTCATTTCTTCTTATTCCAAAATGAGGACTTACATGGCCTATTTATAGGCAAAGTTCTGCATGACATGGCACACCAGGAACTGACACATGTCCGCTTACATGTCAATGTTAGGACATATCATCATGTACAATGTTTATCTGTTTAGTGGCTTATCAAACCGAATATCAGTAAGGCTTGAAATGTTCTTGATCGGTTAAAATGGTGGGCCATCCATAACGACGTGTTTACATAGTATTTTAATAATTATTGAGCAGTTACTAATATGAGATTTTAGACTTGAGGGTTTGCTAGACTTAAACTTCGTGACTTCATCCATACTAATCCTCTTGCTAAAAGTTACTACTTCACTGTTTTTAGCCATTCTTGCTCAACCCCGAAATGAAATGACAGTACAAAGAAAGTGTTATCCATGGTATATCACTCTCTTTAAACCACCTACCAAAAGAATAAATTAATGAATAAATAAATGAACCCATCTTTTATACAACAACATTCTCACTCCAAAGTAAAAATCGTCGTCAACAACAAACCATATAAGCAACGATTTCTAATCAACCTACGAAAGATCCTTTAACGTTAATGTTATTGCATGGCCATCACCAAACTTATCATTTTCTTTGTCGTCCTTCTCAGACTAATTCCAGCTTTAAATTCGAGACGTTCGTTTGAAGGTGGTGGCGAATGGCAATTGTTGCAAAAAAATATAGGAATATCACCTATGCATATGCAACTCCTCCATAAAAACAAAATAGTAATGTACGATAGAACTGATTTTGGCAGATCAAATCTCTCTTTATCAAATGGCCGATGTCGTATTGATCCTTCGGATACCGCCTTAGAAAGGGACTGTACTGCTCATTCTATACTATATGATGTTGAAGCGAACTCATTTCGACCTTTAATGGTCCATACTGACACATTTTGTTCATCTGGCGCGGTTCTTCCAAATGGAATGCTAGTACAAACAGGTGGATTCAATGATGGTGAACGGATTATACGTACATTTGCTCCATGCAACAATGAAAGATGTGATTGGACTGAGCACGTGAACTATCTTTCAGCCCGACGATGGTATGCTACTAACCAAATATTGCCAGATGGTCGAGTAATCATCCTTGGCGGTAGGAGGCAATATAGTTACGAATTCTACCCTAAAAGAGATTCAGCATCATCGAATTTACGTAACTTAACTTTTTTAAGAGAGACTCGTGATGCTTCCGAGGATAACTTATATCCATTTGTACATCTTTTACCAGATGGGAACTTATTCATTTTCACTAACACAAGATCAATCTTACTTGATTATGTTCATAATCACGTGATTAAAGAATACCCACAAATCCCTAGTGCTAACCCGAGAAATTATCCTAGTTCGGGTTCATCCATTTTACTTCCCCTTGATTTTTCATCCTTAGAAGATCCCAAGAAAGTTGTAGCTGAAATCATAATTTGTGGTGGTGCACCACCACGTAGTTACTTACATGCAGGGCGAGGCAATTTCGTACATGCAAGTTCAACGTGTGGACGATTAAAGGTATCAGATCCACATCCAGTTTGGGTAATGGAACAAATGCCCTTTCCTCGGGTCATGGGGGACATGCTCATCTTACCAACAGGTGACCTGATGATCATTAATGGAGCACGTAAAGGTACTGCAGGTTGGCTTTTGGGTCGTGATCCAGTTCTGGAACCCATCAGGTATAGCCCCCATGAAAATGTAAACAATAGGTTTTCGGTGATGAACCCGTCAACCCGACCTAGAATGTATCATTCCACGGCTGTATTAGTACCCGATGGGAGAATTATAGTAGGAGGAAGTAATCCGAACGAAGGTTATAATTTCACTGGAGTATTATTCCCTACTGATTTAAGCTTGGAAGCATTTCATCCACCGTACTTAGCACCGCATAGTGCAGCTATTAGACCTAGAATCACCAATATTGGTAACGTTTTAACATATGGGGGATCTAGGGATATTTTGTTCACTGTTTCTTCGTTTCGAGGGAAGAATGCAATATCGGTTCGTATTCTGTCACCGTCCTTTTCGACGCATTCTTTTGGGATGAGTCAGAGAATGGTGGTTCTTAGGCTAAATTCTGTTTCGCAACACCATTCACATTCACAGTCTGCGTATCGAGCGACCGTGACCGGACCACCAACTGCTCGGATTGCTCCACCTGGGTACTATATGTTGTTTGTTGTTCATGCTGGTGTACCCAGTCCTGGTGTTTGGATTAGAATTAATCCTTGACATTGTGACTGGACAATCTAAGTTCTAACGTGAATTGTAATAGCACTTGCTATGTATTGATTGCAGTATGTATTTTGATTCATATACTAGCACAGTTCATTTCCAGTTAGCATAATTTGTACACGAGTATGACTCAGAACATGGAAGCTTCCACTTTCTGGACCGATGAGAGAAAGTGAGAAACAAAGAAGATTATCACGTCACAGTGTCACAATCGATTTAAAAAGGTCCCATATAATTCCAACCATGGGCATTGCAGTTGAATTTCAGGATCTGTAGTGGAAAATTGGATTTCTTGGAATATAACGCGGTTAAGCAATCTATTTCTTTCCACATAAACTCATGAACGATGATAAACGTCACCTATTAAAACCTAAGATAGGCCCCATTCCGGGAAAAAAAACAAAGCGAAAGTGCTTTCTTTTTCTTTTCTCTTCTTTTTTCTGCCGAGAAATAAAAATCTACCGGGCATAGATCCGCAGTAACCAGGCGTTTTTATCAGAGAGTTATAAAAGTACTTTGTAGTTGGTGGCTATTTAACGCCAACTTAGTAAAAGAACCGATCCTGTATTATTCTGGAACATTTCTGGTTAGCAAATTAAATTATATTATGTCTCTTGTGGTATAAAAAAAATGGTGGTCTATGGTATTGTAAAGAAGGTTATTATTGGGCCGTCACATTCCATTACATTCCATTAGAGGGGCGTCATCTAATACGATAAAACGGATCATCCATAAGTAATTTCAAAAACCCCTTATCTCAAATAATTTTGTAATGACCAAACAATCCTTATTTAGTTAATTTGATTTAATTTAATTTAATTAGATAATAATTAAATTAATGAATTTTGTTATATACTTGATGACTTATGGGACAAAGTTTTTGTGGGAAGAAAAACTAGAGAGAAGAAATTTTTTTAGATTTTTCCACTTACTGCTCATGTTACGGTTGGGTTGAAGCTTCGTTCCCAACCGTAATCTGTACTTACGGTTAGGTTTGGATAAACCTAGACGTAACTCGATATGGTTGGAAAAATTAGTCAATAAACAGGCCGTAAAATCAACTTCTATGGTTGGAATTAATCCAAACTTGGACGTAAAACTACATGCAAATCAAAATTTACGGTTGGAATTAATCCAAACCTGACCGTAAGTTCTTCATAAACTAAAGTTACGGCTAGAAGCAGTACCGAACCTAGACGTAACACTAGCAGAAACGTACTGGAACCCTAATTTTACTTCACTTTCATTCAATCTAACCTATTTTAAGCACAAAAACGAGTAAACAAAGATGGGTTTGTTCTATCATTACATAACATACACCATGGGTTGTTGTTGAAGAGTTTGAAATTCTGATTCTTCAGTTGCTTGAATCGGTTGTTGTTGAATTAGAATAGCAAATATTAGGTTTTTAAGTTTTTATTTTAGTTAAAGGGTAATCTAGACATTTTGTATTTGTGCTAAGATATCCCATAACCACTTTTTTGGACATTAAGAATCCAAGTGAAGCCTCTCTATTAGAGTGTGACGCTCCAATAATAGCCTTCTTTCAAAACGAAAAGATTGTATTGGAGAGAAAAATCAAATTCAAAGAGAAGAGCAGACTATAAGGATCTTCAACCTCCTAAAAACTAAAATACAAAACACAAGACTACCCACTTAATTAATTCCATTTTCTAATTATTTAGGGTAGTGTTAGTGTCAATGAATCCGAAGGTATCCTCATCACAGCTCCAAAGGATAATGATTTTAGGACTTAAATCTCCTCCACGAGTTTAACTCTACCACAAAATATCCTATTATTACGCTCTTTCCGCACGTTCCAGACTAGCGCAGAATGCATGATACTTCCTACCTTTTTGCATCTTTCTCAAAATAGTTTTCTTTGCCGAACATTGAATTGCGCACACAATGAAAAGGAATAATCCAAGAGATTCTGAAAGCTTTCACAAAATGCATCCATACTTCATAAGTATAGATACAAAGAAAAAGAAGATAATCCCCTTTCTCAATCTTATGATTATAGAGACACATTATTTAGTATCCACATTGACCCCCCGGCGTCTAAGCATAGTTCTGATAGGTAAAGAATTGTGAATATGCCCACATCATAAAGCTTACCTTATTAGATATATTTATTTTCCAGAGCAGAGATATTTAGCTAAACTGCAATCTTCAACCTCATCTGCCATAATCTAATAACGTTTTTTTAGTGTTGAAGTTATCCAAAATGATTATCTAATCTCCGAGTTTTGTTAAAGTAGGTACTTAATCCAAATCTCTTTTAAAAGTATCCCAATTCAACTTCTCATTTGCATTCAAAAAGTTTTTCTTAGAAATGCACTGTCATCTCCGTTCTTGAATCACATCAATTATTGAAACCTGTTTGAATTTTCAAGCCTTACAAATAACTGGAAAGAGATTTTTTAGACAACCTCTATCAAGCCATTTGTCAATCCAGAATCTAACAGGTTTACTATTACCAATATGAAAGATAAAGTGATTATGCAGTTCCGGTACAATCTTAGTGACATTGTCCCACAAGCTGCAACATTGAGCTAAACTATCCTCTACAGCTACGCTAGCTTCAAAAAATTGTCTTTTTAGATTTGATTTTTCTGAACAATCCTCCTCTAGAGATCATTCTTGCAATTAACATATCTCCAAGCCCATTATGCATCAACGGCTTTGTTTGTGGCTCTCAAACTTCTATACCAAGACCACCACTTTACTTACGAGCAGAAACTTTAATCCAAGCTACCCAAGCTATTCTCTTTTTGCCTAAAACATTAAGGTAAGTCCATGATTATAACACACACAAAACTCCATGACTTTAACATTTTAAGATAAGTCTCCAATTTGAATCCTTAAAGTCATTGGACTTATGATAACTTATGAGAACAAATCCGATGGCGGAATCCAGGATATTTCAAGTTTGGAAAACATGAGGAATATTAAGTTTAAGAGCTTCTAAAATGAGGTTATCCACACTTTCTGCAAGGGTTCCTAGGTTTCATAGAAAATACCTTGAAATCCAAGCTAAAACTCCAATGCAAATTGTGTTGAGCGCCATTCAAGAATTTCCCTCAATCTTGTGGTTGATTTTGTTTGTAAATTAGTTGCCCCTTCCTGATCATTGATTTGTGGGCCAAGATTGAACGCAATTTGGAATGGCGCTCAATGCGTTTCTGACTGGTGATTTTGGAATCTATTCCAAATACTGAGGTATCATGGAACTTGGAAGAGAGAATTCTTCCACCATAAAACTTGCTCCAATATATATCTTTTGGTTGGAAAAAAGAAGTTGCTTAACACAAGTTTGAAACAATCTTGTGTTGTCGGCTATAGAAAACTAACATCGTCGCAACAACGAAGATCTCTAGTCCATCTAGAGTTATCACTAGCACGGACTAATTAAAGTTTGTTGTTGAAATCTCTTTTAGGATTACCACAAGAGGGAGAGGTTACTGCAAGTAAACTATATGCTACTCAGAGCAAGGATGTGAGTCTATGGAGACATGAAGGAGCTTGGATGTTAAGCAAGTGCCACCTAAGGTATTATTTATGCCTTGAGCGGATTTATATAACTCAGTATCAACCAGAACAGTGCTAAGTAATAGAGGTATCAACATTTCCAACTTGAACTGTGTTTTCTGTAACTATGAAGAAGAGACCTTGCAACATCTATTTGTTCACTGCAGTTCGGTTAGTAAGATTTTGGAATCATATGATATTACCACTCTCATTTATTGTTAGAAGTTGAGAAATCTTAGTAACAAATGTTGAGATATTTGGTCGATGTTGGTTTTAACTATTTTCAGGGAGACTTGGATAGAAAGAATTGATAGGATTCATGGCGAAGTGGAAGATCTTTTGATGAGATGTTCGTAGTCTTTAAGCAAACGATATTTCTATGGTGTTCAGATGGAACAACATTTGACTTTTTTATAGATCATGTTCATTTGAGAGGATATAGTCAGTTTGTAATTCTCTTTTAGTTACTCTGTTTAAAACTGGTATGTCCTCACATCCATTGTTTATTGGGTCATCTACATTCAATATTTGGTCTGTCCTCACATCCACTGTTTAATATCTACATTCAATTCGTATGTCCTCACATTCACTGAATGCCGGATCTGATATAAATGTCGGATTTAAAATCGATTCTCCATTGGATTGGATATGGATGAGATTAAAACTGGTCCATCCAGACCATGCTCACCCCAAGTTCCACGGTAATAATTCTCTGTTTAGTCATCTACTGATGGATAAGCTTTTTTAGCCTCGCGTTTTTAGGGGCCATCAATTTATACCCAGCCAAAGACTCTAGTTAAGGGGTACCCTATATGATATTGAAGTTACATAAATGAGCTTCTGGTAAAACTGTATAAAAACCAAATCAAAAAAAATTCTACTCATTTCAACTCTTCTTCTTCCAGTTTCATATTATCTTCCGATTGTGGAAGAAAAAAAAACTTTCCCTCGTTCTTGTGTTCAACCGAAACATCGTCGCGAATCGTAAAATCAAAACATCGTTGATTCGTTTATAAAATAATGGATAAGGGAAATAAAACCCACAGACCTAGAACCAAAAACGTTGTTCGGGGTATCGATCCAAAGATTGGGATTTTAGCAAGAAATAAAGAAATTGTTGCTGCAAATGAAGAAGAACGCGAAGAACGCGAAGAAGAAGTACCCGTCGATGTAGTCGGTGGTTGCGATTCCGATAGTCAAACACTTCGTCAACTTCAAATGGCCCCAATTAGGTAAGAATCTATCATTTTTGGGGTTTATTTCGCTTTAATTCGACAAATCGAGAAAAACAAATTCTAGGGTTTTCGGTTATTTATCCAGATTCGGGCGATATTCATGCTTATTTACTTCCGAATGTAGTCGTGTTCTTCATTTCTCAAGAACATCGACAGTATTCGGGAGAAATATTTGATGGTTATCGGCCGAATATTGTTGGACATATCTTCCTGGATACAAACTGGTAATAATCGGTAGTTTAATGAATTATTTGGCTCCCGAATATATTTAAGTAGACACACAGTATTCGGAAGTACAATCACTACCAAATATATATATATATGTTGAAAAAATCTCAAAATTTCTGATATAGGAAAAATCCCATTTTGGGGCCAGTATTTATTCGGAAGACAATATAATGTTTTATACCTCCGATTGTGTAGGATAAAATTTTAGAGTTTCTGAACTCCAGTTGATGAATATTCGGTTGTAAACATGTTTAGTTATATTCCGATTTTTTTTCATTCGGGAAAAATATGTATCTTCTTACTTCCGAATTTGTTTATTCGGGTTATAGTTTTGTACTTTTTCTTCCGATTGTGTAGGATGAAAAATTTAGAGCTTTTGAACTCCAATTGATGCATATTCGGTTGTAAATATGTTTAGTTAGCTTTCGATTGTTTTGTATTCGGGAACAATATGTGTCTTTTTACGTCCGAATGTGTACATTCGGGTTATATTTCCATACTTTTTCTTCTGATTGTATAGTTTGTAAATATTGTTCCTTTCTTTGTTGTTTAGACAAAGTCGAGAAAGGAGGAAGAAAGTGACAGCTAGTGCTAGGAGGGAAAGGAGTGCCAAAGATAATTCAAGTGCTCAACAAAGCTTACAAGAACAAAGCAGTCAACAAGGAGTGCAACCAAGTGCTGAACAAAGTGTAGAACAACAAGGAAGTGAACAAGGGGTGCAACCAAGTGTTGAACAAGCCGTTCAACAAAGTGCAGAACCAACTGCTCCACAAGTTACACCCCACCATGAAATTGAACCAGTTGATCCAGTGCCAAGAGTAGAAGAAGAAGGACAACCAAGTGGTACCCAAAAAGCCAAAAAATGAAAAGATGGTGTAAAGAAGGATATTTCTAATAAAGCATCACATCTTGTCCCTCAGCACTTGAAGAAGAAGGGTATTCCAGCAGGCACAATCCTTGGGCTACCAGCGGATGGAGGAAAATTGCTATTTGGATACAAAGACTCATGGGCCAGAGAAATATACGAAACCGAGGTAATAAAATTACTATTTTTTATTAATGTATTGTCTATGTGTTATATCGTAATATTTGTATTAAGGATTTTTTTATGTACTTTAATAGGATCATCAAGATGCGGTCCGTCTACTCAAACCTATCATCGCACCAACAAAAATGCTTGCGTGACCTTTATCCGGTGAATGTGAAAGGTTCAAGTCAATTGTTGCCAACTCGGGGTTAGCTAATGCCGCCGAGAATTCATTGTTGGAACATGATTGTGTGGCCATATCGGCGTTCGTGTTGAGAATGTATCCTGAGACCGATACTTTCCATATGCCGTTTGGGGAGATGACGATTACTCCGGATGATGTTGTGCAGATTCTTAACCTTCCCGACCAAGGCACAGCTGTGAAGTTTAACTACACAAAGCAGTTAAGTTGGGCACAACTTTATGCTCTAACTAAAAAGTGCTTAGGTTGGGATGAAGAGACAACAACAACAGAGTTTAGGAGGCATGCAAGTTACAGAACAAGACATATCAACATTACAGCTTTGATGAATATGTTCCGAGGCACCTTGGAGAAGGAAAAGAATGGAACGTTAACTGATGAGCAAGTGAACCATGCTGCCATCGCATATCTCCTTTGTGTATTGGGATGTGTCATATTCCCCAATACTTCTGGCAACCGGATCGACGCCAACCTTATACAACTTTTGGATCCTCTCCATGAAGTCGGTGACTATTCTTGGGGCACGTCATGCCTAGCATTCTGGTGCGTGTTCTTATATTTTTGTTCATTTTATATTATTCCTATAAATCTTAGGTAATTACCGTTTGATGTTATGTCATTACGTATAAAAAATAGGTGAATAGGTTCAAGCGTGTTTCCAAAATGTTAACTGCATGCCTGAAGAGCGGAGATCCCATGCCAGCTGAGAAGATCAAAGAGGCTAGAGACCTAGTTGATAAGATTATGCTGCCCAGTTTGGGGAGAAAGTCACGAAGAGGCATCCGCCCAAGGTGGCAGTATCAAATACGGGTAAAAGAACTCGAGATTCATCGAGCGCTGAAGGTGCTCCAACTGAAGGTGCTCAAACCCATGGTCGTGCAGGACTGGGAGGTAGTCACGGTCGTAAAGTAAAGAAGAGCAGATAAATGACAATGACTTGTGTTGTACATTCAGAAGTTTGGGTAACTAAGTTTACTTTCGATTATTGCAAGTTCAAAATTTGAAAAGTATCAGTTTTTCCCAAATTCTGATTTTTGGGCCATCGTACATTCGGGACTTTACAAAAAAAAAATATCCTCCGAATATTACAAGTTCAAAACAAACCATGCAGGTTAGACAACCCATATTCGGAAGTTTGGGTAACTAAGTTTACTTCTGATTATTGCAAGTTCAAAATTTGAAAAGTATCAGTTTTTCCCAAATTCTGATTTTTGGGCCATCGTACATTCGGGACTTTACAAAAAAAAATTATCCTCCGAATATTACAAGTTCAAAACAAACCATGCAGGTTAGACAACCCATATTCGGAAGTTTGGGTAACTAAGTTTACTTCCGATTATTGCAAGTTCAAAATTTGAAAAGTATCAGTTTTTCCCAAATTCTGATTTTTGGGCCATCGTACATTCGGGACTTTACAAAAAAAAATTATCCTCCGAGTATTACAAGTTCAAAACAAACCATGACATGGCTCTAGGTGGTTCCAAGGGCCAATATAGAAGGTTAGACAACCCATATTCGGAAGTTTGGGTAACTAAGTTTACTTCCGATTATTGCAAGTTCAAAATTTGAAAAGTATCAGTTTTTCCCAAATTCTGATTTTTGGGCCATCGTACATTCGGGACTTTACAAAAAAAAATTATACTCCGAATATTACAAGTTCAAAACAAACCATGCCATGGCTCTAGGTGGTTCCAAGGGCCAATATAGAAGGTTAGACAACCCATATTCGGAAGTTTGGGTAACTAAGTTTACTTCCGATTATTGCAAGTTCAAAATTTGAAAAGTATAAGTTTTTCCCAAATTCTGATTTTTGGGCCATCGTACATTCGGGACTTTACAAAAAAAAAATTATCCTCCGAATAATATAGTCGTGTTTAGAAATACCAACCTAATCGGTAGATAAAAATTTAAGTTCGCTACCGAATGTCCTATTCGGAGGGAATACGTGTATCGTTGGAAACCGATTGTAGTGCATCATTGATACGAAACCTCAACGGCCATATTTTCAGAAACCTCAACGGCCATATTTTCAAAAATTAGAGCCGTTGGAACTCTAATCTATATAAGGAGGGTAACCCCTCTCAGTTATTATTGAGTAAAAAATCAGAATGAAAAACCTTTTCAATGGCAAGTCCATCATCAATCGAGAACATACTTCGAAGATGCAAGCGAACAACTACATCAATTGCAGCAATGGAAGAAGAAATACAAAAAAGGAACAAACAACCAAAAAAAATTAAACCATCGTTAGTGGCAACGAAGGAGGAGGAAGAGGAAATCAAGGCTAAGAAGCGAGGTCAAGAACAATTCCATCATAGAGAAAGATTAAAACAAGTTGAGGAAGAGACCGAATGGATAAAAAATTATTACATTGTTTAAGATCTACCCAAAGAACAGCAGGACGATCGTATATTTTGGATTAACGTTTCATTGGGTCCTTTTGTTGGTAAGTACAAGAAGCCACACCACAATTATGAACCATCCCATGTTTCTTCAAGGGTGCACCATGTTATAAAATTGTGCACCGAGTACAACCGTATTCTTGCTAGACACAGAGACGACAGGTTTGCGACACAAGATGCTTATTCCAAGTGGAGAAGAGAGTCGTTTATACATTTCGAAGCCGCGTTGATTGTTGCATCTCGGACTGGGAAAAAAAAATAACATGTGATGTTTGAGTGATGTAAATTCAAATTTTTAATATTAATCGGCGGTTTGATAAAATATGGAATTCCCGAATATGATTAATCGGATTGAAGTGTTATAATACTGTTGTTCCGATTACATAGTTTCAAAAAAAATTATAGTCGTGCCTCGAAATACCACCAAATCGGTAGATAGATATTTAAGAGTTCTACCGATTATAATATTCAGAATCAAAACGTGTATCATTACCAACCGATTATAATATTCAGAATCAAAACGTGTATCAAAGAGCCCGATTCCTACATTCAGGAGACAACATTGTATTTTTTGCGACCGATTAAATCATATATCTTCGCAAAAAAGTTTCCAAAAAACTTTGTACAAATTACATGTTCGAAAAAAAAACGATCAAACATCGTCATCATCCGAGGGGATCAATTCGAGTAACTCAGCGGGAAAGTTGTTGTCCATAACGCGATCCCAATCAACCATGTTGGACTCATATTGTTTCACCCAATCCTTACAATGGTTCATCGGGAAGTAATCGTGCCACTTACTCAACGGAGGTAACGGACAATCTTTCTTTACTCTTAAACCGATAAAATGCATTTCATTCACAAATGCCATTATGATTCTTCTAGGAGATATCCAAATTTAGGCATTGTCATCCAATACTTGGATCCGATTGTCTTCAATCCCTTTCAGCACTTCACACGCGCAACTAAGTCTTTGAACTCTTGTTCTTTATCGTATCTATCTCCTCGTCTCATCATCTCCATATAAAAACCCTTGTCCTTCATTAGTTGTACCGTCATCTTATTTCTTAAATATTGACATTGGGTGACATCTTCAATATCCGCCTCTCTAAAGTAACCCATTTGTTCCGTAGCAACGTGAAACCCACAATTTCCATCCCCATCAACCTCGTCGGTCGACAAAACAAATGGAATGATAAGTGGAGGGAGTTGTTCCGATTGTTGCATGACCGTTCTACCATCCCATTCAGTCCTTTTGATCGTAGCTAGGGCCGACTTAATTGTAGACAAAGAAGACAAGTTGTCGGGGTCGTCCGCCTTTATTTTACTTAAGATCGCACTCGCTTTTTGGATCCGCATAGACCTCACCGTCTGCATTTGATGTGGTTTTAACTTGGCAACCATTACATGTCCAATTAAATCCAACGGATCATCATGGTTGTGACAACCGTTATCAACTTTATACATTTTATACTCTTTACCTTTAATACCATCGGGCTTTATAGAAGACAATCTTAAATGGGCATCCTATCTTCTTGGTATTGCTTCGGTATTTCCTATTCGTCTTCCATACGTACTTACTATTCTTTCCCTCGTGACTCTTTCGCGTCCCACCTCGCTCACAAATCATTTCAAATCGAGTGTCACTAACATGATTATTTTGAATTACTACGCACATGTTATCTTTTGCCTTGTTCATAAGTCATTCCTTTGCCTCCTTCTTACTTCCAAATGTCTAAACGTGCATAAAACAAAAATCTAATAAGCATAACCATTTAACATATAAATTTTGAAAAAAAAGAAAAGTAATAATGAGTATACCAAATCGTTTGCATAGTATAGGGAAGTGTCGAGCCTCAAATAGAAATCATCAACAAACTCTTCAACGGCCTGCATATGAAAGCAACAAATTATTAAACAATAATCGGAGGTTATTAAATAAGTCAAACTGCCGAATATACTATATTCGGAATCCTATCGGTTACCCAAAACACCCGATTTATGCAAATGAATGTACACAGTTTACTGAGTGCAAAAAATGATATAATCGGAATCTAAAATATATAGTAAAACAGCCGAATATAAATAACCGGGAGATAACTTTAATCGATAAACATCCGATTTTCAAGTTTTCGGAAATTTTATTTTGAGGCCATTGTTATATTCGGCAGTCAAATAATGTTAAACTATTATCGATTGTAAAGGATAAGAATACTGAGTTTTGAAATTTTTTGAGGAATTCGTTTTTGGGGCCATTCGGAGGTAAATAACTCTACATAACTACCGAATGTAGATTTTTTTGGAAAACCAGTTTGGGGTTTTTTCTCATATTCGGCATTAAACTACTATCTTGGAACTACCGAATATACATATTTGGTACTCAGTGTGTTATATTCGTAAGTTTATTCGAGAAATTATCTACCGAATCTGGGTAGTTCATGGCATTCAATGCATGCAATAATCGGTTTTTCTTGTTTACAAAAGCACACAAACGCATGCAAATCGAGTATTTGAGTTTCTTAACACAATACCTGTGTTTTACATAGGGCTGTCAATGGGTACCCATTACCCGGACCCGGTATATTTGGGTCCGGTTCCGGGTCCTAAAGTTGGACCCATTAGCTACTTAGGACCCGGCGGGCAATTACCCGATTGGACCCGAATTTAAACGGGTCCAAACGGGTAATACCCGTTGGGTACCCGCGGGTATCGGGTACCCGTTTATTCATTCTTTTATTCATGTTTTTAGCAAAATTACAAGTATTTTTGCTAGTTTTAGCTTTGATATTGTACTCATTTAAATTTTTTCTCTTACATTTAACCTTTATTTAGTACATTAATAAGAAATAATAATAAATTTTTATAAAAATTACTTAAATCCAAGCCAAAAAGAGAAATATATTAAGTTTTTGAGGTTTTTTAAATAGTTTTATTAAGACCCAATGGGTACCCGGAACCGACGGGTACCCGGCTATTTAAACGGGTCCGGTTCTGGGTCCACAAGTTTAGGAACCGGACCCGAAACCGTTAGGAACCGGACCCGACCATTATAAGTAGGGTCCGGATCCGGGTCTAATGATACCCGGGAGGACCCGGACCCGTTGACACCCCTAGTTTTACATGCATCGTTAGCTTCAATATCAGGCGATTCTCCATTTTCTTCCATGAAAGGGTCGTCTAGGTTTTCCTCTCCACTAAAGTTTGGATCATTCAACATATACCCCAAATCGTCTTCGCCATGATTCTCATCTTCTTCTTCATATCCATCCATTTTTGTAGTGATAAAATGAGTTTTCCCTTTTTTCCTTCACCTTTTTCTCTATAACTCTAACAACTCAAAAATGAAAAAAAAAATGGAAAAAATGAAACAAAAATCATTCTAATACTGCACCGACTATAATCGGAAGTTTGGGTAAATTTTTGTCTTCAGATTGAAATCGGAGGATAAAAATGTTATCATATCCTCCGAATATATAAGGATAATTTTGCCATTACGAATTACGCGAGATAAGGGCTGACTACATTTTCCCTTTGGGTGACCTTTTTTGTTTTATTGTTGGCCCCTAAATCCTTTTGAGTGACCTCTAAATCCTTCAGGTTTTTTAGCAGCACCAGAAAAATAAAAACGCAAACTATTTGATTGAGAGATAATAAAACAAATTTGGGAAGTAAATGGAAGAAGAATAAAAATGCAACTTCTAGGAAACAACAGAAGAAACCCATACCCATATATCGTATTGATCTGTTTCCCTCTTCTTCATCTCAAGTTGTTTTGTCTCTCCAGTCTTCTTCTGACTAGACTTTGAAGGCAGAAGAAAAAACTAAAGTGGGAACTTTTAGATTTTATAAGCAACTAAAGAGAGAGAAAGTAAAGGCGAAAAAAACCAACATTGGTTCTTGTTTGAGAAAAAAATGAAAAACATTTTCAAGAAACTCCATTTTGGGAGTAATCACGATCCTAATCGAACCAACGAAATTCCACCATCTCCTTCCTCATCATCATCGCCTCCTTCGACTTCGCATTCTTCTTCAGATAATAATACTAATAGTAATCACAATCGTATAAGCACAGCAACAGCTTCAGTTCAATCTCCAACAACTACTACTACTTCACCTTCAATTCGACCTAATTTTTCTAATACTGGTGGGGGGAATAATGGATCAGATTATATGCTGTCAGAAGAAGAATATCAAATTCAATTAGCTTTAGCTATTAGTGTTTCAAATGATGAATTTAGAGAAGATCGTGATAAAGATCAAATTCGTGAAGCTACGTTGTTGAGTTTAGGAGGTCGTCAGTTTGATGATTCTGCTGGAAGAGTTGATTCTGATACTGCTGATTCTTTGTCAAGGCGTTATTGGGTTAGTTCATTTTTCTTGTTTGATTAGGTTTTATTTTTTTGTGTTGTATATGGTTCTTGAATGTCTTGATTTCTATTGCTAGATTGTGAAATTAGGTATGTTTTACTAGTTTTGAATTGGGGAAGTTATGATTCTTAATATCATATTCTTTGTTTACTCATGAAAACTTGGTGAAGTTCACTGTACTATGCAATTTGTTTAAGTCTGCTAGGGTTACATATGCATCAAATTCACATAGTTAAAAAATTCCTAATTCATAGGTTTTACAGATTAACTATCTTGATTGGATCATCTGAAACAAACTGAGTTTGCTCAACTATGTACTCTCATATGTATTTTTGACCGAAGGCATGCAGTTTGGATTCTAATGTGGGTTTGGTAGAGTTCATTGTAGTCGTGTAAACTTTTTTTAATCATAGTTTTTGTTCCATCGTTCTCTTAGCAGTGGGAATAAAAATTTTGTTCGTTTATACTCCGGTCTTCCTTTGTCTCACTGTGCTTATAATGAAGATTTACCGGCCCTTTTCACATTTGTAATTGAATAAGAGTCACTTTTGTGGACTTCACTGGTGAAAAATAAAATAACTAGCAGCATCATTTCCAGACGACACAATCTAAGGTAGAGTGTGTTGTAGGGCACATGTAAACGTTAATACAGTTCGCCATGATTAAAACACTATTGCTATTATGGAACAGGTGTAAAATCCACATCAGTTATTAATTCGTTTGGATAAATGCAAATCCAAGTGCAATCCAAATTAGGACGAGTTCCTTTGGTACATCTTGTATTTATTTGATATTGGTAACATTTAGCATTTGTGTTGCAATTTAGGTCTTATAAAGAATGAGCTCTATGTTTTCAACTTTTATCTTTTACGCTGGATTTACAAATGCCAGTTTCGTTGATTCCCCAGGATTACAATGTTCTTGATTATGAAGACAAGGTTGTCGATGGTTTTTATGACATATATGGGCTGTCTATGGATGCTGCAAGTCAAGGTAAAATGCCTTCACTTACAGATGTGCAAACAAACCACGGGGAGCCCAGTTTCGAAGTTGTCGTCGTCAATCGAGCAATTGACCCCGCCCTTGAGGAGTTAGATCAGGTCGCTCGCTGTGTGGCATTAGACTGCCCTGCCACTGAGGTTGGTATTCTGGTGGAAAGGCTTGCTGAACTTGTTACTGAGCATATGGGTGGCTCCGTGATAGATGCTAATGTCATGCTGGCGAGGTGGATGGAAAAAACCACCGAGTTACGTCTATCTCTTCATACAAATATTTTGCCTATTGGGTCCTTAAATATTGGTCTTTCTCGTCATCGTGCTCTTCTTTTCAAGGTTAGTAGCTTCACACTTCCATCAGAGTTGATTACTAGAGTCTCACATCCACCAAGAATTATCATATGTTGCTTGTATCAATGAAGAAATGTAATTATGATGCCTCGGTGATGACTTAATCTACCATTTTGAAAAGCTCACACATTTAACAACAATTCCTTAATTCTGTGGCATTTAAATGAGTAACATGTCTTTCTTCCTCCAAAAAAAATGCTCCCATGTGAAAAATCTATCGAGTTGCCTTTTACTCTTCTCACTTCGAATTCTAAATGTACAAAAGGTAATTGAGATTTTTGTTTCGCCCTAATTGCAGGTATTAGCTGATAATGTTGGTGTACCTTGTAGACTGGTTAAAGGAAGCCACTACACAGGTATTGATGATGCTGCTGTGAACATAATAAAGTTGCAAAATGAGAGGTAATGTACATGGAACTTAACGTTTTCCTAGTTGTTGCTCACTTGCTCCTGCTTCTGCATGAAGTAGATCTCAACCAATTGTCTGTATCAAAGTTCGCATCAAATATCTTCTATAAGCACCTCAAATTAGTCGTATAAAGGAACCATATCAATTACTAGATATGGATTTATTAGATAGATTGGTTAATATTTTGAGATATGATTGGAAGTTGCTCAAGGAACGAAGATTTTCCATTGTTCAAAGGATCCTATTGTTCTTCCTTAAATTTCTAGAACTACCCCGCATCCTTGCTCTATCTTGACTGCATAACTGTGGCGGGCCTCTATATGTTTATAAGTAATTTCTCTTCTTCTGGAGTTTATTTTCCTTTCTACTTTCAGGGAATTTTTAGTTGATCTCATGGCAGCACCTGGGACACTTATACCGGCTGACATTCTCAGCATAAAGGATGCATCCTTTAATTCCTATGATCCAAGATTATACAAAATCCCAACTCTGGGTTCTGCTAATGATTCAGGGTTTGATCTCTCGAGAGAAGAAACATTGCATGAATATAGAGATGGTAATGGAAGATATATTGGTGGCAGCATTCCCTTCGATAGAAAAGCTAGTCCCAAAAAGATAGAATTTGTTCCCTCTACCTCAAGTTCTAGTAACGGATTGCTGCCTACAAACCTTGGTGGCAGTTCACTTTCTTCTTCAGCTGTTGGAACTTCTTCTCAGTACAAAGGAAAAAACAGGGGTTCTGTTGTTGGTGATGGTGTGAAGGAGAATCTCAATGTAATGCCATATCCCCTGGATAAACCTGAGCCCTCCAAAGACCTGTTTGCAGATCTGAACCCATTACGGATAAGAGAACCTAAATATATGCAAAACAAAACCCCAGAGAAAAATGTTAACGATTTTCAGAGGCGCAAAGAGAACCCTGCTTCGGGTATGCCGTGGAAAAACCGTTCAACTTCCAACGAGGTCCCTCAAAACAAGCAGTATGAAGAGGGACTGCCCCCTAGAAACCGCGAAAAGGCATCATCAAGCACTGTCACTTCCAAAAACTATCTTCCCCACTTTCCTAATATTAAGACTTCTGACGTCTCCCAGAATTCTTATCCTGAGAGCAAAAATGATGTAACAGAAGGTTCATACGCTGGGGTTTCAGTTGTCAAAGACAGTAGGCTGCCTTCTGAGAAGAGTGTTAATCGAGTGGATGGACCACACGTATTTAATCAGTCTCCAGATGGAAATAGTGGAGCAGAATATCATAGAAAAGCGAAGGGTTTGCATGATAAAGTAGTAGGTGAGCCGGGGGAACACGGAAAGAATATTATGGGTAAGAATGATCGTAGAAAGTATACTCATGACAGATTTATGGGTATCAAAGGGAATCTTGAAGATCCTATGTCACCGGTTGATGCTAGTCCAAGTAGGCTAGGTCCAATGTTAGAAGATGTAGCTGAATGGGAGATTCCATGGGAAGACCTTGTTATTGGCGAAAGGATTGGACTAGGTAAGGATTTCAACTTTGTATCAAGCTGATAGAAGTATTCTTTAAAAAATGATTTTTTTTTCTGTGATAACATATTCATACCTCCACTCATTCTATTCTGAAATCTTTTTGCAATTTCTATCAGTGTGCATGAGTGAGACATAAATCCACTCTCTGCTGATACATTGGTCTTAAAAATATATACTAACGATGGTAGTAGAAAAAACTTTTTTAAATTGGTGTGCATGGGTGAGAAAAATCACTCTTCCTATTCTGAAATCTTCTTACAATTTCTATCAGTGTGCATGAGTGAGATGTACAACCACTCCGCTGTTACATTGGTCTTAAAAATATGTATTAACAATGGTAGTAGGAAACCGTAAACTGCTTAAATAAATCATGTTTTCGACACCCAAATTTATGATAGCTTTGAGTAAACTGTAAAGTTTTTATATTTTAAAAGTAATTTCAGTTAGTATTCTTGTTTTTTTGAATAGGTTCATATGGAGAGGTCTACCGTGCTGACTGGAATGGGAGGGTGAGTTTTTATTTTCATTCAGTTAGTGGTATATCGGTTATATGAAGTTCCTTTCTGTGAGCTGTTTCGTTTTTGGCACATTTATCTTTTCACTTGGAAAGCAATGTAGTCATGAGAGACATATTGGATACAGTAACTATGAATTCTGCTAGTGATTATCTTGAATCCTTCCGCAGGCAGTGTTTTAATTTCAAAATGCCGTTGTGGTTTACTTTCTGGACAAACTGTCTCAGTTATTGTGTTTCCTATTTTATTTTATTTTCCAAATAAGAATGAAGTAAAACTTAAAGAATATCTTTGTAGCTCTCAGTTTTTCTTTCCCAGCCTTAGTTTGTCGTTGCTTTTTGTTTTTCCTCATTTCCATAAGCTAAAACTCAAATCGAAAATACGCGAAACAGTTCTCTGACTTATCTCGATATGATTTGAGTATGTTCTGATTTCTGTTTGGTGTTTCATTTGGGTCATAGGAAGTAGCGGTTAAGAAGTTCCTAGACCAGGATTTCTCAGGGGATGCTTTGGATGAGTTCAGGAGTGAAGTAAGTGAAAAGTTATTCGTCCTATTTTGTTGTAGATTGCAACTTTTGGACACTGTTTTTCTTTTCTTTTCACTCAAGATTTTTTTGTTGGTTGCTGAATGCCAGGTTCGAATAATGCGCAGGTTGCGTCATCCAAATGTCGTCCGTTTCCTGGGTGCCGTAACTCGCCCTCCGAACCTGTCTATTGTCACTGAGTATCTCCCACGGTATGTAAGGGGACTCATCTGCATTTTCTTTTGCTGCAATTTATTTTCTCGTTACGTATGGTTATATATATCTATGTATTAACTAAAGAGTAAAAGCTTCCATAATTTGTAAAGCCTCATTCTCAACTGAGAAATAGGAAGCATTTATTGCCAAGGCACTTTCTTGGTTGGGATATAAACTAAAGAGGAAAAGCTTTCATAATAAAGCCTCATTCTTAACTGAGAAATGGGGAACCTTTATTGCCGAAGCACTTTCTTGGTTGGGATTTAACTTTACAAGCACTTGCTATCTCTTATCTCACTCTATGAGCTTTTACTTACGATCTATTGGCATCTGAGAGGCAGCTCAGTATATCTTTATCTAACATCCCGCATCACACATGCTTTTGGTTTTCCAGAGGGAGCTTATATCGAATTCTGCATCGTCCTAATTGTCAAATTGATGAACAACAAAGAATAAAGATGGCTTTGGATGTGGTATAAAGAATCAGCTCTCTACAATTTTCTTTCAACATTTTACTTCACTCTGTCTTCTCTCATTTGATGCCTTCCACTCTGGCTTATATATATAGGCGAAGGGTATGAACTGCCTGCATACGAGTGTGCCCACAGTTGTTCATCGTGATCTCAAATCACCTAATTTATTAGTTGACGAGAATTGGAATGTTAAGGTATGAACTGGCCGTATGTCTTACATTCTTTTATCTAGATACACGAATGTTCACTGCTTTTCTGGCTTATGCAGTTAATGTTCTTCTGTTTTTATTCTTATCTGACTTGTAACATTTCTTGAAGAGTGGGATTTGACATTGCTGGAAATGATCATGTTGACGCGAAAACACTTAGTGTGGACCAATTGGTGGACCTGCACCTCCACCGTTGGATTGGTAGATGGGGTCCCACTAGCAGATTAAAACCCGCACCCCCTACGAATCTTGTGGTGGAGGGGCAGGTCCACCAATTGGTCCACCCCTAGGCAAGTCGCATGTTGATGTTACTACAGCCAGCTAGATGTAGTACTCACACTGTATAGGATAATATAATAATTAGAAATACATAAACTGATAAAACAGACTACTTAGTTCAGCTTGAAGTTGATGGTGGAGGCTTTTTGCACACAAACACACACAAAAAAGAAAATGGTTCATTATTTGGTGCCATGTTGATCAAGGTCTCACGACTTATTTTCAGTGCACCATCTCATGCCACTTTTCTTGTTAATTACGTCAGGGGGCGTGTTGTGAGTAGTGAATGTTTTCTGGACCACAGTAAACAATTGATGCCATACATTTAGTGGTCTATCGCTGATATTTGACCGCAAAGTCGAAGCACATCAAGAGTTTTATCTTGTAGCTCATGTGCTGCTAACTTCCGAAAGAACATAGGGTGCTAAAAACATTGAAATTATCGTTTGCAATTCATTATTCTCTTCGTTCTGCAGTTTGTAATTTATTTATTTTTTTGTCTGGATGTTTCCAGGTCTGTGATTTTGGATTGTCACGCTTGAAGCATAATACCTTTTTGTCATCCAAATCCACGGCTGGTACGGTGAGTGGAAAATATATATATACAACTTAGTTGACATTGGTAATGTACATCTTAGATTGAATGGAAATTCGTAACCTAGAAGCGGAATTCCTCGTAGCGTCTCTCTTAACAAAAGTTGTTGAATTTGTCAGCCTGAGTGGATGGCGCCAGAAGTTTTGCGAAATGAACAATCTAATGAAAAGTAAGTGCCTGATCTTTTTTTTTTTTGTCTACACTCGTGTATTCTAACTATTTTACTACCTGCTTTTTAAGTTTTACTACCTTTTTTTTTTTTATTTTATAAGTTTACATGCACTTCTGTTGTACATATTGTTGTATATATTATCATACTACATGAACTCATGGGATCTTACTATGTTTTGTCTGATTTTATCCGTAGGTGTGATGTTTATAGTTTTGGAGTCATTTTTTGGGAGTTGGCAACACTGAGAATGCCTTGGAGTGGGATGAATCCAATGCAGGTGGTGGGTGCAGTAGGTTTCCAGAATCGCCGTCTCGACATACCAAAAGAACTCGATCCCTTGGTTGCCAGGATAATTTGGGAATGCTGGCAGACGTAAGTTACTAAAATTTATTCTTTCGGGTACAAAAAATGAAAATTACATCAACCATTTTGTTCCCCCCAATGCTGGTTCCTAATTAACATTGCTTCTTTTGTTTTTGTTTTCTTTCCTTTCTCAGAGAGCCAAACTTGCGGCCTTCTTTTGCTCAGCTGACGGTTGCTCTCGAACCCTTGCAACAGCTTGTCATCTCCCGGGGTCCTGAATCAGATCAACCAAGCTCACTATTACCTCATGAGATCTCAATAAGTTCTACTCCATAAAAAGTCAACATCCCAATTGTGAATATGCGAGAAGTGTTGTTGCTTTTTTGTCAGGTGAGCATATATGCAGTATATTGCTCGTGCTAGAGTAATTTGAAGTGATCAAATGCGGTTTCTACATCACGCAAGTGGTGGTTTTGTACAGGAATTTACGTATGGTTTTAGTCCTCGGGAATTATCAACTGGGGGGTATAAATTATATTATAGATGTCTTGTAAAGTTGATGATAATCATCATTTATTACTAAATTCTGCCATTCAATACCAAGTTCTGACTGTAATTTCGAGGATTTGTGTGAAGCTTATAACAACAACATATAATGAAAATCAGCAAGCACTTCACACAGAATCATGCTAATTCGAGTTTTCGCTGATGATTACTGTGGAAGTGTTAGTTAAAAGATTGAAGTTTGTTAATGGCTTTAACCTTTTGGAATCTTAATTGGTTACAAATCAAAATAGGAAAACATAGTTTGTTCACTTAAAACTAGAGGACAATCAAAAATGTGACATATCTTTCGCATAACACCCTAGCTATCATCTTCATCACCGTCACTGTCCTCGCCAGCATTTTCATCGCCATCTGATTCGTCCTCTTCAGAACTGTTTTCTTCAGAACCGTCTTCAGAATCATCATCATCCTCGCTTCCATCAACCTCGTCATCAGATTCGTCCTCTTCAGAGTCATCATCCTCACTACTTCCATCAACCTCGTCATCAGATTCGCCATCTTCAGAACCATCCACGGAATCATCATCCTCACTTCCATCTACTTCATCATCCTTTATTTCTACAGTTTCTTTCAACTTCGACTCAGGTGCGGAAGAACCAACTGTAAGCTTGAGAGTCTCCCCGAGTTTGACTTCGTCACTGGGAGACACCATTGCTGCAGAGAGACTTGAAAGAGAGAGACACTAACTAGGACTAGGGTTTTCGAGAAAACGAATATGGACTATACTTCTTTTTATTTATACGAGGAACAACAAATATGTTTTTGCCCTCTGATCTTCTCAAATTAACCAAACTATGGCGACTACACAATAGAATGATCAAAAACACAGGGGCAGCGTGGTCACTTCACTGGTGAAAAAAACCTCTTTTCGTTATATTAGCTGGATTATGAAATCTGCAACCAACCCCTCGTTATTCATTATTTTTGGTTGCTTTGGTCGCTCGTCATTGAAGAGAAAAAAATGAATCAAATATCTATGATTTCATCATTGTTGAAGAGGAACGTATTGAACTCTTGGCCTATTATATACTCTTGCATCATCCTTGATATTAGGCTAACTCAACTACACGGGTATGCCTTAATACAAGCATCACCATGCTGCATTCGTCATTTGGCCTTGTCTTCCCTTCCTTAATGAACCTTCATTATGTCGGCTAATAGCTGCATTACTTGGCTACTGACTTTTAAGTGTAGCGCTATCATTGCGCTTCACTGGCCCTACAAGTTAGTTTTATCCCAATGCTTTACAGTTTATATAGTGTAGCGCCATCATAGTTGTTCACTGACTAGGCCTGCTATGCAGTAATGCACTATCATTGTGCTTCACTAGCCATACATGTTATAGTCGGCTAGTGATATTTTTTGTTAGCTCGGAGAAATAACTTTGTTTTTCCATGATGTTAACCTTCGTGTGCTTGTTTTAATATTGCATGAATTTCATATTCGGCCGAACATCATAATAAATCTCCTTCAAAGAGTTTTCGGTACACAATCACTTCATGGAAGATGAATCTCCTAGATTTCTACTTTAGTTTGACTGCGTCTCGCTTTTCTGATGGTAGAACATTATCCAGAATGAAATTGATGTAAGGATCTCGCCAGTCTTCAGTATGATGGATTTGTCAAATCCTTTAATTGATGCGGTGGCACTTGGAGTTGGAGAAGGATCCTTGTAGTGTTCGAGATTGAGCCTCCATAGTTGGTCAGTAATACCCAAGATGTTGAAGGAGTCGGTAGAGGGTTATCACTTGTTTATGTCTACATACTTCGTCATGAACACGATTAAGTTAATGTTTTGCATGTTCATCACCGAGGTACATTGACGAAGACCATCTGAATTTCTGAAATATAGTACTCCGTGGAGTATAAAGAAGTTTTTGAGGTCTTTGTGGACGACTTTCCTTGGCGGAAGTGAACTGCTGAGTTCGTCAATGATTGTAGTTCTCCAATTGCTTTCTTGAAAATCATCATATTGAGCCAACCAAGTTGATAAAACGTCTCTGCATTATTAGGGTTTTTGTCGCTCCTTCATACTGTAATTTGGAGGCTAGAGTGGCTAGACAGTCATCAAGCCGGTGTTTGGTACAACCAATGTGAACTATTCTAGCTTCAGCAAAATGAGTATAGCAATTTTCGTGCTTCATCCCTTTAGGAAGCTAAAGTTACTTATCTAAGAGAATAGATTTCATTCATCTAATTGACCAGTAATTTCGAGTCGCCTCTTACACCAGATGCATTGCTCCTGCTTGCTTGGCCAACTATAGCCCTACCAAGAAAGCTTCATGTTCTGTCAAATTATTAAATCATTTAAAATCTGGTTTGTAAAATTTTTTGTGAGAAAACTTTACCTGCTGCGGATAACAAAACAACACCATCTCCTCCGGTATTGTTACTAGGAGTGTCCGAGCCATCAAAATACAATAACCATGTTTCTTCCTTGATGAAAGTGATTTTCCGAAATTCCCTAAGTATACGTCTTCGTGTAATAAATTAATGTCTTCACATGGGAAAGGTGCTAGAAAGTATGTCATTGCTTGCCCTTTACTGCTTTTGGAGAGACACATACAATATCGAACTCTGACATCTTAAGTAATCACTTAGCGGACCTTCTTATCAAAGTCGGCTTTGAGAGTAAGAAACTGATAGGATCGACTTTAGCAATTAACACCACTCCGTTTGACAGTAAGTAATGTATGAAATTTTGAATAGCATGAACAAATACCAAAAATGCTCGTTCTACCTTGGGGTACCCGAGCTACGACTAAGGTAGTAAATTGGATATTCAACTCTCATTTCATCTCATCTTCTTGAGCCATAGAGCTCCAATAGCAACGTCGCTCGAGGCGATGTAGAGGAGTAATGGTCTTCTTTGTACATGAGACATTATAATTGCTGGTGACAACAGTAATTATTGGATTCTATGAAGCGCCTCCTGCTTAGTGGAGGACCAAGCATAATTTGCCACTTCTTCAATAATGGGGTAAAAGAAGTAACGAATTGAGCCAACCCTGAAACAAAAGACTAAATATAAGACACATTTCCATGAAGCTCTTGAGTTCTTTTACCGTTCGTAGGAGGCATGGTGGTGATTGCTTGCGTCTTGACTTGGTCAACTTTAATCCCTTCATCAGTTAATCGGGAACTGAGGGGATACTGAAGTCTCACTTCAACGGGTTTATGTATAATTTTATATTCATGGAACCTCTCGAACAGTTATTGTAGTACATCCATGTGAGATGTTCGAGTTTTGGACTTGACGACCACATCATCTACATAATCTTCCACTTGTTTGTGCACCATGTCGTGAAATATTACAGTCATGGCACGTTGGTAAGTAGTACCCGCGTTCTTTAGACCGAAACGGTACAACAATATAATAAAAAAATTCGATTGGAGTTTGTAATATTGTCCTATTAGCATCATGATTATATAAATTTATTTGATTATAGCCTTCGTAGCCATTCATGAAAGAGAACAAGCCATGGACGCTGCTAGCGTCTACCAACATGTCAATGTTGGGAAGTAGAAAATCATCTTTGGGACAACGTCTGTTTAAATTCCTAAAGTCTACACAACACCTAATTTTACCATTTTTCTTTTTGATAGGAACAACACTGGCCATCCAAGTAGGATGTTGAATAGACTTGATGAACCCAGCAGTAAGTAACTTCTGGATTTCAGCCTTGATCTCCTCTTCAAATTATTTTTTGAACTGTCTTGGTGGCTTCCTGACAGGTCTGGATCCAGGAATGATATGCACATGATGAGTGACAAACTTATTGTCTAGTCCCGGCGTTTCTTCGTAAGTCCAGAAAAATATATCTTTATATTCTTTAAGAAGACTTATGAGTCATGTTTGTTCTTCTGACGACAGAATTAAACTGATGGAAATAGGTCTTGGAACTTCTTCCGTCCCAATGTTGACAGCCTCGAGTTCCTCTGTTGTTGAGTCAGTGTCGTTCTGCAAATATCATGGAGCGTCTTTCACTCTTCTTCATGGAGCGTCTTGCAGTTCTTCTTCCTTTTATGGGATTTGACTGTGATTGCACTCTTCTGGGATGGAAAGCTTTTTATTAGCCTCTCCTTTTAATTTTTAACATCAGCGACGGAGGTAGATGACCCTTCCCTCGATATCATACTTGTCACGAAGTTGTGACTTCTCTTAGTGTGAGAATGAGTTGGGATTCTAGCTATTACGGGGTACCGCTTGATGAATCATGTCATCATCGGTGAAAATGATGTTGTTTAGCGAAGGGTCAGACACTATGGAAGGTGGAGCTAAATGTGTACCAAAAGCCTATTCTCGCAAGTATTGAAACTACTAATGAGAGAAGGTGGAAGTTCGAGAGACTCCAGGTTTTCTTCAAAAACACCACGATGTCCTCTATCAACCTATTTAGGGAGGTGAATACCACTTGTACAATGTACACTTTCTAGCCTTGTTAGGGTTCTTGCAAGAGCTTTTTTTCTTCGCAACAGTTCATCCAGGATGATTGGAGTCTCAGCATATCTGGCTTCTCCTGGGGTGTCAATAGAAGGAGGGGTGTTGGTGGTGCTATTGGCGATAAGAGGTGTAGGACCACGAATATTTCCATTAGCATCAGCAGAATTGGAATTTGAATCATCGACTGTTGAATAATTAAAAAATTGAGAAGTTAAGTTTTTGCAACCGAGAGATTGATACCTGTAAAAATGGGGTAAGATGTGATAGCATCGCATCAATCATTAAGAAATTAAGTTTGAATTTATTACAGAGAAGATAAGTTTCATTACATGAACTTTAGGGAAGTATTGAATGAAGTATTTAAAGAGATACTTAGAACTAAACCCTAATTAGGAAACTACACGTACAATACACATGACTGACTGCATGAGTAACATGCTGTCTTAACCTGTAATACATCCTGCGTTATCCTTCACTACACCATCTGTGTCATTATCCCCCCTCAAGCTTATGGGTGTTGCAACAACCTGAAGCTTGGATCGAAGCATGATGAAGCGAGAAGCATATAATCCCTTGGTGAATATATCAGCCAGTTGATCGAGAGTGTTGACATAGAAGATATCCAATGACTTGTTGTGAACTAACTCTCAAATAAAGTGGTAATCAAGATGAACATTATTCATGCGAGAGTGCATAACAGGATTGGAGTCCAAAGAGATGGAGCCGATGTTATCGCAACCAAGTTTGGGTATGCCTGGTAAGGAAAAGTGAAGGTCTTGTAGATAAAGCATATCCATACAATCTCAGCAGCACTGTCAGCAAGTGTACGGTATTCATCCTCTGTGCTTGAACGAGCAACGGTGGTTTGCTTTTTAGACGACCAGGAGATGATGTTATTGCCAAGAAAAATACAGTAGCCTCCTGTGGATCTTCTGTCATCAATGCAGCCAGCCAAATTAGCATCAGAGAATCCTAGTAAGAATGAACTTCCCTTTGTGAACTTGATTCCATAACCCAATGTGCCCTGATATATCTTAGTATTCTCTTGGCAGCAGCCATGTGAGTGGTTCTAGGATGTTGCATGTGTTGTCACACCATATTAACTGCATAGGAGATCTATGATCTGGACCAAGTGAGATAGTGGAGAGCACCAACAAGAGATATGTAGTCAGTTGGATTGTCAAGAAGTGTGCCATCCTCTTTGGACAGTTTGGTGGAAGCTACAATAGGAGTTTGACAAGATTTGGATCTTTCCATGTGAAAGTTGTGTTGCAGATCAACAACATATTTTTTTTGAGATAGAAAGATAGTGTTGGGTGTTCTAGTGATCTCAAGACCAAGAAAATAGTTGAGAGAACCCAAGTCCTTGATGGGAAACTGAAGTTGCATATGAGCAATAACAAACTGTATGAAGTTGGGAGAGGACCATGTAAGAATTATGCCATCAACATATACTAAGGCAACTGTAGTATGAGGGCCATCCTTGTGGAAAAAGAGTGATGAATCAGCAACTGAATTTTTGAAGTTGATAGAGCATAATGTTGCACTGAGTTTTTCATACCAGGACTTAGGTGCTTGCTTAAGGCCATAGATGGCTCTGTGTAGGAGACAGACATGATTTGGCTTTGCAGGATCAACAAAGCCTGGTGGTTGAGCCATGTATACAACTTATTTTAAGTCACCATGGAGGAATGCATTGCTCACATCTAGTTGATGGATTTCTCAATCAAACTGAACTGCCATGGATATGATGATTCTGATAGTGGTTGGCTTGGCCACCGGGCTGAAAGTCTCCTCAAAATCCATACCTGGTTGTTGATGATACCCCTTAGCTACTAGTATGGCCTTGAATGTATCTATCTCACCATTTGCATGATATTTTATCCTGAATACCCATTTACAGCCCACAATGTTTGCCCTGCAACTGGTGGAACCAAAGTCCAGGTACCAGCATCTCTTAAAGCTGTGTATTCATTGACAGATGCAATATGCCATACTTTCTCCTTTTTGGAAGCAGTAATGCAAGTTGGAACAGTAACCATGAAAGCAGCTGGTAGTGGATGTTTGGTGTAAAAATAAGATTTTGGGGTATAAATGCCATGTTTGCCTCTAGTAACCATATGATGATCATTAGTTTTTATGGTCAAGGGAATTGAGGAACCTGCACTGGGAGATGGTATGGATGCAATAGACTCTGCATGCTGAGTGGGAGGGTGAATGACTTCAGGCACTGAAGATGGTAAGCTGAGAGTAGTGCTGTAAGGAAAGGAGGTTTCATTGAAGGATACTGATGTGATTTCAAATTGAGTTGTAATAAAAAGTTCGTTGAGACTTGTGAAAGCAAAAGATTTTAGATTTAATGAAATTTAAAAACAAACAAGAATTAATTCAAGATTATTAGGAATAACCAAGACACTGATTCCACTATCACACATGAATAAATTATGGCAAATAATCCAAAACTCTAATTATCTTTTAAGTCCCTTATTTCTTAATTCATAATTAATCAAACATATTCTCAAATATTAATTGTATTCCCCAAGCATAGACTATCAATTGATTCAACAAAGTATAATCTATCAAATTGAATCACAAGTAATTAAGAAAAATTATGTAAACAATTTAAAACTCTGCAAAAGCAGTAATTGAGTGAATTATAATTAAAAATTAGAGAGAATGAAATAGTTACCCACTATTCATGCGTGAATAGATTCCTCATTGCCTTGGTTATGAGAGAATTAGCTCATCATCATGTTGGAAACACACTCACAATTCATTTTATTGCTCAAAGGGTGTTTACAAAGATGAAATGGAGAAAAACTATTAAAACCGGGTTTGCAACAGTTATAAGTGTTACAAACTAAAAAGAACGATAGAACAGTACTGTCGCTGACTCTCGACCCTTGCCTGTGTGTCGTTTCCACTGTTGAAAAACGACTGTCTTGGATGGTCTATTCTTCACGTTCTTCAGATGAGCGGCAGCAGAAAAATATTTCTGGAACTTGATTTTCTCGACTCTGTGATGCTCTATAATCTCCCTAAACTCTTCGTAAACCTTCTATGATATTCCAACACCTATTTATAACCCAGCAACAACAAAATCTCACGTAATAACTTCATATAATTCTCTATTATTCTTCACGTCCAGTTTAGGAAATAATTCAGATTTTTGATCTCTACACGCGTTCTGAAGCTTCCAAATCGCCATATTTAACTCCTTCACACTCCAAATAGTTGGTAGGGTCTTCCAAACACGTGCAAACTCCTCTACTGCTCGCGCACATCCCGTGATATCCTCTTCCGAGAATAAACTCCCCTGTTTTCTTCTCGTGAATTATCTAGTCAAATTTAGACAATTAAATCACTCATGATAGTTTTGTTGGGACATATCACAACTACCCAACAAATTTCAGCCCTTTAATCGACCCAGAACTCCTTCAAACTTCGATCGAAAATTACACAGTTCTGTTTTTTTATTTTCCCTCCAAAATGAAGATCAAAAGAAGAAGATGAAGTGCACCTATCCTGTTCTGGGGTGCGAATAGCAGATGGGTGCTGAGGAAAAATTTGGGTGCTGAGGATGAATTTGGGCTACGCATAACCTTGGGTGCCCCTTAGCCAAATCTGGGGTCAGTATAGCAAATGTCCTCCAGGGGTCCAAATAGCACTTTTTGAGCAACTTTTTCCACACTGTATTTCTTCAAAAACACCTACACAAACATAAAAACACCATAATAAGTACAAAATCAAGCACTAGCAATAGAGACACTGAGGAAAATTCAGACACAAAAATGTGTCTATCAGATACATGCCTGGATATATAGATTGTGGCAGTGATTGGGTCAAGGCATTTGTATCCCTTATGATGTAGGCTATATCCTAGAAAGACACAGTGTTTGCTTCTAGATTCCTGTTTATTTGATGTATAGGGTTTGAGCCATGGGAAGCATGTACAACCAAAAACTTTAAGGAAGTTACAGTCTGGAGATTTGTGAAAAAGCATCTTAAATGGAGTTTGAAAGGATATTGATTTGGTGGGAAGTCTGTTGATTAAGTAGTTTGTTGTGTGAAGTGCATCAAGCCAGTACTGAAAAGGAAGTTTTTCCTGATGCAAAAGTGTCCTAGTGACTCCGAGAAGGTGTTTGTGCTTGACTTATGCAACACCATTTTGTTCTGTTATGTGTGGACAAGACATCTTATGAGTGATGCCCTTGGAGGAACAGAACTGTGCTAGAAGATTGTTTAAAAATTCACCTCCATTGTCAGTTCTGATAGTGACAACAGAGTGAGACAATAGGTTTTCTATTCTTGTTACAAAAGAGATAAATTCATGTTTAAAATCAGATTTATAGGATAAGGGAAGAATCCAACAATACTTTGTAAACTCATCAACAACATTTGCATAATATAGAATACTATAAGTAGAGGGTGTAGAGCAAGGACCCCATAAATCCATGTGCAGAAGTTGAAGTGGTTTAGTAGACACAGTACAAGAAATTTGAAAAGGAAGTTCATTACTTCTACGCATTTTGCAATCAACACAAAAGAAAGGTTTATTAAAAACATTTGACAATTTCAGCCTAGTGCAGAGTTTTTGAAGAGTCTGAAAAGATGGATGCCCAAATATTCTATGTAGGAGAGCACTGTCAATAGAATGGTGTGTGGAGCTGAAGGTGAGAGGGTGGAGTCACTTTTTATGTGGCCCTTGGAAAAGGATCTTCCCAGAGTTGAGATCCTTCACAGAAAATCCATTTGAGTCAAGAGTTAATGAGCAGTGATTGTCAGATTTAAATTTATGAATGGAAAGAAGATTATGAGATGATGCAGGAACTATGAGAACATCATTTAAGTGAAATGAATGATCATGAACATGTTTATTGGAATTACTCTCGTAAGTTATAGTCATACCTTCACCATTTGCAGTATGGATGACTTCTGCACCATCATATGGAGTTACCTCTTGACAGCCTTCTGTGGTGGAGGAGATGTGATGATTAGCTCCACTATCAGCAATCCATTCTTCAGTATCAAAGATGTCTGCAGCAGCAAGCATTGCACTAATATTGGTGGGTGGTGCTCTTCCTTGATATGTCACATCGAATCTCTGAACACAAGTAGTTTCAATGTGATTCTTCATTCCACAAAGCTGATATGGAATTTTGTCAGGGATGGATGAGCCTCTGCCATAGTTTTGAGTATTTAATAATGCAGGATTTGGGTGTCTGCCACCTGAATAGCCTCTGCCCCTGAAAGAGCCTCTGGTGTTGGTATTGTAACCCCCTCTGTGATTGTAGTAAGGACCCCTATTATCCATGAAGGCTTTAGCATTTAGGTCTGCCTGATCCTTAGCATTCTTGAATCTTTCATTAATGACAATTGTCTCACTGAGTAGATTGTTGTGTAGTTCAATACAGGTGACTGGTGGACATCTATGCCTCATGGATGTAGCAAATGGTATATAATCTGAATTTAGGGCTTTGAGAGTGATAACTACCAGTTCTTTGTCAGAGATAAACTCACCTGTTGCAGCTAATTGGTCAGAGAGAAGTTTGATTTCACTAATGAGTGCTGGTATAGATTTGTCTCCCTGTGTAATGGAAAGTAGTTTTGTGCGAAGTTTAAGAGAATGAGTTGAAGATGCTCTGCCAAAGCGTTCCTCTATACTGGTCCATAGATGGTGGGAAGTTTCAGATCTGGAAAAGTAAGCAATAACAGAGTCTGAAATTGTCGAATTGAGCCACATAATAGTTGTTGAATCTTCATCCATCCAATCAGTATTATAGAGGATTTTCAATTCCATTCAATTGATTTCGTTGATTTGTGTATTGTGGAGGGCATTGATGTGAACCATCTAGATATCTCAGAAGCTTGTATTTCTGGATCACTGGTTTGAGGAGGTTTTTCCATGTGATAAAGTTATCCTCAGTGAGTTTGAGATGAACAACATTGGTTAACTGATTTAAAGGAATATTGAAAAACAAATTTGAGGTTGGGTTTTTCATTTTTGTTATGAAAGTAGTTGATGAACAAAGGTAGTTGATGAATCTCAAGAAAAATACAGGTTTAAGAGTTCTTCTCTGAAGCAGAAAGATTGACGCAATTGCAGATGCAGATTTGTGAAAGGCGGCAGTGATGAAAAACACTAGCAGAAAAGATAAACAGAGATTGGAATCGAAGAAAAAATTAGAGGAAATGAAGAAATCCTAACCTCCCCGCTCTGATACCATGATGATATTGCATCAATCATTAAGAAATTAAAGTTGAATTTATTATAAAGAAGATAAGTTTCATTACATAAACTTTAGGGAAGTATTGAATGAAGTATTTAAAGAGAAACTGAGAACTAAACCCTAATTAGGAAACTACACGTACAGTACACACGAGTGACTGCATGAGTAAGATGTCGTCTTAACCTGCACTACTGCCCGCGTTATCCTTCAATACACCATCTGTGTCAATACACCATATGTGTCATTAAGCTGATGATTGTGTGAGAGGATATCTGAACCCTAAAGTAAATCTGTTGTGAAAGTACTTAGATTCGAGAGATCAAAATCATACAAAACTTGCCTAAACCAAGAAATGGTCGAAATCAGATGCATTTCCTTCGGCACAATTTCCAAATTCCGTCAGCCAATTCAATAATTCCTGCATTTTAACAAGAGGGCTCCAGTAGAGATGCTTGATAAACCTCAAAAGCCAAAACAGTGGATGGATGAAGCAAGATTATAGAAGGAATCAAAGATTTATTGGACACGTAAAACTTCTGTTGAATCTCATTTTCTAAAATTCTGGTTATATCGGATCAGATGTCCTCCTAATGCGATACTTGCACTTTTCATCTACTACCAACCTCATTTAGCGTATAGGAATTGCAACAATTTACAATGAACTAAATAAAGCCTAATAACGATCATTAGTTGTGGATATAGGGTATCCTACATCAGATTTTTCCCTTCACATATACTTGGGATTACGCTGCTTGTTGCCTCCTTGTAATTCAATGTCGCTTTGATTCAGCTTGCTCATGTTCAGAATGGCGTTTCCGATGACGCCGAGCTGTTTTTTTGTGGCTGCGAGTACGTCTTTTAGGTGGAACTTCGGGGGAAATATAAGGTTGAGATTTCCCTTCAAGTGTCTCTGAATACCCAAATAAGCAATCAAAAGGGTCTGCAGACACTTCAACACTGGATCTCGACTGTAGTATTGATTTCAAACGATAAACACAAATGATCAACAAATTAGTAACAATGCAAAATTTCATATTTTTGGCAAACTAGGTATTATACCAGTTTTTAGGTATAAAATCAAAAGAGGGGAAACAGGGTTAAAAATGTTAATTTTAAAAGAGTAAAAGCAACAAGTCACAATGTCATAATAACAGATATCTAAAAACCTTCAAAATAACCGAGGAGGCAGAAAGCTCAATGAATAGATCAAATTTCAGCATTGTTTAGAACCAGCGAACTTTGTACAAGGAAGTTTAGACAGATTTATGTATTATCAGTGTTAATAGAACAAGAAGGTTACGAGCTAATAATCCTGCAGCAATAATAGCTTATGTTAAGGTCCAAAGATGATTTTAGTGAGTAGATAATTTCCAAAAGATTTTAGCAAAAAAAGAACTACAGAGAGAAGGATTTGAATTTGAGGTCTAAAGAATTGAATACATGATTCATGAATATCAGATAGACAAAAATAAATATATGAACACACTAGTCATTACACACCGAAAAGAAATCGGAAATAGAAAAACATGAAAATAATCAAATACTCTTCATAGATTTTGTATAGATAAAGCGTAAGTGAAAAGATGATGAACGTCGTTTTTGTTGTCCAAGGAAATCAGATTGACAAAAAGATAAATGAGCTGACAACAAAATTCGAAGAAAACAAAATCAGTATACTTACAGTTATAGCCGTTATAGGAGAAGGTGTAGGGTCTACAACTTGTTTTTGTTCTGTATCAACATCTGCACCATAGACATCATCATGTTTTCTTTGACCCGGATCAGAATTTTCACCAAAGAAACTTCGATGACGCCATCTTGCAATTGTGCTATCAACAGTTGAATCATCATAAACGTGTTCTTTGTAGAAATATTTCTCAATCACTTGCATTGTCTGAGGATTATCACGATGCTTTATCAACAATCTGCCATGTGAAATTGGAGAACGTTCATAAAATGCAGCAGAAACACGTATTTACTAATTATGGGAAAAGTTATCCAGCTTCATGATAATATGTAAGAATGTAAATCATGCTTCCTGGTAAGTGGTAAGCATAGAATTTCGAAGAAAACGATAGAGGCCAGATAAACATATCAGTAGGACTTGAAACTGCTATTCTCTGCTGTTTCTTGGATTATCTGAAACTCTAAATCTAGCTGTAGTATGGTGAAAGCAACTGTGTAAAATGCACAATTGCAGAAAAAAAAGTGATCGGAGTGAGATCAATAATTCAGCAAGTAACCACAAGTGTTAGAGCAGACATGCTCAGTGATGTACAGAGCCATGATTATACAATAATACATATCAACTGTATGGTAATGATCTAGTCATAAGAAATCTTACTGTATCATCATCTACATGTAACTAAAACATCACATGAAGAAGTAACAAAAACCAAAAAGAAGAAGTCAAGAACCCACATTTTTGCAAATTCTGATTGCAGACGACTACCTTTCAGCGAAAGAACCTTTTCCGGGGCTGAATCAAAAGACTTCCTAAATACAATGAACCCCGAAAAAATACCAGCTCCTGCAATTTAAAGCTATCTGCACAACTTAGTTAACCAGAAGTTATTCAAAATCATTCCTGTGGTCAGCCACGGAATCTATTATATGCATATAAATGATTGACATACCTCCAGCAAGATTGATTCTATGTCCCCACCCAAATCCTCTTGTAGCTGCCCCAGCAAAAAAAAAAAAAAAAAAAAAGGATTTTTATCAAAATTTTGTGTGATTTGTGGTTGTGTGAGAGACGGAGGGATGTACCTGCCCATACAGCAGCGGTAGCAGCACCAGCACCAAGAAAAAAATTCCTAAACAACTTCCCTTTAACACTTTCTAAGGCGTCCGCTTCCGCTTGAGTGAATTTATACTGCAAATTTACACAGTAAGGAAAAAAAATATAGGTTTTAAGTGAATTTTTGCATCAATTAATATTTTAGGTTTTTAACGAGAGAAAGAGGTGGGGATGTGGAAAATGATACCTTTAATGATTTGAGGTAATCTTCAACGTCTAACAGTGCAGTAACTGCAGTTCCCATTTCAGTTGTACAAAACTTCAGCTTGATTTCACTACTGTTAAATGAGAAGAAATAACCCCCAAGTTGTTGGTACAGGCTCCAAGGAGAAAGAAGAAAGAATAATGTTAAAGAGAATCTTCGTTATGGATATGGGGAGTCCTAAAAAAGATATCAAGGTAGGTACTTTCCCATGGTTACTTTTACGGCCGTGCTCGGCAGTTGGCAACTACACTAGTTGCTGGTGGTCCGATGTAAATGGTAGTTTTTGATTTGAGCTCAATCCACTTGCTTTAGCTCTCTAGTTGTCTGTCTGGAGCATTATTAAAACATAGTAGTAGCCTACCTTCTAAAGTATAGATGATTACATCCTGCATCTTAGCACGCGCAGTGCTATACTGCTACTGTTTAGAGCTAAGCAAAAGGGGAGAACTCTTCTTAGAACTAGTTTGCACTATGTTTCATCTGATCAAGTTCTATAACAAAGGAAAACGTTATTCACGAAAACACAACTAAACTTGAAATCCAGCCAATGTGCCAAGTTCAAGCCTGTGTAAGTATCACTATCAGATGCCTTTTCATATCACACAATTTGCAAACTCCCGTCAGCTAACAATTCCTGCACTTGAACAACAGAGCTTCCAAAGAAACACATGAGAAACTTGGAAGCCAGAAACAAAAAAATGAAGTAAAACAATCCATTTAAGGCTCAGGCTCGTAAAAAATTGGTTGAATGAGATTCCATAGCCTCAATTTCTGAATCTTGGTTAGAACGCAGATTCCGTGTCCTGCTAATGACATACCGGCACTTATTTTATATATTACCAACCAGAAACAGTCTATCAAGAGTACGACAATTTACAATGAACTAGAGCAAAGATCACTAGTTCGAGATACATTCGATGTATTCCTTCGTATTAACTTGGATCTTTACTGCTCGTTGCCTACTAGTAATTAGTAAACCAACGTCACTCAGAATCGGTTTGCGAATGCTCAGAGTGGCGCTTCCGATGTTGACGAGCTGTTTTTCTGTGACTGCGAGTACGTCTTTTTGGTGGAGCTTCGGGGGTGATCTTTGGTTGATGTTTCTCCTCGTCTGAATGCCCAAATAAGCCATCAAAAGGGTCTGTGGAGACTTCAATACTGGACTTCAGCTGCAATCAAAAAATGAAACACAAATGATCAACAGGTAAGTAACAAAATGAACATTTTTGGCAAACTAGATATTCTACCAGTTTTTAGGTTAGAATAGAAGAGGGTGTAAGGGATCAAAAAATTTCATTCTAAAAGCAACAAGGAAAAACTGAGGCTTATGAAGGCAGTAGTAGCACAAGCGCATATTTCTACAGACCTTCAGAACAAATGAGGAGACAGAAAGATCAGATTCAAAGTACATGTGGTGAATAGATCAGATTTCAAGTACATGCATTGCTTAGAACCCAAATTTTGGCACAAGGAAGAGTACATTGTTTTAGATGGTATCAACGTAAACTGAACAAGAAGTTTAGAAGCCAAAAATGAATTGTATAGAGTATTTGAGTTTGAGGTCTAAAGATCTGAATCTGAAAATATGAATATCGGACAGAAACAAATACGAACACAGTACCCTAAAAGAAAAATATGAAACAGAACCAAATATATGAAAAGATTCACACAGTTTTTTTAGATTTTATTCAAACAAAGCGCAAGTGAAAAGATGATGAACCTCATATTTTACTAAGAGGTGAAGGGGATGACAAGATTAACTCCAAAAATTTGAATATGACAACGTTAATATACTTACAGGCTTTGCAGGAGCACGTGTAGGGTCTATAACTTGTTTTTGTTCAGATGTAGGTTCTACAACTTGTTTTGGTTCAGAATCAGTATCTGCACCATAGGTATCACCATGTTTATTTTGACCTAAAGCATAATTTTCACCAAAGAAACTTCGATGACGCCATCTTGCCATTGTTCTATCAACATTTGAGTCGTCGTAAACATTTTCTCTGTAAAAATATTTCTCAAGCATTTGTACTGTCCGAGGATTATCCCCGTACTTCATCACCAGCCTGTCGTACGGAATTGGAGAAGATGTCATATTATGTAACAGAAAAATGTGTCTACTAATTATGGGATCCAGCTTCATAACAAAAGATAAGAACTCATGTTGCCTAGTAAATGGTAAGCAGAATTTTCAAGAAATTGATAGATGCCGGATGAACAATTCAGTTGCTACACAAAAATGCTAAATACATTGTCTGTTACATATTAGTAATTTAATTGTTCAAACAAGAAATGATTGGCAATAGCTCAATGATTCACTGAGAAACTAAACGTGGCACAGGCATGATTGTTACGGTACTCTCATATAAAGCAATGATTTAGCCGTAAGAACTCCTGCTGCTATCTGACCATATGATGGTGCTTGCAACTGAAATCCAAACATGCAAAAGTAACAGAAGAAAAAGAAGTCAACAACTCACCTTTTTGCAAATTCTGATTGCAGACGACTATCTTCCAGTGAAAGAATTTTTTCCGTGCTCAAATTCAGAGATTTCCCAAATACATAGAACCCTGCACAAATACCAGCTCCTGCAAATCAAAAAATTCACCATTACAACATCAGTAATCAGTTATTTGCTTAGCCAATCTATTCATTATTTACATATAAAATGAGAAACCCATACCTCCAGAAAGGTTAATTCTGTGACCAAACCCAATTCTTCTTGTAGCTATCCATACAGAAGCGGAAGCAATAACAACGGCAAGAGAAAAATCCCTAAGTGCCTTCCCTTTACATTTAACTATAACATCCTCTTCTGCTGGAGTGAATTTATACTGCAATAAAATGAAAACCCGGGTATTATAAATCAATTCTATAAGTGAATTTTAATGCATCAATTTCACTTTTTTAGCTTTTCAAAAGCAATTTGAAAAAAAAAAGAGTTGTTTTAACAAGAGATAGATGGGGGTGGGGGTGAGGGGGTGGGGGGGTATGAAAAATGATACCTTAATCGATTTGAGGTAATCTTCAGCGTCAAATAGAGCAGTTCCCATTTTCAGCTTGTTTGTATTTTTCTTGACTCGAATTGCAGAACCCTGCCTGGATCACAGCTGCTACTATAGAAAATGAGAAGAAAGAAGAAACCCCCAAATTGGTTTTGCAGACTAGAGAGTATATGGAGAGAAACAGTATTGTTAACGAGGATCCCCTTTATGATAGAAGGTGTCCAATTAAAGGGGTGACTCAGATATGGGAAGCCCTAAAATTATTCCTCGTAGAATTACCGGGAGGGCAGATTGGTACCAGTTCAGAGATCCAACGATCGAGATTATTTTGTTTTATATGAATTGGCAGCAGCCCCGTTAAAACGGTATTCGCTTTTAATAATCGTAGAGAATTTGTTCCCTAAGAGCTAGCATTATGGAGAGCACCATCCCTTCCCTATCCCTCGTATGTAGGGAAGGGATAGCACAAGAAAGCCAAGCTCACTATGATGCCCTTTTATCCCTTCCCTACACGAAACAGCTACTGAATAGTCGCATTAATAGTGTCAAACGGCTACTGAGTAGCCGTATTTTTTTTTCAATTTTTTTTCCTATGGGAATTTATTTGTCTAGGTAAAAAAAGATATTTTAAGGGTAAAAAAAAGATATACAATAGGTAAAAAAGTAGATATAATAGGTAGGGGTGTAAATAATACCCGAAAATACTCGGCCTGCATGTATCCGTCCGAGCCCGCTTGTACCCGAAGTAGCCCAAAGCCTGTTATGGCCCGTCATGGACCACCCGGCCTGGCCTGGATTAATTTATTGGGCGGTCTCGGGCTTTGCGATTAATTATGATGCCCGGCCTGGTGCCCGGCCTGAAAGCCTTCTATGTGCTATTAATCATTTAATATCCTCTTAAAAGACTTAAAAGTTACAATATTATAATTGTCAATTTTGTGTCAAGAAAAATAAAATATATAATTACTTTTTTACTTATAATTAATCTTTTCAAAACATTAATGGTAATATATTTTCTTATTAGAAAGTTTATTGTACTCTAATTAATTATTTATTATAGGCTAAAATTAAATATTTGTCAGTGTAATTTAAATATAAAATAATACTATCACTTATGATATGCGATGTTGGAAAGGAAAGGATATTGTATTTAATACCGTTCATTTGAAAATTTAAACTTAAAAAAAAAAATCAAAATAGTGGCCTGTCCGGCCCGATCTGGCCTGCCCGTATAAAAAACGGGCTTTGGGCGGTCTTTGGGTAGCAAATTATCTACTTGTGCCCGGCCTGTCCGGCCTGAATTTGTTTACGGGCTCACAAATATTAAGCCTGGCATGCCCGGCCTGTCTTAGTTTTTGGGTCGGGCGGCCCGGCCTGCCCGAATTTACAACCCTAATAATAGGTAAAAAAGGAGTTTTAGTAAAAAAAAAGAGTGAAATGGAAAGTTTTAAGGTAAAACTTTAAAAACCAGAAAAAATGTTAAAGTATAAAAAAATACGGTTACCCAGTAGCCGTGTGGTTTCCTTTCTCTACAAGCGGGATCAGATGTAATCCTCCATGTAGGGAAAGGGATGAATATCCCTACTCATGTAGGGATTTGGGAGACCATAATACATGAGTTTTTGTGTTTTTGAGGGATAGAGAGGGATAGGGAGGGGATGAACCCCTCCATATTGCTAGCTCTAATGAAACCCGTAAAGAAATATTAGCGGCACTGTATAACTGGTGGGGGAGCGTGGGGTATGGGTCGTAGGTAGAGGTGGCAATTAGGGTTCAAACCCGCAGGTCAACCTTAACCCGACCCGTGTGAACCCGACCGGCTTCAGCTTTCTTAGTAAACAAGCCGGGTTAGGGTTGATGATTTGAGAGCCCGCTGGCAAACGGGTTGAACCCGTTTAACCCGCGGGTTAACCCGCCAACCCGTCATTGTTCTTAGATTGTTGCGTTTAGGTATTTAGGGTAAAATTTACCACTGATTTATCAAGGTTTAGGCTAAATTTTTTTTAAAGGATGCAATACCAACCATAATTAGAAATTCTACCGTAATCCTGAACGAGTATGTTAGGTCTAAAACAAAGAAATTCGACAGTCACATATACATTTAACAAACAAAATCCTTGATTCATAATTTTAATTCATCAATTAATTGATTTAATTCACATATTATACAAACCCAAATCAGTAAAAATTGAAATCAATTTAAAAAAAAAGATAATCATCTATTGATTCATTATCAGCGATTCTCACCACAATAATATCGAGATAACAGTGAGCAAGGTTGTTGATGTTGATTAATTTAAAAAGAAAGAGACAGATGACATGCTCATAGCCTAGTTAGTAAGTTCGCGAATGATTCGCGAATCATTCGCGAATTTTTCCGTATCACGAATTTTACCGTTTTATTCGCGTACGTTTGCAACTCCGAACTCAAGTCGCGTATTATGTGGCATTCCCGGATTATTCGCGAACCGTTCACGAATTTTACGTATTCCGAATGATACGTCCGCTTAATTCGCCATAAATTCTTTAACTTTAACTTTTCAAAAACTCCACTTTTTGGGCTTTACTGCCTTCCGAGCATACACGACCGAATATTAGACGTGTTGTAATTTTTATGAAACAAAAACGACTGAAGAGATTTGAAGGTGAAGGTGAGAGAGATCTCAAACTCACTAACCAAGCATCTAAACCACCATACGACGTCATCTTGGATAACTAATGTTGTATATATTATTAATATCATCATATTAAGTTTATTTTTTCTTTAAATAACTCACACATATGCATAAAAATTGGTCTATGACCTTATAAATACAAATTATTTGTTATATATAGATACCGAATTTTCAGAGCCGAACTCACATTTATAAATCGAATTATACACGTACGTATGCCGTTCCGAATTACTGACGAATCACGTCCCGTTGACCGAATTTTGGACCGAATCTGGATTTTACAAAACCGTATAATACTCGTACGTTTACCGTTCCGTACGTTTGCCGAATCCCGAATTGCTAACTAGGGCTCATAGTCGTACAGGACTTGAGATGGTAATGAAGATAAGAACAAAAGTGAGAAAAACCAAGCTGAGACTTGAATGATTGTAGATCAAGATTTGTTTATAAAAAAGAAGAGATGATATACTTGACAATTGAGAGGTGTATTAATGAAGATCCGTATGCAGGAATAAAAAAGGGAGAGAAAACGCTGTGATAAAGAAAGTAAGGCGATATGGGAAATGAGATTAAAAAGAATCAGAGTTTCCTGTTAGGTGTTGGTGTTAGTATATATAAATCAACACAAGTCATTCTTAAATAATTATAATACTAAGTAAAATTTAGCACGAATGGAAACATTGTTATCGTGGCCGTGGTGTTACCTCACCATCTAGGAGTGCTGGCTTCGAAACTGTCCCCCCACACCTTTATTTTTTGGTCTTTTTGTGTTGGATATACTGGACGCCTACTATATCCAGGACCAACCCGCCGAGCTAACCCGCCTAGGTTTAGGGTTGGGATATACGGACTCGTAGGCTAAACGGATAGGGTTAGGGTTGGTCTAAGATAACCCGCCTAACCCGCATAAGGTTGGCTCTAACCCGGCCAGTTTCCAGGTCTAGTCGTAGGGATGAGCAACAGAAAAAATCTAATGGATTTATCTCGTCCAAAAAAAAATAATCCCTCCAGACGGATTTCAGATTTATCATCCATGTCCAATTCATATTTTAATGGATTGGCTGATAAATGGAATCGATATGAGTGGATCCGATAAATTTTCATTTAAACAGTTCTAAGAGAGTGTATATGATTGGATGCAGAATATGCGTACATAAATTTGTGAAGGAGTAAAGAGCATAAGATCTTTCGTGGTATAATGTACATATGTTTGTTGTAGTTAGAATGTGCATAGAATCTAGTTATTAAATCAATTTTTGTGCCATAGCTATGAAACCGATAATTGTTAGGGGAAAAGTCACTTTTACCGATGGGAAAGCAGACATTTGGGCGGTTTTAAAATAAGTTTTCCCACCAGTGATCATTTATAGGTCTCATGATGGTTCTGTCAACTTCTATGTTGGTTGATGAGAAGATTGACATGAAACATGGCAATGAACAATCAGATATGTAGGACAGCAAGCCAAACTCGGAAGTGAAGGATTCATGTTTGGCGAATAGCTTAGCAAAGATTGTAAGAAGGTAGATGCACCGAATCTGGATCCACTGTGCAATAGGAAAGGGAAAATAGCGGGACACTGGTGACAGTAAATACTTAATTCCTTCCCAATTAGATATATATGTGTGTGAGTGTGCTTAATGATTAATAGCTTCCAGATTTTATATTTGTAAAAATATAAACGCATCGAATGAGGTGCGCCTCTTTTTCTTCGTCAACTTCGTTTCAATTTAATATACTAGTTTTTCATCCGTGCAATGCACGGATCCTTTTATTGCTTATGGAACATTGGACGCCCTTTATATATATAGAATAATATTACAAAAATCAGTGAGTGTGCAAGAAAATAAATTGAACAAAAAAACGCTAATACAAATATAAACTCAAATTAACTAATAGTAATTTTTAATTTTGGCATGGGGAGGGAGTTTTTGGGGCTTTCCCTTGTATTCTGTTTCTTATCTTTAATTTTCTTTTTAATAAACTTTTTTACCCTCTTTTTCAAAAAAAATAAAAAATTATAAACTCAAGCAGAGACAATGCAATGAAAAATGACTTTGTCTTATCGTTATTTAATTCCATGTTTGCCTTGGTGAAGAGTATCATAATTATTGGCTTCCAACATATGGACAACTAAATGAAAATCCAACTATATATTACTGCACACAACACATCAATGGTCTGCTCTGTTGCAATTTCGCAAATTTGCATATATATAACCAGAATTATCTTTGTTATAAGCCATTGTTGAACAAAAACAAACTCTAAAGCACAAGTCAAAATTGTTGATTGATAGTAAATAGAATTTTATTAGTTTTTTAATTCCGCGAACAATAAATAATTGATTGAAAATAAATTATTTGTTAGGAATTAAACTTCTTTTGGTTGGTTGTATAAAACCATACCATTCTTATCGAATTTACAGCTGTTTTTCCTATGGTTTCCTTTTTGTTTTTGTATGTCATTTTTTTGGTTTTGATTGACGTGAAGTTCTTCAAGGTAGATATAAGTATACATTGCCTTCTCATCTTGTTCCGTAAGTCTTCTATATTTTTATTTTCGTGAATTTGTATTTCTTTTGCTTTTTTTTTTTTTAATACGTCACGTATTTGTTGTTGTTTTTTTATTATTGCATGTAGGTAGTAACATACTTGTATTTGTTACGAAGTTTTTCTAGCTTCATCATGTGATAAAGATCGCTTACATTTGGTTTTTATATATAGAGGATAATTAGTGTTTAATGTACTTTATTTTTTTGCATGTCTCAGATTTTGTTTAAATTTTGGTTAGATTTTGAAGATATCTTAGTTAAAAAATCGATATTTTGTTCGTTACTACCATTTCATGCAAAACATGAGCTCTGTTCAGTTAGGGTTTTGAGGAGTAGAATTCAGCCTTAAACTGAGTAACCCTAATTTGTATTTACGGTAAGAAATATATATGTTTACATGGAAAAAAATCCCACACGGCTATTGAAATTTATTACCTGATACCCACAAGATTTATAGCACCAAAGTTCTACATTCATATGGTAGTATTAATCCCATGCCATGCAAAGGATGATTAGAAGGTTGATTATCCTATGATCAGCTTAAAAATATTCTGGAAAAAACTGATTAATTGATTGATGCAGCGTTGTTAATAGTAGTCTTCATCAGTTTGTTACTTAACCATTAATAAGGGTCACTTTTCACAATAACACATCAAGTAAAACAAATTATTCTCTGTTCTGAAAAACTTGCAAGCAAGAAAATGGTAGCATAAATGTAAAACTGCAAAACTATAAGAACCAAAACATTTACTAAAAGGGAAATTTGGAACTATTTGTGAATTCTAAATAATCTTCCTAATAAACAAATCTATGCGTAAGAAAAAATAAAAGGAAATCTTTAAATAAGTACCCCAAAGACACCAAATCTTTTCTAAGGAGATTAATTTCCAAATGAGCTATTATCTAAATTTACAAAGTTTTCCAATTTCCTTAATCCTTACTATTTTTATCCGAAGTCATTTTATTCCAGACAATAGATATTATTTTAATATTTTTTTAACATGGAAATAAAAAAAAATTTAGCATGGACCATAGGTAATACATTTCTTACCCATTTAATCAGAGCAGTAAAATGACGTCAAGATCTTTCATTTCTTTTTTGCAACTAAATATCCAGCATCGTTAATGAGAATATATTTTTTTATAGATTTTATTTTCCCTTCTATGATTTTGAACCTCTTAGCGTTGTTAATTTAAGCAAAATCACTTTTTTTTAATGAATTATACTTTATTTCCTTGACGACCTATTGATTTTTTGAGCTGCAAAAAGCATTAACTTTCCAGGACTGATCTATACAGGTAGCGATAAACATATTAAAAATAAGAACCTTGTAGACTACTAAACAGAATTACAAAGACCTGGTGGGGCTTGGTTCGACAGAGTTCCATATTAGGATAAATTATTCTGATATCCATTCAAATTAAACAAATGTACCAAAGGCAAATGTAGTGCCAGAAAAAAAATATTCCATTACCCAAAGATTCCACCCGATATGTTGCCTTTAGTTTTTATGTGCAGGATCCACAAACCTTTTCTTTAACAACATAGTCGCATATATATCTCACTCATGCTCATGGATTTTTCGAAATCCTACTTTAAGACTTGTAATATCATATTTCAAAAAATCACTAGACAACGGAGAAATAAAGATCGGTGTGTAATGCTCATAACTGGTAAAACAACGAAGAACTGTATGGTTCAATATTGTTACCAAACATTTAATCACATCATTGAGAATTCAATAAATAATCTTACATGTGAGAAGATCTACCCTTCGAGAGAAAGAATGTTGCTGAGGGAGAATTTAAGATGTTTTGAACTTTCATTATATATGTTGTTTGACCTTCCCACATATTAGGGAACTCCAAACATCTTTCCGTTTTGAAACAACGCAACCATTTCCATTCTGGATGTATCTCTCCAAATTAATCCCAATTGTACATCGTCTTTGTCCAACAACTTGGAAGGTAAAAAGCTATGTGCACCCAAAAGTAAGGGTGAGCAAAACGTCCATATCCCAATCCGGAATTTAGCGGGTGGACACCCATCTCGCGATTTAGCAGATTAGACGTGGACATATTTCTTAAACCGGTCATTTTCACAGGTTAGACGTGGGTGGAACATCACCCACCCGTTGGAAACCCGGAGCGAAAGATAGTTATAAATCATCACACATTATGGAGGGTGCAAAGTTTTATCACTTAAAGATATAATTCTCTAAGGTTGCGCCGAGAATCATCGATAACCTATTTGAATTTAAAGTATATTCAGTGGTAGCATATTCTTATAGTTCTTTTCCCATTGGAAGTTCCTGGGACTTCAATATGAAAGTGATGGGTTTTTACCATCGAGCTTGGCATTCAACAGTTCTCCTATTTAGACATGGTAGAGTATAGCATTTTTCTTTTTAGATTAATGTGAGCCATGTTAGTCCTTTGTTCTACTGAGAACTCAAGAAAAGAAAAATGCGAAATAGAGTCTGTGAGCTCATTAATGTGTGATAACTTGCCTATTGTTATAGAAAATTCCCTTTTAGTATGGAGTTTATGAGCTCACTGATGTAGAATTAAACAGATAGTGCATTTTATCAGGGTTTTGAAGTATTGTTTACTGGTTAGAGATTTATCTAGGTACTTATATAAGTACATTAACATCAATTTTTTGTAGTTATGTTTTGAAATCCGCCAATCCACCCGTATCCACTTGGTTCACCTGCTCACCCGTGGGTATCAAATTCATCGAGTAATGGATTAGACGTGGGTGCATTTTTAAAACCCGTCATTTTAATGGATTGGATGCGGGTGATACCAAATCTTCCATCCACCCATCGGTTTCTCACCCCTTCCCAAAAGGAATGTAGCCTCCCTACCCTAAGCATCAAAACATGGAATATCGATCTGTCTAATAAGATCCCTCAAACACTCATTCCAAACGAACCGCCAAAAAAATAACAAAAACCCGTCTCTCACACATTTTTAGAATATTGTGGTCCCTAATGGGCCCTGTCCCTCAAGAGTTTAGCAGGGCCTATGTATTGCGCGGCGTTTTTTAGTTGTTTATTTCCTGGTTCACTTAAAGTTTTTGTCCCTCAAAAAGCAGCAATGAGCATTATAAGAATGGATAAGTGTTAGGTAAATAAATATATATAAATATATATATCAAAAATTAATTTTACTCAGACTTTCGGATAGGTTACCACACATGACAGATGGACTATATGTAATCTATGTACGTTCTACTTATTTGAAATAGTTGTTGTAAAGCATATATTCTCATTTTTACTTTATTTTTGTTCTGGTAAAGATAATTTAACATAAAACAGTAAGGAAATGCGACGTACATATAGAAAAGAAAAATCGCCGAAGGGTATATCATGCGACTCATTTCCCCACAATTTTTTTTTTAAAAAGAGAAGAAAAATGGCTTCGATTAAGGAATAACATCAAAAATAATCAACCACTTCAAATGCGGCAACCAAACAGCTGTGTCCCCTCTAGGATTTTTATACCCTCCTCAATACCCAGCATGTCGATGACCCATCTCAATACCCTCCTCACTTTAGGAATATCTGTTAAGAATGAGGAGGAAGAACATCTCCTCTCTCTAGTACACATTGGATCAACATCATTAGCAATGACCCGCTTTAGGCAATTTGGATGTCCATCATCTATTAATGAAGCAAGGAAGGTTTATCTGTTATTCGATCGGAATGAGTATTTATACTACATGCACATACAAAAGAGTTTAAGTCTACAATACGTGGAACTTTAGCACAAACAAACCATTCAATAAAGAATACCCGTGCCTATTAGCTTCTGAATAGCTACAATGTAAGTTGTCACCCAAAGCTAAAAATTGGATTTTGTTGAAATGTACAGACTCTGACACACGCAGAAATAAAAAAGTTACATTCTTTCTTAATCCATGAGAAAGTTTTCCACACATTTTCGACTCAGATAAAAAAAAATGTAATAATAATCAACTTATATATAAAATAACAACAAATCATAGTCTATGAAGAGGAAGATTGAAAGAAACCAACTCTTTTTGCATACACTCGATGTCCTATATCTTTTTGCTTATGAGTCATAAAAGAATAATCAAGATCCTTGCTAATTCTCCTATTACAATATGATACATATATATTAGCAACAAAAGAATTCTTAACTTTGTCAATCAAAAAACATTGTAGCTCGCTTTAATGTAAATTTCAGAAATATTGTCAAATACAGGCAAACTCGTGTAAACAAAAGTTCAGCTTAAGTTACAGTAGTTAAAGAACACATTTAAAGACTAATCAAATGGAAAGATAGAGAAGCAACGTAATATTATTAGGAATACTGGCACTCTTAGAACCAGACAAAAAAAAGATTGATAGAGATGTTAAGTGTACCTGAAGAGATTAAAAGGGAGAGAACAGTACCTGTAAAATGAAAATGCCATGAAAATGCCTTCTGAAGCTATAACCATCTTTAAACTAAACAATCCCAAGTTAGCAATGATTTGTTAGGATCAAAGGATCAGTTGGTGTGAATAAGGTATGGAGATAGAAACGATTTGTATTAAACCATTAAGATAACAGAAAAAACTCAGAAAACTGATTTCGTTGTCAAGAAAAATTAAGATGTAGTTATAGAAAAAAGGGGACTACTGCCTACTTTCTTCTCCGTTAAGGAAATCGACTACATGAACTTGATGACCATTACTTCAAATCCTCCTTTGTCTAATAAATATACATGTATTTATCAATGAAAATAAAAATAAATAAACAAAAATATTATTTAGGTTTAAGTTCTTATCAATTTCAGACTCAAGATCTCTCGAACCAATAAAATTGATTAGTCTACCAACAACCAAATTGTTAAAAGAGAAAATGAGCAAAGAACAATTATATAAACACGATCATTAATAAAATAGAACAAACCTTTCTTTATTTTTCTAAATGAATAATAATTAGCAAAACGCGTATAATGCATCAAAAGACCTGCAAAACAAAAAAACAATAGTTGTGTTTCATATCAGAATGGCAACAATATTTGATATACTTTGATATTGCTTGACTATGGCCGGCTACAAAAGCTACATGCATGATCGAGGATTCCTGTAAACAAACAATGACAATGGATCAGACAAAACCATATAAATTTCGGGAAGAAAAAAATCTCGAAGAAAGAAGCACCATCGAAACAACTCGGTTAGGCTTGTTCACGAATGCTTTATATAGAGAACCACCAAACCAACAAATTCCATAAAAAAATATTTTGGAAATATAATATCAATTAATAATACCTTATATATATTGAGTATCTTTTCAAACGGTTTTGGAATAAAGTCAATGTTTTCATTATTTTGGGAATTTTGGAGATAAATCGTATTGTGAGAAACAATATTCGGTATATCATGCACATTTTTTTAAGGTAAAAAAATTCATTAATCCTTTATTTATGGAATTTTTATGGAATGAAATGTTACCTAAAATATTTATCACGATTTTGAATAATTCTAACAAAAATATTGGCACTCATTCATATTTTCTATTGCATTTTTCGTACAAATATTTTCTTATTTTCTCCTTCTGAACGTTTGCTTGGTATTGTTTAACACGAATTTGTTTTTGATATTATTTTTTCCAATTTTCTATTAATAATTCTGTATTTTGGCTTTTTGGCAGGATTATCAACTAATGTTTTCGTAGAAGGAATTATACTTCAATCTACGGGTGCGTATCCAAAACTTTATATAATATAATTTGATTTTAGATTTTATTGATTGATCTAAGTTTGATTGATTTTTTTACTTTTTTATTAGTGGTTTGTAATTGTAATTAAAATGAATATAATCAAAGGATGTGTAATTGGACATCAGACATTGAACTTTTTTGTTTAATTATTTCGTGATTGATTTAAATTTCTGATGAACCGTGATGAACAATAATATCGTGATTTGATTTGCATATCTTAATTATGGATTATTAGGATTAAATTAATTTTTGTCGATTTTTTTTTTTGGTAATTTTTAATTTTTATTAGATTTAGATATTTTAAGTAATATATTTCCTTGAATATCGTTGGCCAAAAAAATATATTATGGGGCAAAAGATTCTCCTCATTTTCAATGTTAGATTAAATTAGGTGTAAATATATTTTTGACATTTTTTTTACATTTATTTAGTAATTGAATAATATTTTGTGAAAAATTTCTCTTTTTGATAATAACTTCTCATAAATGTGAATTTCCGGAAAATATATTATGGGACAAAAAAATATTTTCTTAGATTCTTTATTTTTTAAACTATTTAAAATTACCAAAATAAATAAAATGGTGGGGCAATAATCAACCAGAAGCTCCGATTAACCACAACGCTCAAAAAAACTCTATTTTTATATAGAGAATTACACGCAGTTTCTCATGGCATAAGCATGTTTTCTGGCTTTGATGTTTATAGCCTGTTTGGATACTGAAGTGCTTCTGGACTTCTCAGAAGTACTTCTAGAAGTCAAAATTATTGAGAAGTTAGTTTGGCTACTAACTAGAAAAACAAAAAAAAAATCAGCAAGCTTTAATGGTTTATCAAAAAAAAAATGGTAGATTTTCTGGGCGATTAAATTCATGTTGCTATGATTTTCACCAGCAATGTTAACAAATTTTATTCAACCATGAAAAAAGAAAAAAATTGTTCTATCACTTTACTTGGGGTTAATGAAGAACACAAATTTAGGTTTTGGAAAAAATGGTTTCAATCAGATTACGAGAATAACAAATTGGTGATATGATCTGCTAAGATCTCCAAGAAGAAAAAAAACTAAGATTACTGTGTTGATGGAACTAAAGATTTGATTAACATGAATAAATATTAGGTCTAAAACGTGATTTAAGATAATAGAAAAAATTGATTAGGAAAGACAATAAAAACATAATAGTTGATCAAAAAAGAAAATAAAATCCATTTCAAAAACCCAGATTGAAGATCATAGACTGTGGGTTTATTTGTATAAAGAGAAAATAAGGAAAGAAGAGAAATAAAACCCGTGATTTCAGTGAGAAGTCGAACTCTCAGAAGTAGAAAAACAAAAAGTATTTGCTCCAAAAATAAGTAACTTATCTACTTCTATAAGTCATTCCTAAATCTGATTACCAAATATACTTATGACTTTTTAACTTAAAAAAGCAACTTATATGTTTGCATCCAAACGACCCATTAAAGATCGTCATTTGTTCCATCACGGGAGAATTTATGATCATATTAGCACAATAACACATTGGCACTTGCTGCCAATCCCCATGGGGAGGCGTTTTCTAAAACATTCTCAATGCAACAAAAAGTTCCATCATGGTCATTGATCTAAGAGGCAGAGAGGATAAGCGTTGTAAAAGCATTCTCCTAAAGTTCTCCCGGAAGAACACAACCTATTTTTTTTTAATCCACCCTAAAATTGGCTTCCTCTGTGGTAAAAATGTCTTTCCCCTATTCTACTGCATAAAACTACTCCCTCCGTTTTTAAAAAATAGGCTTGTTTGGTTTTCACAAAAATTAAGAAAACTAATCATTAGAGCCACTTTTTCATGTTTTTTTCTAATCTATCTTTTGATCCCCACTCATCTCTTGTTAGAAAAAGAGGAGAGAGAAGTGATCCCCTTTTTATAGTATGAGAAAAAATGGAGAGAGAAAGGTGGTTCCTCTATGGATATAATAATAAAATCATAATATTTGACTTTCCACATATGAAAACAAACCTATTTTTTTGACATATCCAAAAAAAGAAAACCTGACTATTTTTTAAAAACGGAGGAAATAAATAACTAAGTACAAAACGATCAAATTTCTTAAAAAACATACTGAATCTCTAAACCGGTCATAAGATGGACGGCATAGGTAGATAAGGTTGTGAACACCTTTATTTATTTGGCACATAAACCTAGCGAGTGCGGATGTCCGATGAAATTTTAAGTTGACACCGGCGTATAATATGTTAATTATTGGATTTCTGAAATAACATACCACCATCCAATTAGTTTGTGCATGGGTCAGGTGTCTACACGCTATCTGGTTGGAATGCTCAGCCCTGTGTTGGGGTAATTGAGGGTTGCGTTTACTAAGTGTTTGTTTGGTCTCAAATACACTAAACTACATACAAGCTACCTAGTAATTTCTATTACTTGAAATAAGCTATATTCGATAATATATAACTCTCACCCAATTAGTTGAATGATTCCCCTCTATTGCATTGTCAAACTACAACCTTAGACAGTTTTGACTCTTCAATTAACGAATAGAGCTGATAAACATTACATTTTGTTTCATCTTCATCATTTTAAGAATTGATCTTTGTATTCTTCATTAATACACATTTTTCATCTCCACAAATCACCGTTCCCTGTATATGCCCACCTCAGAGTAGTTTAACAACACCATACAACAAAACAGGTCGCAACCTAATCTCAATATTTTCTATGTTTTTCTCTCTAAGATCAGTTATTCCATTATTCCCTTTTTTATGACTAAAGCAGCACTCGAACTGCCATTTCTTAGTTTAGGAGAGTCTTGTTCGATTTTAATTTATTGTAACATATACGAATCTCAACTTACCATTCACTTTCGTTTTATTTGTTTTATCCTAAAACACACAAACACACACACATATATATATTGTTGGAAGGATGGAGGGGGTGCAAATTTTAAGTTCGTTAGAAAATTTTGGATCGCGATATGAATTTTCGGGTCACTAAATAAATGAGTTAGGTGGCATCATTTAGGTTTTCTTGCATATTTTTTGAGTCACTAGACAGGTTTAGTTTAGTGGTAGTTTTTTTGAGGTATCATGTTGTATATGTGGAAAAATATACGAGGGTTAGACAGGTAATATAATTGAGATTGCTTATGAGGACGTGAGGCTGATGGCGAACAACCTTTGCCTAAACCAAGATAATGGTCGTTCAAAGATTATTTCAGTCGCAGATGAAGAGATAGGGTTGGGGTGGGGAGGGAATCCGAAAGAGATGAGATTAGAATATCTCAGTTACAGAGAGAGAGAGGGGAGGGAGAGAGTACTGTAGAGAAATTGCTACGTTATTTTGTTCTGTTTAGAATGACCTAGAGTTGGTCTATTTATAGCTCTGGAAAACCCTAGTCTCTAGTCGGTGAGAAAAAGATAAGAAGAGAGGATCAATACCTTCACCTTAATATAAGTAATATCTAATGATGAATTGGTAGTTGAGTCTATCCTATTGTTGATTGGGTGAAAACAATTCACTAGTTTTTGAGGAAGAGTGGAGAGACGAACAATTCCTCGAACGGGCAAATTGCTTAAACTTTTGCAAACAGATGCACTGCACAGGAGTGCTTTGAGTTCGAGAGATAAATCTTTAGGACTCCGTCCTAAACCAAGACAGTGGCCGTTCCAGAGTCAATTCGGTCACAAAGAGGGTTGAGGGTCGATCTGTAGGAAGGAAGCTGAGAAGTGTGTGAGATCAATGGTGATCAAGGATTGTGGATGTGTTGTAGACTTTGCAGGTTTTGTGAACTGTTGATTTCGAATAAGATAAGTTCTGATTGATTGAATTCTGCTCTGTTGAGAGTTGTTGTTCAAATGAGAATTCTTCTCGTTCAATCGTATATTCAGAGACTTAATTATTTATATTGCAAGATAGTAGATACATTGATCCTAGTAAGTGTGACGGTTGCAGAGGAGTGGAAGAGTGGGAAAATGAAAATCTTGTTTGAACCAGTTCCTCATCGTGCGGGAGACTTGGTTGATTGTCCATCCACTACTTTGCTAACTCCTTCAACTGCTTGCACGACTTACTCACATTTCTCATCGTGGGTGTACACACGTGTTGTAGGCCACCATACCAAAACCCTAGTGAATATCCCTCCATGTGACATGATTGATGTCTCATGAATGTGGGGTTTGCAAGGCAGACGTGTATTTAATTGGTCAATTGTTGACTTGAATAGACATGAGTCTTAGCCACGATGAGTTGAGCATAATGAACGAATGTGGTATGCTCTGAGACTCGTGGATTGAGCATAAGGTGTCTGCTGAGACAAAATAATGGACATACGTTGAGTCTTGATGAATTGTGATATATCCTTTTACCGTTGAGGTAATAATGATGTTTTGATAATTTGGATCGACGTGCGTCCGATGAGATTGCTCATTCATGGGCTTATTCTGATATGTCGAGTATTAGACAGGAAATCGGGGATATTGTTGAATTATGCAGAATGCTCATTTCTGATCTAATATATCATGAATGAATGATAAAGTAGGAATCCTAGTATTGGATTCGATATAAATATTGAATGGTCGTCTGTTCGAATCATGTTGCTCAGTCGATAAAAAATGTCGGTAGTAGGACCGAACATTAAATATAAATTAAAATATAGATTGCTGGATTAATATAAAAATTAAATTCGAAACCCTAATTTTGGAGAACTCTAGATCCTGGAGATGGAGAGTTGTCCAATGTGGGTGAAGAAATATCGACCAATCAATGGGCATGAGCGTCGGCCATTGATGGTGGATGGACGTCCGAGCGTGCGGAAATATCCCTGATCGATAATTCATTATTGGAGAATCATAAAAATATGAATTATTATTATTAAAATAATAATGAAGAGACGTGGGCCCGGCCGGACATGATGGCCAAGGGATCGTCCAGGTCCAGTCATGGTGGTGCACGAGCCACCATGACCCTCACACATGAATTCCTGAGAACTTTAGGTATTTTTGTTGCTCATTTGAGCAATATTCTAGATTTTCGTAAGAGTTTGATCTTGATTGAAACTCTCAATTGAGCAAATAGGACTTTTCTCATGCGACCAATATTTTAATAATATTAAAATAATGATAATTTAATATTTGTTGTTAGAAGGCCGGACAGTCGTGAGACCATTTGACTTTTTGGCCTTTTTGGAGATTTGAGCAATATTGGAGAAATTTGCTCGAACGAGGGAGTTTCATGAGACGAGAAAAAAAATGATAACAAAATAAGCAATTATAGAAGCGTGGGACCGTGGCCAGCCGGCCGGTGGGCCTGGTCTCGTGACGCTCTTCCCTATTTTTTATTATTATTTTTTAACTTGTGTGAAGAAATATGGAAAACTAGGAATTTTGCTCAAACGAGGAAGTTTGCTCAAACAAGGAAGTTTTCAAGAGATGAGGAAAAATAATAAAATAGGTTAAAAGAAAACTAAGAGGCGTGGGACCGGCCACGACGGCATGGCCGGGCGGCGGGTGGGCCCCGGTCCCATGTGCCTTTTAATTCTTTTTTTATTTATTTATTTTCCTTTCTTATTTTGCACAGGTCTACATGCTTCCTCGATCGTCCATATTTTTGGGTGCTCGTTTGTGCATTATTGATAAGTACACTTGCACCATTTTCTCGGGGCTTACTCGGTGGTGGCCCAAATGCCTGAAAAGTGAATATCTATTAGACTATTACTAATCCATGGAATTCAACTGAGAAAAGCCATGAAACAGAGTAATGAGATATTATGATGAAAATAGATTATTTTCTTGGAATTCAATTGATGAATATTGCAACTAGAATTAATCAATTAATGGCTTTATACTAGCAGGCAATCTGTCTAGGAGCATGATACGTATTCGAGAATCGAGGTCTGAGATAGTAGAAGCATCATACTTGCTGTGAATATTTATTTTATATAGTTAGGGAACATTTCGACATCCTGAAGACGTTATCGCTTTATACTGGTAGCCAATTTGTCTAGGAGTCGTCCAATAACTATCGATTATATACAGAATTGAATACTGAAATTACTTAGTTAATAAAATGTGTTGAAATCTCAGTTAAGAGACTTTAATGGATGCTAGGGCTGCACAAGACCCGTCCACGATACCCAAACCCACCCGTACCCGTTAAGTCCGTGGGTTTTTAATCCATACCCGCCCGTTGTGGGTGCGGGGTTGGTTATGAAAAAAAAAAACCGTTGTCTGTGGGTGCGAGGTTGGTTTAAGCTAATACCCGCCCATACCCGCCCAAAAAACCCGCAGATTATATACCATTAGATAAAACTAATCCTAATCGTCCATTATGAAACCCTAATACTAGTAGATAGGATAACTGATAACCCTCATTCACTTTCTACACTCTTCTCTCTGTTCGGCCTCTCCTCTTCTTCCTCCTCAGTCTTCTTCTTCACCTACGAACGATAATTACCAGAAATCTTCACCAGAAATCGACAACAACAACTTCGAATCTTCACCAGAAATCGACAACAATCGAAAAATCAACAGATTCAACACTTAATCTTCATCTGTGAACTTCTTAGATATGAATATTTTGGGGGTTTTGGTTTTTTTTTCTCACTTAATCAAGGAGAATAGAAATTACTCTAAATACTTGAATATAAAGCGGGTTTAAACCCGTTTAAACCCATACCCGCCCAACCCGTAGCGGGCGGGTAACAAAACCCGCCCGCTGTTTGTGGGTGCGGGGTTGGTTATGAAAAAAAAAACCCGCAGTATGTGGGTGCGAGGTTGGTTTTAGCTTATACCCGCGCCATACCCGCCCATGTGCAGCCCTAATGGATGCATATTCATGTGTTATCTAAGAGGTTTGTACGCTCTGTCAGAGATCATGACATGATGTTTGTACGCTCTGTCAGAGATCATGACATGATGTTTGTACGCTCAGTCTGAATCCTAAAATATGAATTTCACATAGCGTCTGAAGCTAGGTTAGAAATATGTAAAATTATGATTTTACGATTTTAGCCTTTATCAAAAATCCACCATCAACACCTATGAAGTTGAATCCTCACGACTGAATATTCTCTTTTTGTGTGAGTAGGCTGATACTTACATGTTGTCGCAGACCACCAGATCAAATCCTTAAGTTTATCCTCCATTTGTGACATGACCAGCCTTTATAGGTGAGGTGTCGTATGATGTGTTAGTACTCTCCGAAATTGTCGTAACTTTATATGGAGAAATACATGTGTCTGCACATGAAAGCCATTCAGAATCGAGTGAAAATCTCTAGACACTTGTTGTATCTTTGTGTGTCGTGTGAAGAGCACAAGCTCGGCTAAGGTCTAGCGTGACCTAGTTTTGCAAGTTCTCCTTTGAATTAAGGAGCGTGGGTCCGGATCTATGAAGATGCTTAAGGCAAGGTCGGTCCAGAAGAGGTGCTATGGCCTGATGACGGCCGAACGTTGACCTACTGTGGTCGTCTGTCAGTGGTCGAACGGAGGCGTGGTTAGCTATGTAGGTCATAGTTCGTCATAGAAGCTATGAGAGTCTTGGCTGATCATCAACCTAACGTTGTCATTTGTACTTCGCGGAGGCGAGTCGTACTCAGTGCGACTAAAAGTGTGGTACTCGGTACACATGTAGAGCACTCAGAATTAAGAAAAGGTATAGTGCTCAGCACTAAGAAATTTGTGGCACTCAAGGATGCCTTTGAATGTGGCTGGCATAGTGCTCAGCACTGAGAAAACGTAGTCGGGCTTGAAGAGGCATTATGGCAAAGGCCTAAAACTTTATGATAAATCCACCTGAGAAGAAGGGTGACAATAAGAGGTCCGGGTCTGTCGAAAGACTTGTGATGATACTGAGAAGTGTTTAGTTTAACGGAGGATTTTACTCGGAGCAGACTGACAGAGGCTCTTCGCTTAGGAGCGACGGATATTCTTCGGGACGATTGTATCTCTCAACCTAAGTAGGCTTTTTCGGCTTTGAGCTAGCTTATCTTAATTAAGAAGTCAAACCTGATCTCGAACCTTTTCCTTGCTGGAATTTTGGGTTTTATCTTGACTAAAATTGAGGTTGAGAACTTCTGTCATGTGCCTGCTCGAGTGGCTGCTCTTATCAGGATTTAGGATGCTTGGAGTAGTAAATTACTGGAGGTATTAGTTTAAAAATCAGTTAATTAGTTACTTTCGTTTTAAGTTAATTAAGGAATCTGTTTGTGCTGATTAAACCACGTGTAACGAGCGGATGTGTAGTCGCTTTTCTTTTAGGGTTTTGGTCTCTATTTATTCGGCAATGCTATTCAGCGAGTTTTAATGCTCCCCACTCTCCTCCCTGATGAGCTGTCGGCGTATGTGGCGGAAAAAAATAAAAAGGGGAAGACACGTAATTTTTAATGTTTGACCAAAAGTTAGGCGGGAATGTAAAATTTTGAATTTCTAAAATTTGGGCTGAATTGAAACAAATAATTCATCAACTCAAATATCTGTAAGACAACCATTGTCTTTTCTCCTTCATCTTTGTGAACATATTATATGCGTTCTTCAAATCTTCCTTCTCTCTGTAGTTTTTTCTTTCCATTCTCAATTTCTGTAACGGAGAAGGTTGAAGTGGTAACCTTCTTGTGGCATAATTGAATGATTATTCGATCAACTAACTTGATTGATGTGCTAATTTTGAATTTCTATTCACCTCCTACTTGTTAGTTAAAAAAATGGGTTCATTTAAATTTTGTATTGTACTGAGTAGAAATATTTATTTGTTATGATTACAAGGTGTTTGCATTCTTGTCTAAATAAGAATAGAAAATTGTTAATTAACAGAGATTGTTGTTGATAGTTTGTGCGCAGTGTGATTGTGATTTCAGTCTTTTAACGAGACTATAGTCTAAATGGTATCTCCATATACATTCAAGCTTAGAAAAGAGCAGATGAGCAACACTTATTTTTAACATTTGATTTTTCTTCTTCATTTTCAATTATACGCATCTTGTTTGTTCTTTGGCTAATTTCTTCTTTGGCTAATTTCTTCTTTCTTCTAGAGTGACAGCAACAATATATAAGGAGAGAGACAATAATACAGAAGGGAGAGAGAACAAATAATACAGGGCACTTTTAGGCGGAGAAATCGTACAAAATTATATTTCAAAATTCAAAACTTAAAAATCATTTTAATTTCCCACCAAACATTCGGTCAAAGTTTGTCTTACGTGTCAATTTTTTTTTTATTCCCTATGATGCCACGTACACCGACAGCTCACCAGGGAGGAAAGTGGGGAGCATTAAAGCTCGTTGAATAGCATTGCCGCTATTTAATGCTTAACTCTCCCTGTAATGAAGTTATGAAGAAGAAATAGAAAAAGGCTGAACTCAGTAGAGTCTCTATGGTTGCTTGCGTGTTAAGCTATTAATCCTCTAGGTACAACAATCTTCAATCATAACATTTTGACATTCTGAGATATAAGGGAAGAATATATGTGGGAACACAGAATAATCCAAATGTTTATGCACTTGTATAGCCTGATAGATCATCGCTGGCTCACTTGAAAAATGACAGATAGATGGCCATACTCATGGGCTTGAGTACTTGGACTATGTTGGGTGTTTTGGAAAAATAACGATTTTTGTTCGTGGACTGTAAAATAACGGTTTTACCCTGGATTGTAAAATAATCATTTTTCCCTTGGTACATAAGTTACCATTTACACATGCATATTCCCGAATTATAATGCATATTGTTGATCACCATTGAAAATGAGAGGGTACCAAGTACACCACCAACTTTTTCGCTCGGTAACCTGCATGGACAAAACCTAGTATAATTGATTAAAGATCTTTGAAAATTTTTAGATAGAGTTTATACCTCTTTCTCTTCACAATCAGAAAGCCAATACAATAAAGTCTGTGAACCTGATTGTATAGAAGAATACTTGGACGATCTCAAAAATCAATATCCAAGATCAATTAAGTCGTATCCAAATAAAGAGGATCTGAATTCTTCCAAGTAAGAAAATTATTATCTATGTTTCAAGTTACGAATTCTACAAGAACGAGTCTCGTAATAGATCACATTAGTATGGACTTATCTACTAAGATTTATTACGTATTACTTGTTTTAAACCTATTATAAAGATAAAATTATATAACACAAAAAAGAATAAATACAAGACACCATAAGTTTTGTTAAAGAGGAAAAATGCACTTGCAAAAAAATCATGCGACCTCGTCCAGATTTGAACACCGAACTATATTAATCCGCTACAGACACTAGCATACTATCAGACTTCGAACTGGAATGTAATTTAGACCGAATTCACCCTCCAAGAAATTCAGATGCAGCGTGCTCCTTTGGTCTCTTGAACCTCGCAGGGGTCTACATAACTGATTCCTTTGGTTGCCGTCCTTTAAAACCTAAGTGAAGACTTTTGATACCAATATGGCTCTAACATATAAGGCTATTTGATTTCCCTTTATATCAAATAAATTAAGGCTTGGAAATCTGTTTTCAATAGACAAAGCTAGCAAACCTCACAAATCCGAAACACCGACAGTTAGTTAGCTGAGAATTATGGATTATTAACCAGCTCTCAAGAACAATCATAAACTGATCAATAAAGAAAAGTTTTAGATATATATCTTGAGGAATCACAAAGTCTGAAACGAACAAAACTTTGTGATTTCTATCGATCTCGTTCCTGAAAGAGACTACGAAAACCTCAATAACAGAAAAAACGAGATCATGATATAAGAACTATCAAGATAAAGATAGTCGGATCTGGCTTCACGAATCCCTAAGTGAAGTCTTTTGGACGTAACCCTAATTATGTTTCTATGAAGAAACCTAGGTCGATTCTAGCAAACAACTAGAACATAGAAGTGTCAAGGATAAATTCCCAGTCGTTTTAGTTTCTCAATTTATGAACTTTCAAGACTAGGGTTGCTAAGTATTCAATCTAAGTAACTTGAGATTCAAGCAAACACTTTCCTTGTTTAGATGAAACTCTTGTTAGGATTTCATGTAAACATGTGAAACTTTAGGCTTGAAATTAGATATAAGAACATACACTATGGTCCAGAGTATCGATATCATGTGTAAAGATTTTTCATGGCAAGTATGCCTTAAGAACTAATAAGCAATATCATGTTCATTTACGCACTTAGGAATTTAATCATGGTGCACATACACAAGGTGCTTTAGTGATCAAAGATGTCTTAAAGGTATTAATGAGAGTTGTAGCATTAGATGTCTAAATATATTTGTGGATAGTCAATGAACATCTGCTTAATTCGTACGGGGTAGGTATGCAAAAGGGTATGCTACCTATTGACCGATTCGTGAATTCATATGTCCAAGGTAAGCGTACTGGATATGCCCTTAGGCTATTCACGAACTCAGGCCCTTGATTTATGCGTATTGGGTACGCGTACCTCCTCCCGTTCACGAATTCAGAACTCTGTGGTACACATATTACGTATGCATACATATCTATATTATGTAACTTCATATATCTAGGGTAAGCGTATTAGATACGCGTACCTACACCAAGTCCATATTTCAGTAGTTCTGGAAACTGTTTATTGATGTTTTGGGACATTACCAATCGCCATAGATATAAACATCATTGCTTGGGAAATTTCCCAGTGATTCGTAAACATAGTTCTTGAACAATAAATTGTTTTGAACAAAACTACTAAGGACCTACGAACATCCATTGCTTGAATCATATTTTGATAAGTTTAACAAGACAAGATTGACTTGAAACTTCTTCTTTGCAATATTAAATCTACTAAAAGTCATACGACATGGTCTCACATACCTCTTTGTTAATGAAGTTCTCCAAATGTCTTCTTTTGATCTTCAGTCTTCAATTTTCGAGGGTTACTCAATGATGTCTGATACTCAATTACCAAACTCTAGACTTAGTCCGAGATTTGACTTAAGTACATTAGAAATTAAGATATAGTTTTGTGCATCTAAGATTGACAACAAGCTTGAGATAACAAAACTTTATATTTCGACCGAGAAGTGTTCTAATAACCATGCACGTGGTGAATTTCGATCACAATACAAATATAAGGGACTCGATATATTTGGAGTATCTGAGCAAATTTAGAATCACAATGAAAATTTTAGGTTGTGGTATAGAGTTTGAATATTATATATTCTGGGCCTTACACAATGACAATGTTAATTTATGAGATATTCAATTTCATTTATATGCTGTCAACTGCTTTACAAAACTTCTGATAATAAAATAATTCTTTTTCTTTTAATATAATTCTTGATTAATTATTAATATCAAGGAAATTAAATTTTATTTAATAACCTTTTTACAGCCTTAACGACATGTAGCTTCCCATTTACCTTAAGAATATCACAATGGGTAGTGTAAAATGATATATTATCTACCACCAGGATCGGCAATGAAAACCGTATATTACTAAAAATACCATCTTTGCAAAACTTGAATGGTATTAGTAGCATTCTTACTTGGCAATCATTACATTGTGTTAGGCCACTTCCTGGAGATTTATTTGTTGTAGTTTGTGTTGTTTTATTGGTCCTCCTCGTTTTCTTCTCAGGTTATTATTATAATTTTTAGATCTTAACTTCTTCTTTTTTTTCATTTCTTCTTCTCTTTTACATATATTTTTTTTGTTATGTATGAATTTCACTAATGATTTTGTGTATTTGATAATGTGTTGTATGGAGTTGATAATGTTTTAGTGAAAGTTGAAGGTAAAACATGTGCAGTAGCGTGGGAAGGTTGCAAGACTCCAAAAGAGTGTAACGTGCAATGTTTAAGGAGATACGGTGGATGTCGATATTTTTTAAAACCTCTTATATCTCTTTTCGTGGAATGTAAATGTGAGTATCCTTGTTATGGGTTTAATCATAATCTTGGCAAATAAATCACCATTGATGTTGATATCTTAATCTTCTTTTTATTCCTCAATGTAACCGATAATGTTGATGGTAAAATAAATTAGTTAGTAGAATAAGTGATGTTAATTTATTCGTTCAAAGGTATGTATGTCTACATTTCCCAAAAATATGGAGTTATAAAAGAACCCTGACTTAAATAGGCTTCCCTTTGGATAAAAATCATTGTTACATTATGATTGATCAACGTTGTTTCATATAATTATGGCATCTCAACAAGGTTTTCTCTATTTACCATCCTCATTTTTCTTATTTCCTATCCCCTTCACAATTTCTAAAATCAATATATCCTTCGAATTCTGATTTTCCCTGTACACCACCTACAAAAATCAAATTAACTATGACTATGAAAATTACCACTTCTATTTGTCTTATTCTTCATTTATCTCCCTTTTCATTAAACAAAACCCTCAAAAAATTATCAAGTTGGAAACGCTAAGTTATATTTTTGTTTGATATTCTTTTATATTTTATCATTTAAATTTTCGAGACGTAGACGATTTAATCGGCGATTAGTTAGTAATCCATTATTATCGATGATCATTATTGAAAATATAAGGAAAAATATTCAAACCCTAGATAAGTTTAACATCCAAGAAGATTATATTAAAAAAAAAATTAAGATCCATTTTTTTGAAAAATAAAGAAAAGGTGATTAAAGGTGGCGGGGAATTTGAAGATGAAGTAGAAGAGGTAGTGGTTGGTGGTAGAGACGGAGAAGAAAAAGTGATTTGTAATTTTAGTTTTTTTTTTAATTAATTATTTAGTAGATTTATTATTAGGTGTAAATAAAATGTCAAAAGATGATATTTAGGGAATACAAACTTTATATGGATGGCACATAAGATTATTATGGATGAGAATTAACGTGGATAGCTAGGAAATAGGGAAAGTGGGGATGATAAATGGGGAAAACCTTTCAAAAAAACATGTTATATGCAGATATCTCTCTTGCAGATAGAAAATAACTGGAGGGATGTTAGTAGGAGAACCATTTTTACTACGGGGATGATCAAAATCATTAACTCCGGTTTCACTTTTCGTAATGGGAGCAAGATTAATTAAAGCCCGGTGATATGTTTAATTGAAAGTTCCAAATAAGAGATATATCTCAGACAACTTTCTTTAGCATCTGGAGAACTTCAAACTCAATAAATAGAGTCCACGATTCAACAAATAGAGTATACCTTAAGTTTGTTTCTCCATTTTATATGAAGTTGATGTTGGAAGATCGTAGAAATTGATCTAGTATCTTCCCTAAGATATCCTTTTCCATATTGTATATGAATGCATTATCATATTTTTCAACAAATTCCTTCAAAGATGTTCTTGAATGAACATACCCGTCAAAAAATGCACTCATACTTTTAGATTCTTGTGTAGTCGACATCCCAACCCAAAAAGTGATCTTCACAAAACAAGGCACCCATCAAAAAAAATTTCTTATATAATCTAGTCAATTATTTATTCTGTTCCACGCTCGGATAGTTTTCCAACATCTCACTCAAATGTTGTTCAAATTCAATTGGACACTGTGTATCATAAACAACTTTCTTCATCCTACATGTACCCTTAAATAGGTTACATATCTCCTTAAGTTTTCTTGTATATTTTTATGATATGCCACAATCACCAACTATGTTTGGTATCCTTGAAAACTACCTCAACTGCATTTTTTCATCGCATTATCTTGGTTTGTAATTATACCCGTGGAGCGATTCCATTCATGCAATTTAGCCGCGTAATAACCAAGTAAATTTTTTGTTTTTCTCATTAGAAAACAATCCACAACCAAATAAGATTGACTTTACATGATGATTAACCCCGACAAATAGAGCAAAAGTCATGTCATATTAGTTTTTCAAGTATGTTAAGTCAAAGGTGACAACTCTACCAAATTCTTTGTAAGTTTCCATGCGCCTATGATCAGCCCAAAACATATTTTCTAGGTGGCCTTTTTCATCCATGTCCATCATATAGAATAAATTTGTATCCTTAGTTTGCATTTTTATAAAATGACTTTGAAGTGTTGCAGCATCTCATTCACCAAGTTTTAAAAATAATCTCTAACAAGAATGTTTCTAAGAGCTTCTGTATCATACAGGTGGTTTTGGTATCCAACAATTTCACGCTAATACATTGTAACATTTGTACATCCTGATTCCTGCTTTGTAGTTTAGTTGATCTTTCTTCTTTGTTGTCGTGTTGATATTTTTATGCCTTCTTAAATATCGGGATTTCGATGGACTATTTAAATGGTTATGTTCAAGAAAACAACGTTTATTATCCATTTTTCATCTGCACATAGTCTCGCTGAGATTTTAGCTTTGCAGTTAGTTCATTGTGCTGGAGAGAGATTTAAAGGAGAGATCGACACTGTATGAATCTTCCCATATTTAGTACAAGAATAAGTTACATCTTAATATATCATGCTCCTTCTTGCATGTTCGTTTCTTACAATATCCAGCCTTGTATGCATAACCACTGTAAAAATCAAATAAGTCATCACCATTGTTAAATTTCATACCAAGTTTTGGCACGGGGTATCTGATCATCATGGTTATTGTCATCAACCAATATACTACTACACTACTTAAGTTCCTCATTACCCAATTGAGCATCCAGAGCTACATGTAAAAGAACACATGTATACAATTAGGATAGATTTATAGATTTAAGTTATAACTTTATTAGATAATACAACAGAATGATATAAACTAAGGTTATCTCAAGCTAAAAAGTAAAACCTAAATCATAAAAATGTTTTTTCTAATTAAAATTATGTAAAATAATTGATTTAAAATCTATAAACCCTAATAAAAAAAACAAAGATGTGTGACTAAAAAAATCATGTTTGATCTATAATAAGTATTTGTATATAAACCTGAAAAAGTGGGGGTCTAACAACATCCCCCAATATTTCGCTTAACAATCTGTATGGACTAACTCCAATATACTTTCAAGAGAATCAACTAGACAGTCAGGCTCAATCTTAAGAAAAGTATATCAAGGAGTTATATCTCAATCTCTCGATTCAATCCGCAATCAAACAAATAACAATTTGCGAGCCGATTGAATATAAGAGAGATAACTTGAATGGTACCAAAGACCAATGTTCAAGGATCAATCAATTTCAATCAACAACCAAAGGTTGGATTTATCAATTGATCGATTCAAAGCACAACCTGTGATATTTCAATTATATAACAAAATATTATGCGGAAAAGAAATAACACAGACACCGGAATTTTTGTACACGAGGAAACCGCGAATGCAGAAAAACCCTGAGACCTAGTCCAGATTGAACACCACACTGTATTAAGCTGCTACAGACACTAGCCTACTACAAACTAACTTCGGTCTGAACTGTAGTTGAACCCCAATCAATCTCACACTGATTCAAGGTACAGTTGCGTTCCTTACATCTCTGATCCCAGCAGGATACTACCCACTTGATTCCCTTAGCTGACCTCACCCACAACTAAGAGTTGCTACGACCCAAATTCGAAGACTTGATAAACAAATCTGTCTTATACAGAAACGTCTATAGGAATAGATAAATTTGTCTCTCACATAAATACCTACGAGTTTTGTTCCGTCTTTTGATAGATCAAGGTGAACAGGAACCAATTGATATACCGGACTTATATTCCCGAAGAACAGCCTAGAAATATCAACCACCTCACAATTAATCGACTAGCGAAACAAGATATTGTGGAATCACAAACGATGAGACGAAGGTGTTTGTGACTACTTTTCTATCTTGCTTATCGGAGATATAAGTATCAAGCCAATCTTACGATTGCACTCAATCACGATAAAAACAGCAAGATCAGATCGCGCAATTATAGAGAAAATAGTTGTGTCTCGCTTCACAATCCCAATGAAGTCTTCAAGTCGTTAACCTACAGGGTTTCGTGAAAAACCTAAGGTTAAAGGAGAATCGACTCTAGTTTATGCAATTAGTATCACACAGTAGGTGTGGGATTAGGTTTCCCAGTTGCTAGAGTTCTCCTTTATATAGTCTCCAAATCAGGGTTTGCAATCTAAGCTACCTTGGTAACAAAGCATTCAATATTCACCGTTAGATGAAAACCTGATTAGATTCAAGCTAATATCTTTCAACCGTTAGATCGAACTTATCTTGTTATACACAAATTAAATGTAACTTCATTTGGGTTTGGGTAATCGTACCTAAACGTGTACACTTAGTTGGTTCAACAATAGTTAACCAATAGTTAGCCATATGAGCACTTTCATATCAACCTTATTCATCTTCACCATAACTAGTTCAAATGACTCAAACGAACTAGTTAGAGAGTTGTTCAGTTGCTTAGATCTCATAGAAGTATACAAGGAACAACTGAATAAAAATCGGATTTGATTCACTCGAACCGATTCATGAACATTATAGCCACGGTTTGCAAAGATTTCATTCCTTATTATATAAATGTTGTAGTTCATGAACATACCGATTTTAGAAAGTAACCTACTTAAGTATGCAAACGGGTACGCGTACTTAAGTAACCGGATTTAGTTTGTTTTCACTTTCAAAATCCAGCAGAAATTCACTGACGTGAGCTTTCCGCCAGTATGCGTATGGGTACGCATACTTACTCGGATTTCCAACAACCGCCAGTACGCGTACGGGTACACATACTTTGGGTTCCCGGTTTTGGAATTTTACACAAATGTGAGAACACACTATGTTTATATCCAAAGATGGTTACATGTTCTAAACTCTCATTTCAATCAGTGAAACTTTCTTAGAGGATGTTATATAGTTGTTATTCACAGACTATTTTTCATCAAAGCTTCAAGTTATTGAAATGATTAACACGACTTTCGTCACGAGTAAAGATGAACTTGGACAAAGCGAAAGATTACCAACACATATTTCGAGAAATAGATAAGCGAGATAAACTCGACTCGAAATAGAAAATGTGTATAACGAAGTCTATATAGCAATGCGACTTTTATATCAAGATAAGAGATATAATAGATAGACTTTTGAGTGATAGATAAGTTCAAGTCTCCACATACCTTTTTTTCGATGAAGTTCCACAAGTTCCTTGAGTAGTTCTTCTTCTTTGCATGATATACGCCGTGGAGTCTAGAGCTTAACTACACTTATTATCCTAGTTCGAGACTTAGCTATAAGTAGACTAGACATTAAATCAAGACTTATAGTTTTGACAACTAAACTTGAAAAACAAGTTTGACATAGCAACGCTTGCGAGTTCGGCCGAGCAGTGCTCTAACAAAACCATTGGTAGTTCTTGTAAAGGCTTCGTGTTTTTTTTTTTAGATTTTCTTCTATGGAAGTAGTGGTAGTAAAAAAAATATTTTTTTCTACTTCATTTTTGATAAACAGAAATAAGAACATCGAAAGAAGAAAAAAAACAATAAAACAAAAGTATATAAATCTATGTAAGTGAAAAGAGAAAAAACTTGAAAATTGGAAAAGTCAAGCAACGTCATCAGCGGTTTTGATTGGTGGGTAAATAAATTTATTTATTTTTCACACGAATTGTTCCTATACGTAACCACGGCAGGAGGAAGGATAGTATGAAGTATGGGGATCAAGCATTCTTATTAGATCCGCAAAAATAGGTTTAACTTGTCCTCTGTTGTCTAATAAAAGAAAATACATCATATTTTCACTTCCAAATTTTGTGAAATTAACATCACCGGCTTTGAAACAATTAACTTGAACTTGATTTCTCTGGAAGATAGTATCTTTACTGTGGTCCCAAGTCACTAACCTCAAATCCCGATTCTTCAAGAGTTCGCAACGCTCTGGTGACATATGTACATTTGACAACAGCTAAGTATTTAGTCCCAAACTAGTAACATTTCTCTTTATATGTAAATTTCATTAAAAACAAAACTATTGATTAAAAAATCCATAATTTCTAAATGAAAATTATTTAGTAAGTTGATGTATCATAAAGATATTTATGTGAGTGGCAGTGTTGAAAGAGTTTAAATAAGCAATATATGCTTAGAATTTTATAAATTTATTGCGCCATTATATTAAATTAGTATACACATTGATTTTTAATTACACAATTTAGAGAAGGGAGATATTACTAATAAATAAGTTGGCAACCATCCTATTACTATATTAATTTCTTTCAACTTTTAGAAAATCTCCTTACAATTTCTTTTTAATTACTTCCACATTTTGATAAACTTCATTTAATATCCCTAATGGTTAAGGCTCGTCTTTGGTTCGATTTTACCAAATTTGACACCTCTCATAAGAACTTAAAATTTTAAAACCTCTCTCCTCTCTTATAAATATATACGATTTATCATGGCTAGGGAATCAGTAACAACATATAGATTATTTGAGGCATAGAAGATGGTGAAGATTTTTCATATTATATCCATTTATTCTTCCTAATCGTTCTTATCTTAAGTTGTTCCTAAATCCTAACTTCCAATTTATTTATTTTTAATATGGTGTATAAACTAAACGGTCTTTTTTCTGTTAAATTTGTAATCTATTGTGCAGTTCATACTGAGAGTCATTCAGTTTTCCAGTGAAGATGATAATGAAAGTTGAAGGTAGTAATGGTAATAGGCAATGTTGAACAACATGGGAAGGTTGTGAAATGGATGTATATTGTATCCAAAAACAATCATATTTGTGGTTATATCTCTGTATCAATCTCTAATGTAGCTGGTGTCAATCAATGATAATACAATAAAAAGATATGTGTTTAATTGTTAGAATAACTGTTTTTTTATTTTATTTTTTTGCAAAATAAGGGGTAATTTGGTGTTTCGATGCAATAGTGACCAATAAAGTTTTGGGCCTCAATCAACAGTGTCACATTGACCATTAGAGAAAAATCTATGTATTTTAAACTATATTGTTTGTATTGTGTAATGACGCTATAGTTCCATTATCACATTACGAGATGAGTGGCCTATTTAAAACGCTTAAATCCGATAAATACATAGATTCCAGTTAAAAAAATAGTCTAAACACATAAGACACAACTTCTCCGTAATATCACATACTACTTCCGATGGCACCACCCAAGAATACCGCCATCAACATCTTAACTCTACTTAATGTATCTTTGAATAATCTCGTTTAATTAAAATAAATATTTATTTCTCTTTTATGCTTTCTTTAAAATCATAGATTGTTCTGATTTGTTGGAAAATAGTATTTTACAATGAGATGTCGAATTATCTTAGAGAAAAAATTTGTTGCTTTTGAGAATGATTTTACCTGATAATCTAATCAGCTCAATAAATCAATTTTATTTTATTTTTATAAATCTTTCTATGTAGGATAATTTCCACATGGTGGAATTATCTCATTGGGCCCATATGGTATCCTTGGGAGGCTAATCTATATGTTGTTGAACCTATTGGGTTTTTGTTGGAGAGAAAAATATAGAAAAGAAATATATTAATTGTTATATATGTATTTAGTTAATGATTTTGTTAGCAATTTTTTAGTAGAAAATAGATGATTTTTAGATTTATTTATTAGGATAGTTTAAAAGTTTATTTTTAAGAGTTTTAATATGTTAGGAAAGTTTCCTAAAGGCAATTGATACCTTGGGAAACAAGTTTTTATATTTTTGGAGAGTTTATGATTTGTTCGGGAGGAGTTATCTATATAAGGAGCTCCAAAATCGAAAGGGGAATTTTTTTGATTAATTATTTTATTTTTATTGAACTTTTTCAGTTTATTGATTCGATTTTTTATTCATAGTTGGGTTTACCCCGATGTTTGAATATTAATCTCACATCTATAGTCGTTGTTCGTACTATTAACGAGATTCAGATAAACGTGTAGATTTTAGGATATATCCTTGAAGATCAACTAATTTCTAACCAAATTATCGTTTGCTTGTTTCATTATCATTCTACTACAATTTATCATTATTTTAACGCTCCTAGTCTGCATCAGTTTCCATGAGGCGTTATTTCCTGATTATCTCTTCCTTGATGGACGGTCGAGATATAAAGCGTAATACTAAAACCCTAAGAACCTGGTCGTCTCTATCTATCAAAGGAACACAATAACCATCGATATTAAGTTCAAAAAATTCTAATCCATTACAGCTATGGTCAAAAGAGACTGAGAAAGAAACCAACACATCTACATGGTATTACTGATGTTACAAGTTGATCGATGACGTACGACAGATTAGCGCTACCAGGTATTCCTCAAAATTTATTACGTGATTGTTATGAAATTCATAGTCCTATGAGCAAGTAACTATAAAACTTATATTTTATCTTACTCAATTACGAGAATTAACACGGGATTTCTTCCATTATTGTTTGAAAATATTTAAAAAACCAAACTAACTTTTATCTTTCTCTTAACTTCTTGATATGTTTTTGTTATCATTTTTTTTCTACATCTGTCTTCTCTATTGTTCATTGGTCAAGTCGTTTTTCTACATTAATACTTTTTTTTTCTGTTTTTTCTTCAAAATTATTATTTTTCACTCATCTCCATATCCATCTTTTTATTTTTCCTTTAAAGAGTGAAATACATTAATGGTAAAGAACATGATAATACTGATGTTAAAGGTGGTAAGTATTTTTGTTAAGCATTGGCAAAATTAGTCCAAATTAAACTGCAAATTTTTTCTCACTAATCTCTTTGACCGGATTTCTCTTAAAATCTAACATGATAATTTTGAAGAAGTAGGGAAAAGATACTAACCACTTTCAAATAAATTGAGTCAAATAAAACTTCATCTTAGAAAATGAACTGCCATGAAAGAGAGCACTTACTATAAGTGAGCTTCAATAAAAAAGAATTCATTGCACTTGAATACAAAGTTAATACTAATAAAAAACAAATTACAACCTAGATAACAGATTATAATAGAAGAATGTTCACAATAAGCAATAAGTCCTAAGTCTAAACTAAGAAAGTTCACAAACATTTGTTACGCCGCACTTACAACGTATATTGTCGTTGGTTTAATTCATAGCAACAAATATATATATCTGTTCCAAATCAGTTGTTTTTGTGTAGTGGGCGTTGGTATATCAAGTTAGGTTGTCAAGTTTAAATCTCAAAAATCACCACTTGAATTTCTTACTAAATTAAACTTCCTTAGGTTAGACTTAGGACATAGAAATGTTAAAACTGAATTCTAGTTACTGTTGGAGATTTGAAGACGTGCTGAAGAACAACCGAAGACATCATCCTTCAAACTGGGGTTAGTAATCTTTCTATCTAGTTCTTACAGTTTTATTCATTGAAAACATAATATGCGAAGTTTGTTTACATGTCTTTAGTGTAAGGTGACTTGATCATTATCTGTGATCAAAGTGTTGAAGGAATGATATACATTAGTTTTTTTCTACACCTTGTTTCATAGAATTACGAAGTATAGCTTTTGTACTTCAAGATTTTGTCATAATACCAATGTTGCACTTGTTAGTAATTAGTATTGAACTTTCGATAACTAGATATCTCAACCTAGTTTAAATTCATGCTTGGAAAACATGTAAAAAGACAAATTCATAAACATGTTTAAAAGCTAGTTTAAACTCGCATAAAGTTTCCTACACAAACATGAATCCAGAATCGATTCCAAATCCAATTCCTAACGATTTCCAGGTTCGATTCTGACTTGCATTCACGATTTGTTTATTTAATATTTCTTGATTAAATATAGATTTCGATATAGATGCATGTTGAATTTGAAAGTTCAAGCAAGAGCGCTTCTTGAATCCTCCATTCCCTCTCTCATTCATCCTTGTCGATTTTATAGTTGTTTTGTAGATGTTTATTAGCTGTTATGGTTGATAACGATTAGTTCTCGCAAAAATTTCGCCGGATTTTTGATTTCATGAGCATTTTTTTGTGTGAGTTTCTGAATTTCTAAGTCTCTAATTGTTTCTTCAAATAAATCTCATAATATTATTAACTCTAATACTTCAAATCACAATATTTCTTCTTACCATTTCAAGATTATGACAGGAAATCATATCTTCAACAACATCACAAATTATATTTATTGTGACGGACCGCAAAATTACACCTAAAGCACCCAGGCACGCATGCTATAACTCCCTGATGCGTTACTCTTATGCTAGTGACCAGGCCTTAAAACATCTCTTACCACCAGGAAAATGCACATCCGTTTGACTTTGCAAGTATGATTCCTTAAATTTATGGGTTATTTAACGTTTGGCACCCAGCAAATGTCCAACACCTAGATTTGGTACCCAATATTTGAAATATTAAGGTTTGGTACCTTGACCCGTCAAGAACTGTCAAGTCAAACCGTGGACCTGACTTTGCTATAAAATCCGTTACAGAACTTCTGTTATTAGCTATTTGCCATATGAATGCAAACAATGACTTGAATTGTCCTAACGTCTGGTTACAGACATAACACATGTCTTAGTATCCATATGATATACTTATATTAACGGCCACTGTGAGATTTCAATTATTAACTATGTACCACCACCACCTTCTCGAGTTGTTGTCGTATATTTCCTGCTCCGCCTTCTTCCCCACAGCTTCAAGCAGAAATCCACCACCAGTCTATACTACCAACCACCGCCATTTTCTTTTCTTCGTATTGTACCATTTTTCATTCTCTTCTTATTCACTAGCAAGCAACAAGAAGAATAACTATCAGCACCCGCTGCACCACTATTTTTGGTTAAGAGAAGAAAAAAAATCGATAAAAATCACGTCAAATCTTTGACTAAAAGGCATGTTAAATTATTTTATTTTCGTATTCTTATTTAATTTTAGTAATATGTGTTATGAATTTTTAAATTTTGAAAGTTAGATTATTTTTGATAATTATTTTTGATATATTTTTAATATATTTTTAATTAGGGTAATGAATGGACTAATTTGGATGATTGAGGGGAATAAGAATTTGAGTCTATTGCAATTTATGCTAGAATGAGATTCTAATGTATGTAAAGAATTCAAAGGGAATTTCTGTTACTTAGTGGTTATGTAAAAAGCGGATTAATAGGAGTTTTGTGGTGTTGGTGGGTTTGGGAAACTTGATTTCTTATTCAAGTCAAGAGACCAATGAAAGATGGGACTGGAATAGTTGTTTCTCCCATCAATTTATGGTGATCAATGGAGAGAATTAGAAGGTAAATGAGGAGTTGGTTTTTGGAAATGATTGATGTTTGGGTCTTTGAGCTTGTGATCAACATCATTCATTGCAACATCGGAGAGGTGATTATCTTTGTGAAGATCATTGATGTAAGACTTTATGAGACCAAGGTCAATAGTAACCTTTTCCAACTAAGTTTTTAATGCATCAAGATTTTTCAGAGTCACAATGAGTTCTTGTTTTGCTTCCCCAAAGTACTTAAGAAAGTCATGAACAACTTCAGCAGAAATCATATCATCCTTTTCAGCATCCTCATGAACATAGGCAAAATAACATGAAGCATTAGGATGATCTTCATCTACAAGGGTTCTTTTCTTATTGGACTCAACAACACAACCTTTGTCAATGAATCCTATTGAAAAACCACCATAGCAAGATGAAGAAGAAGACATTCTTGACAACCCAGAAGTCAACCTAGAGTATGTGTTCGTAACTCAGTAGATTGATATTTAAGGGTCTCCGAGAGAAGGGATTATAGGGTTTTCTTAAACAGTTGACTCGTCCCAGAACACGGATATCCGTTCGAGTACAACATGACCCCCAAAAAAATAAAGTCCAAAAGGGACTTTTGCAACAAAAGACTCGAAAAATTTCATAACTCAGGAAGGAAATTTTGAGCATAGTTGAAGCAAGAAATAAGATTCAGAAGAAGACTTCCTAATGACACATTACAAACAATACTTTAAGCACAGTGAGTCTGCAATCAAAAATCTTAGCTATGGACGATAAGAAGATAGCTCAACTTAACAGACGCAAATGCCAAAAGTATACCTGAATATTAACACATCTTACTCAACAGGGTTTTTATGAGTAAGCTCTTCAACGCTTGTGATTAATTAGCACAAGTATGAGCCACAAGCTCATCAAGAGATTTGTGTTTGTGGTCAAGTCTTTTTTTCCTCCTGAATCCTGAGAGGGACTCCTTTTTATGTGAGAAATTATCATTAAACTTACTGTCATCAAAATATGAGACATAGTTTGAGTTCTTACCAGAAGAATTTTGGTTTGAGGAGGAGGAAAACCTGTTGACGAATTCTTTATACCCTTCAATTATCTTTTTCAGATTATCTCTCATTTCATCAATTCTTCTTCTTTCATCTGAACTTCCTTTCTCAACAGGAGCAGCGTTATTTCCAGACACCACGACACGATCTTCCTTTAGACGATGTTTATTAAGACGTCTGTTTTGTTCTTGAGTGTTCGAGGAACTCATTGAACTGACTTTCCTGGTAACATACACATGGTAGGTACAAAAACCAATTGGTTTAGTCATACGAATGTCAGTTACACCTTTAAAAATTAAATCTAAGGTGTGTTGAAGTTGAACCAAGGAGTTTTTCTTCAACCTAGAGGTTCCCTTTCGTTTAACAGAACTCATTGTCTCACAGACAAAACATACTTTCTGATCATCAGAATGATTATATAGTACAGTCTTAATATCATCGTTAGGATATTTCTTCCCTTCATTTGATGTGCAACATCCTTGAGTGTTGGTGATTTCAGGCACATATGTTTTACTAGAAGGGGATTCCGTTTTTCCTTCTGAGCATGAACCATCTTTAGTTGTGTCAGAAGTACTTGGCATATTAGATTGCTTTGAGCATACTTGAATAGAGAGCTTTCTCAAGCGATGGTCAATTTCCAAGGCATCTCTTCGGAGGCTAGCTTCAAGAGACGTACACGAAAAATGCACTTCAGAATTACCTTTGGGTTTGCAATCTCTTATTACACCAAGTAGAACATTGACATGATGCTTCAACCGATTGAATCTATCAGCTTGGATTCTAACAAGATTTAGAATCAATTCACTCTCTTCAGCTGAATCTCGTTTATTAACAGAGAGGCTCTCATTTGAAGGGTAATCGGGAATACACATGTCAGTGTTAGTCTGTCTCGTTAGTACAGAAGGTTCATCTATATTCGAGATTGTAGAACCCTTCTCTTTAATAGAATTCGACGAGATAGAAATTTTATTTCTGGTGATGCGTTTATCAGAGATTGTACTCTTGTCCATAGAGTAAGATCGCTACAAACACAGACTTGTAAGGTCTTTAAACGTGTTTGCCTGCTCTGATAACAATTGAAAAAGCGGGGGTCTAACAACACCACCTAATATTTCTCTTAGCAATCTGTATGGACTAACTCCGAAATACTTTCTAGAGACTCAATCTAGGTAAAAGTATCTCAGGGAGTTAATATCTGTCTCTCTTGTTTTGATTTACTCGAGCTAATAGAAATCAGCGAGTCTTTAATCAAACACAAGGAATAACTTAGATGGTACCAAAGACCAATATCTAAGGATAAATCAATAACAATCAACAACCAAAGGTTGGATTACTCTAATTGATGATCTAACGCACAACCTGTATTATTTAAATTATAAAGATAAGACAATATAATGTAGAAATAGAAATAACACAGACACCATAAATTTTGTTAAAGAGAAAACTGCAACTGCAGAAAACCCCCGGGACCTAGTCCATATTGAACACACACACTGTATTAAGCCGTTACAGACACTAGTCTACTCCAAGCTAACTTCGGACTGGACTGTAGTTGAACCCCAATTAGTCTCCCACTGATCCAAGGTACAGTTGTACTCCCTACGGCTCTGATCCCAGCAGGATACTGCGCACTTGATTCCCTTAGCTGATCTCACCCACAACTAAGAGTTGCTACGACCCAAAATCGTAGGCTTTGACAATAAACAAATCTGTCTCACATAGACAAGTCTATCAAAGGATCAATCTGTTTCCCACAGATAAACCCTAAAGGTTTTGTTCCGTCTTTTGATAATAATCAAGGTGAACAGGAACCAATTGATAATCCGGTCTTATATTCCCGAAGAAAAACCTAGAGTTATCAATCACCTCAAAACAATCTTAATCATATGGTAGCGAAACAAGATGTTGCGGAATCACAAACAATGAGACGAAGATGTTTGTGATTAATTTTTATATCTTTCCGGAGATATCAATCTCAAGCCAATCAATCTGATTGTACTCGTACGATAGAAGATGCAAGATCAGATCACACAACTACGATAAAAGAAGTATCGGTCTGGCTTCACAATCCCAATGAAGTCTTTAAGTCGTTAACCTGGTTTTAGAAGAAGAAAACCAAAGGTTAAAGAAGAATCGACTCTAGCACGCAAACTAGTATCACACATAAGGTGTGGGGATTAGTTTTGCACAATACTAGATGTCTCCTTTATATAGTCTTTCAAATCAGGGTTTGCCATCAATGTTAGCTTAGTAACAAAGCATTCAATATTCACCGTTAGATGGAAACCTGATTAAGATTCAAGATAATATTTCTCAACCATTATGTCGAAAACTTAGCTTGTTACACACACTTTACAATGCACGCTTCTAGGTTCGTTAACTGTACCCAAACGTATGCACTTGTTGGTTCAACAATAGTTAACCAAAAGGTTAGCCATATGAGCATTTCATATCACCCACGTTCTTCTTCACCATAACTAGTTCGAATGACTTCAAAATGAACTAGTTAGAGAGTTATTCAATTGCAAGGAAATCTCATGTACTACACAAGACACAATTGAAGCAAAGATGATTTGATTCACTTGAATTGGTTCATGAACTTTTATAGCCACGGTTTTCAAACTGCATTCCTTAGTATTTTTAAGTTTAAGTTCAGAAATCATCTTCAGATATATAACCTTCTCAAGTTCGCAGACTAGGTTCGCGGACTTAAGTTACCGGGAAGAGTTTACAAACTCCAGCAGAAATTCTCGGGTTTGAGAACTTTGCCGGTTCGCGGACTTAGATTCACGCAAGTAGTTTGTCAACTCCAGCAGAAATTCTCGGGTTTGAGAACTTCGGCAGTTCGCGGACTTGGCTCATGCCATTATTCCGGTTATTTTGATCAACAAAGTTCGCAAACTTTGGTTCAAGGAATATGACTTATACATAAATGTGTTTCCACAAAAAATCTTATGTCCACCATTGGTTATGTAATCTAAACTCTCATTACAATCATTGAAACATTCTTAGAGGACGTTATACAGTTGTTAAACCATTTCTCGTCAAAGCAATTTTCAAAGTGATTGAAACATATCATAACTTTCGTCACTTGGTAAAGATAAACTTGATCGAAGTGAAAAGCTTACCAACACATATTTCGAGATATAGATAGGCGAGGTATATTCGGCTCAAAATACCAAATGTGTATAATCCAAGTCTATATATATAGCATACGACTTATTGTCTCAAAGAGTAGGAGATACAATAGATAGACTTTTGAGTGACAGATAAGTTCAAGTCTTCAATACCTTTTTGTCGAGAAGTTCCACCAGTTACTTGAGTAGTTCTTCTACTTGTATGATGAATCGCCATGAATTCCTTGAGCTCAACTACACTTTCTATCCTAGTCCGAGACTTAGCTATAATAGACTATAAATCAAGACTTATAGTTTTGATCACTAACATTGACAAACATGCTTGAGATAGCAACGTATGCGAGTTCGACCGAGCAATGCTCTAACAATCTCCCCCTTTGTCAATTTTAGTGACAAAACTATCAATACATATGGAATACAAAAAAGATAAAGAAACTTTAGTAGCTCCTATTCCGCATGTCTAATCTTTAACATTTCTCGAAATCTTCGTCACTTCCAAGTACTCCAATGATCCCAAAGGTTGTAAGTTTAGCATCACCGCTATTAAAGATCCGTATCTATAACAATGAGAAAGCATCGGTCTCGATCATTGTTATACAATATCATAGTATTATTACACAGTGTCAAAGTCCAATTGTATCACAACTTCAACAATAATACTATGGTGATATGTATCACTCCCCCTTAGTCAATACTCCATCTCACATGGAAACCACTCCCCCTTACACAATGATCCGAAAACCATATGTATTTGTAGTGTGAACTACATATTAATTCTCCCCCTTTTTGTCAATAAAATTGGCAAAGGTACAAGAACGGGATCATAATGAAATTTTCGAAAGATACATTTCATGATTAAAAGAAAAAAATACATACCAACTAATTTAGATGCAATCATAAAGCCGAAGCTAAATGCATTCATCAAGGAGTTTAAAGATACAAGATAACTCTTCTAAAATTCCACAGCCGCACACCCCTCAAGATATAACCACTAAGCACAAGTTCAAAAGAACTCTCCTCCATTTGATGTCATTCCCGAAAGAACAACAAGAGCGACCTTAATTTCAAAAGAAAAGAAGGATTTTTATTGGACACCAAAAACCATGAGAATGATTTTTTATATCCAAAAACTCAATCAAATTAATCACAAGTAACCCCATGACTAATTTAATCGGAATACTCAATAAAATTAAACACAAAAAGTGATCAATTCAATTGATTGTGCTCAACATAAAAGAACTTATGAAGACACGAAAATACTCAACTAGATTAATTACAAGAGAACCCATAATTAATCTAATTGGAATACACAACCAAACTAATTACAAAAGTAATCAATTTAATTGTCATTTGTTTTTCTTGACATAAGAATACTTACGAAGCAATAACTAAATAACCAAACAAGATGATTAATTTAGTTCAAATGCTCGACATAATATATCTCACGGAACAACAACTAAACTAAGAAAATCAACTTGGTTGTATAATGCTCAACATAAGATACCTTTCGGATCCTCACAGTAATACATAAAGTATGGATCAGGGATGATCAATACTGCAGAATACACAAGGATTCATTCTATCTTCAATCACTATTTGCATAATGACAATTAATGGACATAATCCTTGAAAACAAAATATTTTAACCTATCTTCCATCAAATAATTGACAATATAGGATTAACTTTTATATTTGTCAAAAGATTATTCATTCTTTTACCAGTACGTGAATACCGAACACGAACGACTTTACTTTTGACAAAGTATGAGACAAACATAGTTGACGGACGTAAACACCAATATCCCATAAGAAATTGCAATATAACAAATCATAAATATTAATACTGCACAAACATCATCCTCCAAATATTTTTAGAATTTAATACCAATAAACCTAAAAAAAGAACAAGAATATGAAAAATAATAGTTGTGTGTAGTCACAATCATTGCTATTCAAAGCACTAGTTATTCTACCAACTAAACCAAAAAGAAGACATACTAGGAAACATAAATAAAACAAGCTAAAGAAAAATAGACTCCATTGTTATCCCGAACACGAACTAAGATCATATGGACGGTTTAGAATCCTCACAATACAAAGGGTCTTTGAGCTTGTGATCAACATCATTCATTGCAACATCAGAGAGGTGATTCTATTTGCGAAGATCATTGATGTAAGACTTTATGAGACCAAGGTCAATAGTAACCTTTTTCAACTCAGTGTTTAATGCATCAAAGATTTTTCAGAGTCACAATGAGTTCTTGTTTTGCTTCCCCAAAGTACTTAAGAAAGTCATGAAAAACTTCATCAGAAATCATATCATCCTTTTCGGCATCCTCATGAACATAGGAAAAATAACATGAAGCATTAGGATGATCTTCATCTACAAGGGTTCTTTTCTTCTTAGACTCAACAACACAGCCTTTGTCAAGGAATCCTCTTGCAAAACCACCATAGCAAGATGAAGAAGAAGACATTCTTGTCACCCATAAGTCAACCTAGAGTATGCTTTCTTAAACCAATAGATTGATATTTAAGGGTCTCTTAGGGAAGGGATTCTAGGGTTTTCTTAAACAGTTGACTCGTCCCAGAACACGGATATTCTTTCAAGTACAACATGACCCCCAAAAAAATAAAGTCCAAAAGGGACTTTTGCAACAAAAGACTCGAAAAATTCCATAACTCAGGAAGGCAATTTTGAGATAGTTGAAGCAAGAAATAAGATTCAGAAGAAGACTTCCTAATGACACATTACAAATAATACTTTAAGCACAGTGAGTCTGCAATCAAAAAGCTTAGCTATGGACGATAAGAAGATAGCTCAACTTAACAGACGCAGATGCCAAAAGTATACCTGAATATTAACACATCTTACTCAACAGGGTTTTTATGAGTAAGCTCTTCAACCCTTGTGATTAATTAGCACAAGTATGAGCCACAAGCTCATCAAGAGATTTGTGTTTATGGTCAAGTCTCTTTTTCCTCCTGAATCTAGTGAGGGACTCCTTTTTATGTGAGAAATTATCATAAAACTTACTGTCATCAAAATACGAGACATAGTTTGAGTTCTTACCAGAAGAATTTTGGTTTGAGGAGGAGGACAACCTGTTAATGAATTCTTTATACCCTTCAATTATCTTTTTCAGATTATCTCTCATTTCATCAATTCTTCTTCTTTCTTCTGATCTTCCTTTCTCAACAGGAGCAGCGTTATTTCCAGAGACCATGTCACGATCTTCCTTTAGACGATGTTTATCAAGACGTTTGTTTTGTTCTTGAGTGTTCGAGGAACTCATTGAACTGACTTTCCTGATAACATACACAGGGTAGGTACAAAAACCAATTGGTTTAGTCATACGAATTTCAGTTACACCTTTAAGAATTAAATATAAGGTGTGTTGAAGTTGAACCAATAAGTTTTTCTTCAACCTAGAGGTTCCCTTTCGTTTAACAGAACTCTTTGTCTCAATAATAAAACATACTTTCTGATCATCAGAATGATTAGATAGTACAGTCTTAATATCATCGTTAGAAGATTTCTTCCCTTCATTTGATGTGCAACATCCTTGAGTGTTGGTGACTTCAGGCACATCTGTTTTACTATAAGAGGCTTCCGTTTTTCCTTCTGAGCATGAACCATCTTTATTTATGTCAGAAGTACTTGGCATATTATATTGCTTTGAGCATCCTTGAATAGAGAGATTGCTCAAGCGATGGTCAATTTCCAAGGAATCTCTTCTGAGGCTAGCTTCAAGAGACGTACACGAAGAATGCACTTCAGAATTACCTTTGGGTTTGCAATATCTTATTACACCAAGTAGAACATTAACATGATGCTTCAACCGATTGAATATATCAGCTTGGATTCTAACAAGATTTATAATCAATTCACTCTCTTCAGCTGAATCCCGTTCATTAATGGATAGGCTCTCATTTGAAGGGTAACCGGGAATACACGTGTCAGTGTTAGTCTGTCTCGTCAGTACAGAAGGTTCATCTATATTCGAGATTGTAGAACCCCTTCTCTTTAATAGAATTAGACGAGATAGAACTTTTATTTCTGGTGATGCGTTTATCAGAGATTGTACTCTTTTCCATAGAGTCAGATCGCTACAAACACAGACTTGTAAGGCTTTAAACATGTTTGCCTGCTCTGATACCAATTGAAAAAGCGGGGGTCTAACAACACCACCTAATATTTCGCTTAGCAATCTGTATGGACTAACTCCGAAATACTTTCTAGAGACTGAATATAGGTAAAAGTATCTCAAGGAGTTAATATCTCTCTCTCTTGTTTTGATTTACTCGAGATAATAAAAATCAGTGAGTCTTTAATCAAACACAAGGAATAACTTGGATGGTACCAAAGACCAATATCCAAGGATCAATCAATGAAAATCAACAACCAAAGGTTGGATTACTCTAATTGATGATCTAACGCACAACCTGTATTATTTCAATTATAAAGATAAAACAATATAATGCGGAAATAAAAATAACACAGACACCATAAATTTTGTTAACGAGGAAACCGCAAATGCAGAAAAACCCCGGGACCTAGTCCAGATTGAACATACACTGTATTAAGCCACTACAGACACTAGCATACTCCAATCTAACTTCGGACTGGACTGTAGTTGAACTACAATCAGTCTCCCACTGATCCAAGGTACAGTTGTACTCCTTATGCCTCTGATCCCAGCAGGATACTGCGCACTTGATTCCCTTAGCTGATCTCACCCATAACTAAGAGTTGCTACGACCCAAAATCGCAAGCTTTGACAATAAACAAATCTGTCTCCCATAGACAAGTCTATCAAAGGATCAATCTGTCTCCCACAGATAAACCCTAAAGGTTTTGTTCCGTCTTTTGATAATAATCAAGGTGAACAGGAACCAATTGATAATCAGGTCTTATATTCCCGAAGAACAACCTAGAGTTATCAATCACCTCACAACAATCTTAATCATATGGTAGCGAAACAAGATATTGCAGAATCACAAACAATGAGACGAAGATGTTTGTGATTACTTTTTATATCTTGCCTATCGGATATATCAATCTCAAGCCAATCAATATGATTGTACTCGTACGATAGAAGATGCAAGATCAGATCACACAACTGGTCTGGCTTCACAATCCCAATGAAGTCTTTAAGTCGTTAACCTGGTTTTAGAAGAAGAAAACCAATGGTTAAAGGAGAATAGACTCAACGCGCAAACTAGTATCACCAGTAAGGTGTGGGGATTAGTTTTTCACAATACTAGATGTCTCATTTATATAGTCTTTCAAATCAGGGTTTGCAATCAATGTTAGCTTAGTAACAAAGCATTCAATATTCACCGTTAGATGAAAACCTGATTAAGATTCAAGATAATATTTCTCAACCGTTATATCAAAAACTTAGCTTGATATACACACTTGACAATGCACACTTCTAGGTTTGTTAACCGTACCCAAACGTATGCACTGTTTGGTTCAACAATAGTTAACCAAAAGGTTAGCCATATGAGCATTTCATATCAACCATGTTCTTCTTCACCATAACTAGTTCAAATGACTTCAAAATGAACTAGTTAGAGAGTTGTTCAATTGCAAGGAAATCTCATGTACTACACAAGACACAATTGAAGCAAAGATGATTTGATTCACTTGAATCGGTTCATGAACTTTTATAGCCACGGTTTGCAAACTGCATTCCTTAGTCTTTTTAAGTTTAAGTTCAGAAATCATCTTCAGATATATAACCTTCTCAAGTTCGCAGACTAGGTTCGCGGACTTAAGTTACCGGGCAGAGTTTACAAACTCCAGCAGAAATTCTCGGGTTTGAGAACTTCGGCAGTTCGCGGACTGAGTTCGCGGACTTGACTCACGCCATTCTTCCGGTTCTCTTGATAAAAAAAGTTCGTAAACTTTGGTTCAAGGAATAGGACTTATACATAAATATGTTTCCACAAAAATTCTTATGTCCATCATCGGTTATGTAATCTAAACTCTCATTCCAATCAATGCAACATTCTTAGAGGACGTTATATAGTTGCTACACCATTTCTCGTCAAAGCAATTTTCAAATTGATTGAAACATATCATGACTTTCATCACCAGGTAAAGATAAACTTGAACGAAGTGAAAAGCTTACCAACACATATTTCGAGATATAGATAGGTAAGGTATACTCGGCTAAAAATACTAAATGTGTATAATCCAAGTCTATATATATAGCATACGACTTCTTGTCTCAAAGAGTAGGAGATAGAGTAGATAGACTTTTGAGTGACTGATAAGTTCAAGTCTTCACATATATTTTTGTCGAGAAGTTCCACCGGTTCCTTGAGTAGTTCTTCTATTTGTATGATGAATCGCCATGAAGTCATTGAGCTCAACCACACTTTCTATCCCAGTCCGAGAATTAGCTATAATAGACTAGAAACCAAGACTTATAGTTTTGATCACTAACATTGACAAACATGCTTGAGATAGCAACGCATGCGAGTTCGACCGAGCAATGCTCTAACAAGATATGAAATTGGTTAACACTAGAGCAGCAAAATCACAATTTCATCACCAGCAGAAGCACGGTAGGTGTTCGACAAAAATCTTGAGTGAGCAAAACACCCCGCTTCAAGGTGAAATTGTAACCGTTTGATCAATCTATTTGTAGCCGTAAAATTAAGTTGGATGCATCACCCATTTTTCTGAATATGCACCCCAACTAAACTAGGGGTGCACGTTCCTCCCTCTATCATTGGCTATATTCCTAACCACTGTTAGTTATGCTATTTGTGGTTATTGTATTTTGAAAATGGCATACCATGGGGAATTGTAGCACAAAAATTGAAATTAGAACGTTAATTACACCATTTTTTCCTCTAAGCGATCTATTTCACACGCTAACTATCTCTATTTCTTTAACTTTTGTTTTTATTATGCTTGGAAAATTCCATGTTCAGCTTTAAAATTCTATTTTTTTTCTTGTTTATTTTTGACATGAGCTTCTTCTATCCTCTTCCTTGTCTTTCTTTGACACATGAGCTTTTGATACATCATCACACCAAAAATTCCAAGCACTGGTACTTGTAGTACTAAATTATCAATCATAATGATTTTAGTAGGAAATACTATATGGTCCCAGAAATAATATATTAGAGAGAGTCTAGTGCAGTTTACTGAGTCAACTGTCTGTGTGGTCCTTTTTGGTAAAATATATTATAGTTTGGTTCTAAAAATTATGGTTTGGTCCTACGTGACGTCATGGATGATGTAATTTGCAAATGGTAGTGGCAGAAATACCCTTTTAATGGGGACCATATATATACTCATTATTAGGAGAGAAGAGAACAATTTTCAGATTTATTTTCTCTCACATCCTTTTTTTTGTTTTTTCTAGATCTTCTTTTTCTTCTTCTTCTTCTTCTTTCTTTCTTTCTTCTTTTTTCTTCTGCTACTGTTTATGATGGTGTGTTAAGATGAAGATGAAGATTTGCATGTTTTTTTCTTTGTGTTTGTTGTTGTTTGTTGTTGGAGATGGTGGAGATGATGAAGAAGATTTTTTGATGAGTTTTTCTTGATTTTTTTGTCTCTGATGTTGCTGATGATGATGAAGAAGATGAAGATGATGATGATGATGAAGACGAAGATAATTTTTTGTTTTTTCGTCATTTTTTCCTGCTGCTGCTTTTGAAGATGATGAAAAAGATGAAGATATGTTATTGTTGTTGCTGTCAAAGAAGATGAAGATTGAAACGAAGATGATGAAGAAGATTTTCGATGTTGCTGCTGCTGTTGAATGACGAAGAATTTATTTCTGCTGCTGTTGAAGACGACGAAGATGATGATGCTGCAGTTCATTCCATAAATGAAGTTTGTTTTTTTAGGTTTTTATATGGAGTTCATTTCTGGAATGAACTCTGTTTTTTTATAGGTTTTTATATGGAGTTCATTTCTGGAATGAACTCTGTTTTTTTAGGTTTTTATATGGAGTTCATTTCTGGAATGAACTCTGTTTTTTTAGGTTTTTATATGGAGTTCATTTCTGGAATGAAGTCTGTTTTTTTAGGTTTTTATATAGAGTTCATTTCTGGAATGAAGTCTGATTTGTACAGGTTTTTATATGGAGTTCATTTCTGGAGTGAAGTCTGATTTGTATAGGTTTTATATGAAGTTCATTTATGGAATGAAATTTGATTTGTATAGGTTTTATATGGAGTTCATTTCTGGAATGAAGTCTGTTTTTTTAGGTTTTTATATGGAGTTCATATCTGGAATGAAGTCTGATTTGTATAGGTTTTTATCAGGAGTTCATTTCTGGAATGAAGTTTGTTTTATACTAAATAATGAAGTGTACAATTTTCATCAAGCAGAATGATCTGCTACAAAAAAATAAGTTGAAATTAACATTGAAGGGTACTTTGGTCCATTTAATATTTTTAAATAATTATGGACCAAACAGTAAAGGCGTTTTCCCAAAGGACCAAACATACATGGGCCCACCTAAAAAAGGACCAAACGATATTTTTCCCATGATTTTATATGTAAGATCGGGGTGACCTACTCTGCATATATCCGCTCTTCTAGCAATTAATGAATGGAAGTATGAAATTGATCTAATATCTATCCATATAAGTATGATGTTGATGTTGATTTAACTTTCTTACACATGCTTTCAATATTTCTTATCAAGGAGATAAAAATCTGTTTGATTTGGGACATAAAAATGTTATTACCATTCGGCCATTACCAACTCGATCCACATAAGTTCTCTCAAGATGTAGAGAGTAAAACGCATTATTATTTGGATTCATAATATTATTTCGACTTGTAGGTAGTAGGTACATGTTTCATTGTTTTTCATGTCAGATGGCTAAATAACATCTAAGATTGGGAAGATTTCTTGGCCCCTCCACGGTCAAGAAAGAACAAATAATATTTCCTAAAATCGAGATAAGCCGTCTTTGTCTAATTTAAAACTTGATTCAAACCCTAAATCTCAAAGATTTGGACTAAAGATATTATTCGTGTAAGTCTTTTTTTTTTCGTGAGGAGGAGAAGAAAATATTTTTCTTTCGGAGGAGATCGAATAAGCAATTCAGTGACGTGTTTAAAGGGAAAAGAGAGAGGAAACTCTTGTTCAATACCAGCTTTTTTGTTTCTTCCAGATGACTTCGATTTCCAAAAAATTAAAAAGAGAAATAAAGTCAATAACTAGGGTTAAACCAATATCCTACGAGGAAGGGGGAATGTGCACCCCGGGTTAACAGAGGTGCACAAAGTCGCACTCGCTAACGGGTGCTAACTAACTGTTAAGTAATTAATATCTATTATTTAAGTAACAACATGTTAAATCAACTGTTTGATTTGACAGTCTTTAACTGGTCAAGGTACCAACCATTAATATTTCGAATATTGGGTACCAAAGCTCGGTGTTGGACATTTGTTGGGTATCAAATATTAAATATCCCTAAATTTATTCCAGATCACCCTTGTTATGAAAATGGTATAAAACTATAAAAGCTAATGTCGATGCATTATTACATGCATCAATGGCTTCCGAGTCTTGCCCATGAATAAGGCATGCATTGGATTTGCACATATGCCCAACTTTCTTACTTCGCTTGGACATTGAGCTGAATGCATGCACTTATCTTGCTTGTGCCAAGGGTGCATCATCCAGGATGATGTAATTCTTGCCTTGCATCATCCTTGTGGTGGAAGTAGCTTACGCAAGATCCCTTAACTTGCATACCAACTTAGCTTACTTTCCTTCCGATGCCCGGTGTGCAATTTGTTCATGCCTACGTCGAACGACTTGATATGAAGTACGAGCATCCATGAAATGGACTGCAACTTACCTGATCAAGTATAGTAATATTCATCTCTTGCATCGCATTTCCGATCCAGGTGATATCAGTTATTATAGTGTGGCAATTACCTCGCAGTTAGATGATATGAGCGACAAAGTGTTGGACCATCAATGCTATAACCTATTGCGACTGCCTATGTACCCTCCTCCATACCTTAAAGGGATCAAGCATTGGCCGTAGTTCATCTCATTAGGACAATCAACTAAAGTCAACTTGAATGCCTAGTCTGTATAGGCCAAAGAGTCCTTTGCAAATGATGTGCACGAATGTGCATCATTTGCCTTTCTTTCTGTTGCACCATGATGGTGCAATCTTAGTTTGTAACGTCGTAACGATGATGCCTAAGCATCATGAAGCTCTCTGGACTAATCCACGCTCTATAATGATGATGTTGCATCATATGGGCTTTACTAGCTAAGCTTTGAAGCTTAACGTGTATCTTCTTTATATTCACCTTCAACCAACTACCCCTCCTTATATATGTTTTATTGACATTTATACAACTAAAGGTTGGGGAGCACGTTGACATGCTTTCTTCATTATTCATGATTGTTATCATGCCCCCTTGCATAATACGCCATAATGGTGCGTTATTCAGTTCTGGCCCTTAGGCCAACTTGAAAATTGTACCATGATGGTGCAATATCGCACTGATCATCCTTGCAGTGAAGAGAAGAACCATGGTGGTACTACACTGCGCTTAGACAGCTTTCCACATGTCGATGCACCATGATGGTTCAATATTTGCTCTTAACTAATATAACATGCGTAACACACCATGATGGCGTGTGATATCTCGCTTGGCCAGCTACCCACTGGCGTATTGCACCATTGTACTTGGAAAACCTCCAACTGGATAATACATCATGATGGTGCAACATTGCACTTTCCATCTTCTAACTGGCTAATGCACCATGATGGTGCAACATTTTTCATTGGCCAACATGCCTTTAAGGCACAATCAAAGCTGTGAAGCTTTATCTCATACCAATGATGCATCTTTGAACATGCGCCATGCGAAAAGTATGGGTGTTATATTTACGCTTACAACCACAAGGGAAAAAGTCACAATTATTTCAACCAGAATAGACATCACATAAGTTACAGTATTTGAATCATTTACCGCAAGACCAACAAGTCCAACAATCAAAGCAACCAAAGTAAGCTTAACTACTATGGATTTCTAAGCAATCAAATCTCATTTGGAATCACTGCAAGTAATAAGCATGACAATCACAGAGCCCTCAAAATTCAGCGTACAGTTATTCAAAATTCTACATCCCACAGAGAAAGTCTCCATCATCATAATTCTTCCCAAAAACCTACCAAATTGTCTGCTATCTGAGGGATGATACAACTGTAATCTCGATTCAATTTCCAAAAAATCGTTATACCCATTCAACACGTTAACATATCTCAAAACTAGAATCATGTTAAATACCTAACCCACAAGCTTTTTACGGTTAAGATTTATCAGAATACCTAGAGGAAATATTTAAAAATAAAATAAAAAACATTTAGGTTGGCCCGCTACCATTAAACTCACAATCAATCTCAGACCCCAAAAAGATATAAGCAAAAGAACATCAATCAACTACATGATTACCCTTTTTAATTCAGATAAAAACAAGGATATCTAAACAAAACAGTAAATTAACTTTCCAAAAAACAGATATTGTCTTTGATCACAAGTTCTATCATAAAGTTACCAAACTTGAACTTCCCATAACCCAAAATACCTCATTTTACTTGAGCTCCTTTTCACCTCAAACCAATATACTGCTTCCGACTTTGGTTCCCTGTCCCTTGAGTGACGGTCCGGGCACGACTCCCAGTCATGTGGGCTAGACGAGCTGGGATCAGCAGTGGGAGAGCTTGCTCTCTGGGTGTAATGGTTACCCTTAGATTATTGACTCTTGGAATAGTGAAAGGCAGAGTTACCTCTACATCTCCGGCAATAACATGGAAAAGCAACCCTGGCAGAAGAAGGACACAGAAGTTTAAGGATCGCAAACATTTTTTTTCCTTCCTGCTCGCTCGCTGGGTTTCAATGTAAGATAACGGAAAAAGTTCTCACCTTTGATGGCACTGTAAAGGAATCAAATCCCATTTGGCATCCACCAGCAATCACAAACCTATCATAAATCACTACAATACCCTCATGAACAACAAATAGACTGAATTGGGGAAGGGTTACATAGATGACCTACTCATCATCATCAGAAAAGCCAGCAGATGCAATTGGTGTTTCAATTCCTGCATGATCTTGCTCTGTTGGAGACTTACCCTTGCCATCCACATCTTTGATCCTCTCCCCTGTATTGATCACCTCCTCCATCACTACTGCTACTTTCAATCCCATCAATGTTATTTTTAAAAAGAGACGGGTTAGAAACATTACCAGTTTCAGAGTGGAATCATGATCAAATGCAAGACGACTTCGCAACTGACGATGCTCAATCCCGGGAGTTCCTCCTCTAAGCAAAGGCTCAACTTTCACTGCATAATTTTATTAAGTGTCTACCAGTGCCAATTGAAATTTATGTTGTAATTAGGAGGCTCACATCCATTGGGGAAGACTATCCCATATGGCAACCGTTCAATTGGATACTCTGTTGGATTCCATTCAAGACTATGTTCCTATTTGATCTCGGGAATCTCTTGAACTTTGCCTTCATCAGAAAAAAAAAAAACCTCGCCATTGGTGCGATGATATGAGATTATTCAGCGTATTGGCTTTGTTTTGGTGGTCAATTTTATATATCTAGGAAGCGCAGTGGTGTGAAGATGATCGGAAAATGGAGATTTATTTTTTAAAGGAAAAATTAGGTTTGATAAGACGTTTATCTATCATGCTTGCCTTATTGAGGGAGGTTCCAGAAGCATTTCCATTTCTTCAGAAATTAATTTCGCTAGCCTCCCCTCTGTAGTCATTTAAGTTTTCTCTGAATATTTGGCTGTTTTTACTAGATTACAAATTTGTAGATTTCTATCCAAAACTGTCGTGGAAGACGGTACACATCAGATGAGCTTCCCTACCCGATGGCGACAAACCAAGTGTGTATTCGGGGAGGAGGGGGTAAAAGTAACCAAACCAAGTAGTTGAGCCAGTCTATTTGGTTTGGGAAACAACGTCTCATTGGAATCTCCAAATCAGCAGCTATATCAATTAGGATCATTTTTTACTTCTGTAATTTACCGTTGTTATATCCTTACTATTTTTACGATCATTTTGTGGATAGAGGTGGCCACCTTTTACTTTTACAGGTGACCATCGTTATTTACTTGTATCGATGACCATTGAGAGTATCATGGTAACCCTTATTAGCCAAAGACTCTCCCATCTACACATTAGATGCCATTGACAATTGTTAAAAAGTTATATCAATTCTTGGTCTTGCCATGTGACCTATTTTAATGGAACTGAGTTGACTAACAATTCTATTAACTACTGGTTATGAATACCCCTCTTTATCCTTTAGAATATTATATGTTGGCAGACTGTCGTGTCATTCTTTTCAACGGGTAAAATCCTAGGATTTTATTAATAGTTGCTTAACATGGCAATCTCATCCACAAAAACCTACGCTCAGGCCCCCTTGTCCCCTTACGAATATTTAGTCTCTTCAAAAGCATCACCATATCCAAGCCTTTTAAAGATTTTGGAGTTTAGAGCGAAAGAAAAATTTTCCAAAGTTTTTGGTGAATACGTAAAAATTTGGAGTAAAAGCAGAGCGAAAGGAATGAAAGAAAAAAGAATAAAAATTAATTTAAAAAAAAAAGAGAGAGAGACAAATTTTTTTAGAATATTTTTTTTTAGATTATCTTTTTCTTTTGCACTTTATTTTTGGACTTTGGACTTTGGGACTTTATTTTTTTTTAAAACCCTACGGAAGGGTGGTTTAAATATAAACTGTTTGCAGAGAAGGACGGCGATTACAATATCGCCTCGGCCCCTCGGGTTCGCACATGACATAGGAGTCGTGGTCCGAGTCGACTTCAGCGTTCATCCCCCGTCTGGTACGGGAGGTAAGTTTGTCGAAACACTCGCGAATCCCCTGTCAGCGAGTTACTGTATTCCTTCGTTTGCATATATGCTGAGGATTTGAAAACAGATGCTTTAATTTCCTAGTAAAGGGCAAGGACTGTCCATACAAGATAAGGGTTCGGATTTCATCACCGTTCCCTTCTTGCCCGCCTTAGGAAAACGAAACCAAACGCGAACCTAAGCCTAAAATTTCACTAGAACGATACCTATAGGGTAACGAGCTTAATAGGAAAGTCATTCAAAAAATATTGGTTACTCTTTTAAGCATGCTTCAAAGTTCATGATGGTTTCTGTGAGTTGAATACGCCGCCTTGTAACGCCGGTGAGGCCTTGGGTATCAAAGCTCCACTGAGCTTCCCTCGCCTCGATTCAACTTACTTAAACTCGGATTGATTCCAGAGGGGTTTGCTTAAATTGTAACGAATTCCCTTTCGAAGGATTAGAAGTTGGTCTAGAAACAATCTAAGTGGAGTCATCATGATTTTTGTTTGCTAGAAATCAGTAGGTTTGCTGTGGTGGAGTCAGCCTTGTTTGTGTTTGCATAAAACTTCCATTCCTTTTAGGATTTCTTTCTTTTTCTTTTGTTTTTCTAGTGTATGCCCAAGGTTATTAAAGAACGGGCTTGGAAAAGAAACACTCTAGGTCGTTTGATTAGTGATAAACCTAGTAGTTCTTCTTGTGAAGGCGGGGAGCTCGAAGACTCTTCTTTTGAGAGCCCTGTCTTTGGAAATTTCAGCTTTGAAACTTGACAACTAGTGAAGAAAGTACTCCTAGTCCTTTGGTAGTGCCAGAAATGGCAACTTTGAAAGCTTTATTAAACCCAACTAGGACCTCTCGTCCGTCTTGTATCAAGTTAGCTGAAACCGAGGCAAATCATGAACTCAAACCTGGGACTTTACAGATGCTCCCAATCTTTTTAGGAAAAGAGAATGAGAACCCCTATTTTCATGTTAGGGAACTTGAGGAAGTTTGTAGTACTCTGAAAATTAAAAACCTTAGTGATGATGCGTTGAAACTTAGGTTATTCCCCTTTTCCTTAAAAGATAAAGCCAAATCTTGGATGTATAGTTTGGCTTCTGAGTCAATTGAAACCTATGACCAACTTACATCTGCCTTTATACAGAAGTTTTTCCCAAGGCACAAAACATCGTCTATTAGGACACAAGTCTGTACTTTTGCTCAACAAGAGGGGGAATTTTTATATAGGTATTTAGAAAGGTTCAATGATTTAATATCTCAATGTCCTCATCATGGTTTAGAGATGGTTAGGTTAGTTCAGATCCTCTATGGGGGTTTAGATTATTCAACAACAACCATGGTTGAGTCCTTATGCACAGGTGGGTTTGAGAATAAAACTGTTGATGAGGCGATGACATTTTTGAATGAAATCGCCGATAAGACCCAACAATGGGAAAATAGTAGGGAACCCCAGAAAAAAATTCTTCTAAGTAGAGGAAATGTCAATAGGGTAGAAGGATCTTATGAGTCAGATGCTAAAATAGAAGCCATAGCCAAAAGGTTAGAAGCCTTAGAATTAGGTCATTCTAGTGATAATAATGGTAGAATAGAGCCTTCTTGGGAAGGACATACTGTGGAGGAGCAAGCCAATGCTCTTTATAACAACACTAGATTCGATAACCGTCAGAAGTTTGACCTATATTCAGAAACCTATAACCCTGGATGGAGAAACCATCCCAACCTTTCTTGGTCTAAGGGCCAGAATCAAGGTCAGTCTAGTAACTCTCAGGTTCCCCCCAGGTTTTGGCTATATTAAGAACCCTTCAGCTCCGGCACAGTTTCAGAACCTTTCGGATAAGAAGATTATGAATTTAGAAGAGTCTCTTTCTTTGTTAACTCGTAATACTTTGCAGTTTCAGCAATCTGCCGCTCAAGGTTTAGAAGAAAATAAGAGAATAGGTCAGGCTAACTCTTAGGCTATTTCCGAGTTGAAAACCCAGGTTAGTCAGATAAATGAGTCTTTAAGAGAAAGAGGTAAGTTTCCTAGTCAAACTCAACCCAACCCTAGAGGAATTAATGAAATAGGTGAAAGACCATCCGAACATGTAAATGTTATTAAAACCCTTAGGAGTGGTAGAGTGATAGACAACAAGGTTTCCATGCCTGATAGTGAACATGTTGTTTTTCACCCTTCTGAACCAGAAACTGAGGAGACTGATAGAGTCTCTAAAGAGACCAATGAGGGTCATATTGAGCCAGGATTTGTTCCTAGAGCCCCATTCCCACAGCTGCTAGTTCCAACTAAGAGGGAGTCCAACTTTAATGATATATTGGAGGTTTTTAAGCAGGTAACTATCAACCTTCCATTATTAGATGCGATTAAGCAGATTCCCGCTTATGCCAAGTTTCTTAAGCAAATTCCCAGAAGAAAGCCTTCCTAGCTAGTCATGTGAGTTCTATTATTCAGAATACCACTACTCCTAAGTATAAAGACCCAGGGTCCTCTACCATTTCTTGCACAATAGGTAAGTACCGTGTCGAGAAATCTTTGCTTGACTTAGGAGACAGTGTGAATTTACTTCCATACCATGTGTACCTTAAGCTAGGACTTGGTGAGATGAAACCTACCCAGATGATACTTCAGTTAGCTGATAGGTCCGTTAAAATTCCTCGTGGTGTGATCGAGGATGTTCTTATAGAGGTCGACAAGTTTATATATCATGTGGATTTTGTTATCCTAGATACCCAACCTGTCCCTGACCCAGAGAACCAAATACCAGTGATTTTGGGTCGCCCGTTTTTAACTACATCCAATGCGATCATCAACTGTCGAAACGGTATTATGAATTTGTCTTTTGGTAATATGACTATTGAGCTGAGCATTTTTAATATTAGTAAGCTAACCTCTGAACTAGATGACTCGAACATAGAAGAGGTGAACATGATATGAACATTAGTCGAGGAGTCATTACCAAACACTTTGTTAGAAGATCCATTAGAGAAATTCCTAGCTCACTTTGGGATTGATTTTGATTATGATAATGTGATTAATGAGGTGAATGCTTTGTTAGATTCAAACCCTTTGTTAGACACTAATAATGGATGGAAACCTAAGTTCGAACCACTATCAGTTTCTAAGTCTACCCTAGTTCCTTCGTTATATGAGCCTCCTAAGTTGGACCCAAAACCATTACCAGATACCCTGAAATATGTGTTTTTAGGCCCGTCTGAGACTTTACCTGTGATTGTAGCATCCGACTTGGATAGTGATCAGGAAAGTAGGCTAGTAACCGTCCTTCAGAACAACAAGGAAGCGTTAGGGTGGACCATAGCAGACATTAAGGGTATAAGTCCTACTGATTGTATGCATCATATCTATTTAGAGAGTAACACCAAACCTTCTAGGGAGATGCAACGTCGAGTGAACCCTAATATGAAAGAAGTAGTTCGAACCGAGGTTCTTAAGATGTTAGATGCACGCATTATCTACCCCATTTCAGACAGTAAGTGGGTCAGCCCCGTTCAGGTTGTTCCCAAGAAATCTGGTATTACTGTAGTCCAGAATGAGAATAATGAGTTAATCCCAACCCGGGTGACCACGGGTTGGCGTGTCTGTATTGACTATAGAAAATTGAACAAGGTCACTAGGAAGGACCACTTTCCCCTTCCCTTCATCGACCAAATGCTAGAGAGATTAGCTGGACGTAGCCATTATTGCTTTTTAGATGGATACTGCGGTTATAAGAAGGTTGTTATTGCCCCAGAAGACCAAGAGAAAACCACTTTTACCTGTCCCTTTGGTACCTTTGCGTATATACGCATGCCTTTCGGGCTATGTAATGCCCCTGCGACCTTTCAACGTTGTATGTTGAACATATTTTCTGACATGGTAGAACGGCTCTTAGAGGTCTTTATGGATGATTTTTCAGTGTTCGGTTCGTCTTTCGATGAGTGCTTGCACCATTTGTCATTAGTTTTGACTAGGTGTAAGCAAAAGAATTTAATGCTTAATTGGGAGAAATGTCAGTTCATGGTTCGTTCAGGAATTGTTCTATGGCATATCGTATCTTCGAAGGGTATAGAGGTAGATAGAGCCAAACTTGACCTTATTAAAACTTTACAGGTCCCAAAAACCGTAAGAGATATTAGTTCATTCTTAGGGCATGCAGGTTTTTATCGTCGATTCATTAAGGATTTTAGCTTGATTTCTAAACCTCTTTGCAATTTGCTTGCAAAAGACGTTAAGTTTGTCTTTGATGATGCTTGTTTAGAGGCTTTTTAGAAGCTTAAGAATTTACTCACTACCGCCCCCACCAGGCACCCAACTGGAACTTACCCTTTGAGATCATGTGTGATGCTTCAGATTATGCTATTGATGTTGTGCTAGGTCAGCGAGAAAACAAATTACTTCATGTGATTTACTATGCTAGCAAAACTATAAATGATGCCCAGTTGAACTATACCACTACCGAGAAGGAAATATTAGCCATTGTGTTTGCCTTAGACAAGTTTAGACCCTATCTCTTAGGTTCTAAGATCGTAATATATACTGATCATGCTCCTTTAAAATATCTTCTGTCTAAAAAGGATACGAAACCTAGATCGATTAAGTGGATCCTTTGTTGCAAGAGTTTTCTCCATAAATTAGAGACAAAAAGGGTGCCGAAAATGTAGTAGCAGACCACTTGTCTAGGCTAGTTGTTGATTCCCCTGATGATCCCCTTCCAATAAGGGATAACTTTCCTGATGAACAACTGTTCTTTGTTACCCAATTACCTTGGTATACGAATATAGTGAGTTATATTGTTACTGGTCGAATGCCCCATCATTAGGGTAAACAAGATCGTTCTAGGTTTTTAGCCGAGGTTAAGCACTTCTTTTGGGATGATCCTTATTTATTTAAGTATTATCCCGACCAGATTATTAGGAGATGTATACCTGAGAGTGACCAGTCCAATATTATTTCCTTCTGTCATGATCATGCTTGTGGGGGTCACTTTAGTGCTAAGAAGACTGCTGCTAAGATATTGCTGTGTGGATTCTATTGGCCTTCGTTGTTTAAAGACTCCCACAGTTATTTTGTTACTTGTGAACGTTGCCAGAAATTAGGAACCATTTCCCGTAGGAACATGATGCCCTTGAACCCTATTTTAGTTGTTGAGGTCTTTGATGTGTGGGGTATTGACTTTATGGGTCCGTTTCCTAATTATTTTGGTAACTTATACATCCTTGTCGTTGTTGACTATGTCTCTAAGTAGATTGAGGCGGTTACGTGTAAGACTAATGACCATAGGTTTGTGATTGAGTTCTTGAAAGATAATATACTTACACGTTTTGGTACACCGCGAGCTATAATTAGTGATGGAGGGTCACACTTTTGTAATGGACCTTTTAGGCTTTTGATGAATAAATATGGTATTACGCATAAGGTAGCTACCCCATATCATCCACAGACTAGTGGTCAGGTAGAGGTTTCTAATAGGGAGATAAAGCGTATATTAGAGAAAACAGTTAATCCTAATCGAAAAGACAAGTCGTCTAGGCTTATTGATGCCTTATGAGCTTACCGTACTGCGTTTAAAACCCCCATTGGAATGTCACCTTATCAACTTGTGTATGGAAAGGCATGTCCCTTACCTGTTGAGTTAGAACATAGAGCATATTGGGCTGCTAAGCAGCTAAATTTTCACTAGACAAGGCAGGAACCTATAGGAAATTCCATCTCAATGAGTTGGAAGAGATTCGTAGAGATGCTTACGATAGTACTAAGGAGTATAAGAACAAAATGAAACTTGTGCATGATAAGAATATTTTAAGAAAGTCATTTTCTCCAGGTCAAAAAGTTCTTTTGTATGATACCCGCTTGCATCTTTTCCCTGGGAAGTTACGTTCTCGGTGGACGGGTCCTTTTATTGTTCACACTGTCTTTCCTCATGGAGCTGTTGAGATTGATACACCGGATGGTAATAGTTCTTCAAAGGTTAACGGTCAGAGATTTAAACCATTTTTAGAGCCCTTTCCTACATGTGATGTTGAGGAGGTCCCTTTGGAGGACCCTGTTTACCCTTGATTGACCATCGAGGCGATTGTATGTTGTATATTAGTTTTTGATTTCTTTCTTCACCTAGGTACTATCTTTCCGACTTCTCTCTTTACTGATTCCTCATGTTACCTTACTTTTTGGTATTGCTCTTTCATTAGAAACATTGAGGACAATGTTAGATTTAAGTTTGGGGGTGGGGAAGAAACTTTTTGTTAGCTTTTAGTTGCAATAAATAAACTCCAGAGCCTAGAAATTTATGTTTATTAAGGTTGGCACTAACCAATCTAAGTGGATGGGAACATCTTGGTTATAGGAGTTGAGGAACCAATATGATTAGATGGGAACATCTAAAGAGTCTATTCATAAAAGCACAGAGCTCAGGTGTTAGAACTTAAAAAAAACATGGTAGTTTCGCCATATCTCGTTGAATCCTAATCCTTCTGTTTTTATTTTTTAAGTGACTTGGTGGGGTACACGATTCAAGTTGTTACCTTTGCTAGGGTGAATTAGGGAGATTGAGATACTAAAAAAAAAATTGAGACCAGACCATCAGACCAACCAGAATAAATTCAATAAAGTCGACCATTGGTGCCCTTGTATATGCCAGTTGTGTTGACCAAGAGTTAGGTTTATCGACCACTGGTCCCCTTGTATATGCCAGTTGTGTTGATATTAGTCATACCGGTATCTCAGTCCATTAGGATAGGTTCATCTTGGCAGAGGCCTTCAGACAGATATGGGAAACACCGTTCACTTTAAACCATCTATTTTTATCTTTATCCATCTTCTTAATCTTTCATGTGATTGGTTGACTCCGGTTATGATGTCAAGAAGCTATCTGAGTAGAGTTATGTCACTTATACATGAATTTTAGTATGCTGAGTGCAAACTCGTGTACAACAAATGGAATTTCGCATCAGATTACTTCCTCCTATAGTCAATGATTGTATGCCAACCAAGGAGATTCTTTAGTGCCTTCCAAGGTTCTACGTAGATAGCTAGGGTATGGAGTAAAGGTTTTGTGGGTACACCTCTGGTAAACCTTCCGGAGACAACACTCTGCCGCTAGGGCCACCTAGCAGTTTTACGGCTTGCTGCACGTGCTAAGTGTAGTCATTTTATATTAGATTTGCCCGAGGACTAACAAATAATAAGTTTGGGGGTATTTGATAGACACATTTTTGTGTCTGAATTGTCCTCAGTGTCTCTATTGCTAGTGCTTGATTTTGTACTTATTATGTTTTATGTTTGTGTAGGTGTTCTTGGAGAGAAATACACTTGTGTGGAAAAAGTGTTATTTGGACCCCGGAGGACATTTGTTATACGGACCCCAGATTTGGCTAAGGGACACCCAGGGTTATGCGTAGCCCAAATTCATCCTCAGCACCCAATTACTAAGGGGCACACTACCTGTTATTTGCACCCCCAGGGCGCCACCTGCTATTCGCACCCCTGTCGTGGATAAGGGGCATGTCATCTCCTACATTTCAAGTTCTGGTTTTGACGGGAAATGGTGCTCTTCAGGTGGCAGAATTAGGGTTCGTATTTTGAGGGTGTTTTAGAAGGACTCAATGGATGAAACTTCGTGGGACGTCTTGATTAAGCTTAACAGGCGTTGTATGATCAAAGGTTTCGAGCAGAATTGGCTATAATGGTGGAGTTGAAGAAAAACAGAATCTCGGGTTTATCTTCAAACGGAAGGCTCTATTTCGAATTCTGAAGAGCTTGAGCGAGAACCAATCACTGGGTTTGGTTTCTTTAGGACTGTTTCATCTAAACATGATTGGTAAGTCCATCAAATTCGAAGCAATAGGGTAGCAACGTGGGATTGAAGTGAAACAGAGGTTGAATAATACTCGGGATTCTGTTGGGCTGTGTTGGAAAGATTGCGAGTGTTTTCAACGTGTTGACTCATTCTTTCATGTGTTGGCAGCATGTTTGAAGCATTTAGTCACTGGTTGACAGCGTGAGAAGACTAGAAAGGAAATAAAATATCTCGAGGATATATTCTTTTACTGTCGAGTAATGGAGGAATATTTGGAGTGATTGAGCGAGATTTATTGGTGCTGCTGGCTATATAAAGGGTGATGGTGTTGCAGAGAAGGGGACGGAGAGTTTGGGAAGGATTTGGAACATCACAGAGGCAAAATACGATCACCAGAGAAACCTGCTTCTGCTGATGATCATCTGAAGAACACGAAGAACAGACCATCCAAGACAGTCGTTTTGCAACAGTGGAAACGACACACAGGCGTGGGTCGAGAGCTACAGAATCAGCGACAATACTGTTTTATCGTTCTTTGGTTTGCAACAATTATAAGCGTTACAAACCCGGTTTTGAATTATTTCTCCCTTTTCATCATTTGTAAACACCATTTGAGCAATGAAATCAACTTTTGAGCGTGTTTCCAACATGATAATGAGCTAAATCTCCCACAACCAAGGCAATGAGGAAGCTATTTACGCATGAATAATTGGTAACTATTTTATTTTCTCTAATTTATAATTTATAATTCACTCAATCATTGATTTTGCAGAGTTTTAAATTGTTTGCATAATTTTCTTAATTAGTTGTGATTTAATCTGGTATGTTATACTTTGTTTAGTCAATTGATAATCCATGCTTAGGGAATACAATTGATATTTGAGAATTTGCCTGATTATTTGTGAATTAAGAAATAAGGGAATAAAAAATAATTAGAGTTTTGGATCATTTTCCATAATTTATTCATGTGTGATAGTGGAATCAGTGTCTTGGTTATTCCTAATAATATTGAATTAAGTTTTGTTTGTCTTTAAATTTCATTAAATCTAAAATCTTTTGCTTTCACAAGTCTCAATGAACTTTTTACTACAACTCAATTGAAAATCACATCAGTGGGCTTTGCAGTAACATCTCATTTGAAATTAACAGAGTAAGTAGGTTTATAAATGAATATTGGGATATGAAGAGCAGAGTACAGGTGGATCTGTAGAATGGGCACAAAAAATTCTGCACTATCAGACTAACTGATATAGAAGACATAAAATCCTTAGACAATGAGGAACTAACGGGTGTTTGATAAACTCATTGTCCTTGCTGACGTACCAGCAGCTGGACCTAAACCTATTGATGAATAACTTTTTGATAAAGTCATGATATAGCTCCTCATCAAACCAATTCCAAGACGCATAATTCAACATATCAAAGGAATCCTTAAAGCCTGCTGGTGTCTATCAAGATTCAAACTGACTTCATGCAAGAGGCAGAGAAGAAAATAACCTAAAAGTAAAAATAACTAATTGATGTTAGAATAGCTATGAAATTTTGCATTGATGCTTATGAAACTCCAAGCATCTCCAACTGGTTGAAGGTTTTCTTGTGCTCTCAATGGTGTTAAGTTATGTAAAGTTTGTAGAATCTTGGATCATCCCAACCTCTCTGCGAAACTACTTCCTCGTCAACTGCTAAGAGACATGCCAGTCCTACCCAAGCCTCTGACCCAGTTACTCCCCTAGCATCCAACCCCTTTTTAAGTGGCAAGGCGCTAATCTAACGACCATAATCCACCAAAATTCAGTTTGGGGCAAAAAATGAAGAATGCAAATAAGAAGAAATTAGCTCAAAAAATTGCAGACAGCTTGGGAACCAAGTCTAGCAATAGTTATTCCCTTATCTCTTTCATGAAAACCATGATGGGGATGGAAATATTGGATATGATACCCCAAATACAGATGCCATACCAATCAAGAAACAAAAGAAACCACCTGGTCAAGAAGCTATATGACTCGTCAAAGAAAAAAGTTCCCAACCTAAAGGTAGTTGCAAAGAACAATGGAAAAGATAAGAATTTTTACTAAGATAAACTAAAATAGTAACAAGGCATGAGTTTGTATGTTTATAATTTCAAATCGAAAATCTGACAAATTGAAAGATTTGAATTGAAATCTCAAGGGATATATGTCTGTGTATATTTGGTTTGAGACGTGTGAAATCTCAAGGTTCTCAAACAATATTGAATGTATCCACACAAGAAATATCAACCAAAGATTTAGAAAGTTTTTAGCATCTAGAAATCTCTCTTGGTTTCTCATTAAACTCTTCTCTGCTGTATTGACCACTAAGTGTTGGAATATCTTCATTACAAATTTCGACAATAATACTACTCATGTGTTATTTTTTCCAATTCGTTACAACATTGTAACCATGGGCTTCGTTTATGTATTACATCCCGTAATTCTGATATCAAAACAAGAAAAAAGAATAAAAAGAGATAATCAGTATATATTAAAAACAAAACCTACTCGAATCTTTCCTTATGATGTTATTCGTTCCGTATATGTATGTCATAACGGTTTGATAACACACGCCACCTAAGGTATCACGAGTCCTTTCGTCGTTAACACAACATTGGGATAACAACGAAAACAGGATATGCAACATGATGTAGTACAAACTCTTGTTTAGCTCTTGAAAATATGCAAGCTACATTATTCTGTACTTGTTTTGTATTCTAAAACTCTCTTTTTTTTAATGAAAAATCGCATCCCTTCGGATGAAAAGATTCAAATGAAAATGAAATTTTTCATATGAACGGACACAACCATTCACAAATTCATTCAAATTTGTATATCTAAATACCTAGTAATTTTCTATTTAAAAATCCCAACACTAGGTACTATCAGAGTTTTAGGGTGGATTGTCAAGTTTTGGTATCCGCCGATTAACACATGGCTTGCTGTATCCTAGAAAAGATTTGGAATTAAACCCTGCAGGTGGGAGCGGACAACGCCTTAAAGAAAGCGTCTTTACGTGCCTCAAGCCTCAAAGCCAACTTATTTCCATTCTGAACCCAAAATTTCTAACATTATTCACCCGGTTGAAAAATAGGGTAGGAACTCCCTGCTGCCATTGATGTTCTTATTATTTTCCGGTGACATTTTCTTCTTTGTTGATAACTTATCCACTTTCACACTCCAGATGCTTTTAGACCTTAGCCGGTGGTATAGCTAGAATCCGACACGGCTTTATATTTGACATCCCCTTATCTAAGAACAAAATTACCCGGAAAAAGTGATCCATGAATCAAACTCCACTAGCTTTCCCTTCCCGCCAAACCCTTAAACCCACCACTATTAATCACCACAACCACCTCCCCTCCGCCCTAACCTCCACAACAACACTCCCTCAGCTCAAACAAATCCACTGTCAGATTCTCAAAACTGTTCTAAACCATTCAAATCCTCTCCTCCTCGAATTCCTCATTTCATCTTTTTCTCTCCCTAACAGTCTCGATTACGCTCTTTCAGTTTTCAATCAAATATCAGAACTTGAAACCCATTTCTGTAATCAGGTTTTAAGAGCATTATCTAGAAGTATCCAACCAGAAAAGACTTTTTTGGTTTATGAGAAAATGAGAAAAGATGGAGTCGTCGTTGATAGATTTAGTTTTCCTTCTCTTTTAAAAGCTTCAGCTCGGATTTCTGGGTTGAAACAAGGAATGGAGCTTCATGGGTTTGCTTCAAAATTAGGTTTTGATGTGGACCCTTATGTTCAAACTGGTTTTGTCAGGGTTTATGCCGCTTGTGGACGTATTCTTGAGTCGCGTCTGTTGTTTGATAAAATGCTTCAAAGAGATATTGTTACTTGGAGCATTATGATTGATGGGTAAGGTATTCCGTTTATTTAGAAAGAAGCTCTTGAAGTGCCTTTCAATACCTTCTTATACGATTTCTGATTTCTACTAACAGTTATTATCAAAGCCAACTTTATGACGAAGCTTTGGTGATGTTTGAAGAAATGAAGAATTCAAACATGGAGCCTGATAGATTGGTTCTTACTACCATTCTTTCAGCTTGCAGTCGAACGAGAAATTTGAAATCAGGTAAAGCTATCCATGACTACATTATGAAAAAGAATGTTGTGATGGACGCTCATTTGCAGAGTACCCTTATTACCGTGTATGCAAATTGCGGGTCCATGGATATGGCTCAACATTTATATGACAAGTTGAGACCAAGCAACATAATTGCTACCACCACCATGATCACTGGGTATTCGAGAATTGGGAAGATAGAAGCTGCTCGATCCATTTTTGATCAAATCTCTGAAAAAGACTTGGTCTCGTGGAGTGCAATGATTTCTGGTTATGCGAGAGTGATTGGCCTCAAGAATCTCTTAAACTATTTAATGATATGCAAGCTTCTGGTCTTAAACCTGATCAGGTCACCATGTTGAGTGTTATCTCAGCTTGTTCGCAACTGGGCGCTTTGGATCAAGCTGAATGGGTTCATATCTTAATCAAAAACCTTGGATTTGGAAATGTCCTGCCTATAAATAATGCTCTTATTGACATGTATGCAAAATGTGGGAATTTAGCTGAAGCAAAGAGGGTCTTTGATAAGATGCCTAAAAGAAATGTAATCTCTTGGACGAGTATGATTACGGGGTTCGGGATACATGGAGATGCTGATAGTGCACTACGGCTTTTCCATCAAATGAAAGATGAGAAAATAGAGCCTAATGCAGTGACGTTTATGGGCATTTTGTATGCTTGTAGCCATGCAGGGTTAGTCGATATGGGTTGTCAAATATTTGCCTTGATGACAAGTGATTACAAGATTGCACCCCAGCAAGAGCATTATGGTTGCATGGTAGATCTCTTCGGTCGGGCCAATCTACTCAGAGAAGCCCTAGAGCTCATAGAATCAATGCCATTTCCTCCCAATGTTATTGTATGGGGAGCTCTATTATCAGCTTGCAAGGTTCACAACGACGTTGAATTAGGGGAATTTGCCGCAAAAAGACTTCTTGATTTGGACCCAGAACATGACGGCGCCCATGTTCAGCTATCAAACATCTATGCGGAGGCAGGGAGATGGAATGATGTTGGAGAAGTAAGGAAGTTTATGAAAAATCAAGGCATTTCTAAAGAAAAAGGGGGTAGCAGGATAGAATTGAATGGTCAAGTACATGAGTTTTTAGTGCGTGATAAGAATCATCCACAGGTCAATGAGATATACGAGAAGTTAGATGAGGTTGTGAACAAGTTAAAGTTGGTGGGTTATGCTCCAAATTCCACTGGAAGTGTGTTAGTTGATTTAGAAGAGGAAGAGAAGAAAGAAGTAGTTCTCTGGCACAGTGAGAAATTAGCTCTCTGTTATGGATTACTCGGTGTGGAAAAAGGTTCCTGTATTAGGATAGTTAAGAATCTTAGGGTATGCGAAGATTGTCACACTTTTATCAAATTGGTTTCTAAGGTATATGAGATGGAAATCGTTGTTAGAGACAGAAGTAGATTTCACCATTATAAAGATGGTGTCTGTTCCTGTAAAGATTACTGGTAACTTCTTTCTGTATTTTCATGTGAATTTAAAAATGTTATTCGGATTTTCCGCAATGCCTAATGGTGATATATCAGGACATCCTATAACTTGTAAAATCTAGTTGTGATATGAACAAACAGATTCTCATTAAACAAGAAAGGAGAGAGTACAGACTCTTTATACACTGTCCAACCAGAGTGGCAGATAACGGTAACTCAAGAAACAGTTACCAGCTGTAAACAGTTCAAGGTAAGTAAAACAAACCAATAGCAAAGTGATAGGTGTAATTCTGTCAGTTACAGTTAAGGTGATATGAGTTACTACCCTCCCTCAAGCTAATGGGGCTTTAGCACATGCAGCTTGTGCTTCAAGAAGTCAAACCTCGGCGCAGAAAGACCTTTAGTGAGAGCATCAGCTACCTGAGAATCTGTGGAGATGTACTCAACCTGTAAGGTTTTGTTATGCACTAGCTCCCTAACAAAATGAAAGTCTATAGCTAAGTGTTTCATTCTGCTGTGAGACACAGGATTTGAAGCTAGAGCTATAGAGCTTTTGTTGTCACAGAGAATAAGAGGAGGGTCAGGTACAAAGATATGTAAATCTCTAAGTAAAGAGCACAACCAAACAACCTCAGCTGCAGTAGAGGCAAGAGATCTGTACTCAGCTTCTGTACTAGATCTGGCAATAGTAGCCTACTTCTTTGAAGACCAAGAGATTGGATTACCACCAAAAAAGACACAATAACCACTGATAGATCTTCTGCTATCAGGATCCCCAGCCCAGTCAACATCTGTATATCCTTGAAGAGCCTTAAATCCCTTACCAAAATAAATGCCATGACCCAGAGTACCCTTGATATATCTAAGGATCCTCTTGGCAGCTTGAAGATGAGAAGTAGCAGGGGATTGCATAAATTGACACACCTGATTCACTGCAAAGCAGATTTCTGGCCTTGTCCAAGTTAAGTACTGTAATGCTCCAACAATATACCTATATTCAGTAGGATTTGATAGTAATTCTCCTTCATTCTCAGTGAGTTTAAAAGAAGCAGGACATGGTGTAGAATAAGGTTTAATACCAATTAGATTTGTTTTCTCAAGAATCTCAAGAGCATACTTAGTTTGAGATAGAAAAAGACCTTCATTAGATCTTTTGACTTCCAAACCAAGAAAATAATGAAGATCCCCTAAGTCTTTGAGGGGAAACTGAGCTTGTAATTGAGTAATGATGTGATCATAAAAAGAAGAAGAACTACCAGTAATGATGATATCATCAACATACACTAGGATGATTGTAATTTGAGAATCAATGCAGCGAATGAACAGTGAAGAGTCAGTCAGTGAAGGTTTGAAATCAAGTGCAATAAGAGCATCAACTAACCTCTCATACCAGGCCCTTGGGGCCTGTTTTAGTCCATAAAGTGATTTTTATAACTTGCACACATAGTCTGGATGAGATGAGTCAATAAATCCTAGAGGTTGAGTCATAAAAACTTCTTCTTTAAGTGTGCCATGAAGGAAGCCATTACTTACATCAAGTTGCTTGAGAGACCAGTTGGAGTTAACAGCTAGTGAAAGAATCAATCTGATAGTGGTTGGTTTCACAACTGAACCGAAAGTATCTGTATAGTCCAAACCTTCAAGCTGGTTAAATCCCTTTGCTACAAGCCTAGCTTTGAATTTATCAATAGATCCATCTGCATGTTGTTTAATCCGAAAAACCCATTTGCATCCTACAACATTTTGTGAAGGATGCGGAGGAACCAAAATCCAAGTACCAGCTTCATTAAGAGCAGTTTTCTCATTATGTAAAGCTTTCTGCCATTTAGGATTCTTGTTTGCTTGAGAAAAAGTCTCTGGTATACTCATAACATCAGTAAGATAAGCTGCAGGAATTGGATGTTTGGTGGAAAGAAAAACCTTAGGCTTGTAGATACCATGTTGAGATCTTGTGGTCATGCTATGAGAAGAAGGAACAATAGTAGAAGCAGAAGTGGCAGTAAAGTGGATGCAGGCAGTAAACCAGAAGTATCTGAAGGAGGACAATTATCAGATTCAGCAGATGCAGTTGGAGCAGTAACACTGGATTCAGCAGATACATTTGGTGATGGCAAAATAATATCATTAGAAGTATTTGTATAAGATATAGCAGAGTGCAACATTTCAAGTGTGCAAGATTATGATAAACCATTATCAAGAAATGGAAATTGTTTCTCATTGAATTCAATATGTCTGGACACATAAATTCTGCCAGTAGCTGTATCAAGACACCTATAACCTTTGTGATGATTGCTATATCCAAGAAAAACACAAGCTTTACTCCTTGGTTCAAGTTTATTCTTTGTATAAGGTTTCACCCAAGGAAAGCATAAGCATCCAAAAATTCTGAGAAAATTATAATCAGGAGTCTTCTTAAACAACACTTCAAAGGGAGAGACCATATTCAAAGACCTTGTAGGAAGTCTGTTGATAACATAGTTAGCTGCGTGTAAAGCTTCAACCCAGAATTAGTCAGGAACTCCAGATTGTATCAAAAAATCTCTTGTGATTTTTATAAGATGCCTCTGCTTAGATTCTGCAACACCATTTTGTTCTGGTGTATGAGGACAGATAAGTTCATGACCAATACCATGTTCTAACAGGAATGAACCAATTTCAGTGTTGACAAACTCTCCACCACCATCAGTTATGAGCATTTTAATTTTCACTGAGAATAAGTTTTCAACAAAGGCTTTGAAGTGATTGATAGGATTCTGGGAGAACCCTTATATGTGATAACCGCAATCGCACGGTGTCCAACTAGTAGACAGAGGCAAGTACGGGTCGTTCCCACGAGGAGCGGTGGAAATATCAATAATCAGTGTTCCTAATTAACTAACCAGCAATAATGTTTTTGGATTTTTAAAAGAATAATAACATAAGAATAAACTAAAGTAACAAAATGAAATCAATGGAAGAGTCGGTAACCAGGGTTCTATGGTATCCACCACTATTTCTAACTGAGTACCGAAAAGCATTCGAATTCCAAATATGCATTTAAATCTTCGTTCTATCGCAACACCTATTATTGTTAAAATTATCGATAATAAGCTCGCATCTCCTAAGTATAACCCATCAGAGTTTCCTAAGCATGGACTATCAAATTACAATGACAAAAACATTATTGAAAACATAATTATCGGTTCACAATCACTATTTGTGTCGTCTAAGCATAACCCATCAAATGATTTAACCTAAGCATGGATTACCAAATACTGTAACAAATAAAATTGGAACATGAAATACATTTATGCATTTAGGCTTTTACTTCGTACAAAGCCGGTGGAGCAATAACAAATATTATTTATAAAATCAATAAATCATAAAAATTGGATTTCGACAATTCTATTCAAAGTAGCCTAATACCAAATCAATCCAAATTATTTCATAATGGTCTTTGCTTGAAGTGGTTTCTACCATAAAACCCTAGTTACAAATTACTAGCAACACATAGGCATAGATTTCTTAAAAATCTATAAAAGTATTGAACAAAAAGAGAGTTAGAAAATTAAACCGAAATAAAGACGAAATCTTCTTCGTCTTTCATTGTTTTCAACTCTCTAGCCTTCACAGTACCGTCGTCCGCCGACAAAAAATCCATCAATGGAACCCCAGCCAAAAAATTCTGAAACTGCCTCCTCTTGTCCGAATTTCCCCTGAACAGACCACCAACCGAGAACCCCTAGTTACATGGTTGACACTCCAATTTATATAACCACTGTCTACTTCCCAAAAGTCCAAAGATATTATTACACATCCTAAATATCATAAATAAGGAATGTACATATATTTTGTCGTCACTTTACCCATTTGAATCATATCTCAAAGCATCTTTCACGTGACTTTTTCCATTTCTTTATATACTCTCTTCAAAGATCTTCCACATTTAGTGCTCAGTAGTAAATCACATTCCGTGCATTGTATAATCCACTAAAGAAATGAAATGGAAACAAAACCAGTATAGTAAGTAGAAATGAAGTTAATTAATGTCACCATATTCTTTTAATTCCACCAAGAACAAAATATTATGTCTAATTAATTTGAAGCCTAATCTCATTCCATTAGCCACGACCGTCCATATTTCTTTGACCGGCTCTGATTGGTCAAATACGCGCATAAGTCTAATTTCAGCCGTTTTATTCTTCGGGTTACCAGATTTACTTGTATTTCCTACAAAAGCCTTAAAACAATATTATTAGTAAAATAATGAGTCCTAGCTAATGCAGTTATGGGTGTAAATGTATCGCACTTACGTGTTTATCAGTGATGAAATCTGATTTAGCAGAAATTGGGTAAACCCAACAAAATTTACTAAAATCATCAATAATATTTACATAGAATCTGTAACCAGAGACAGACAAAGTTGGTGCAGGACCCCAGACATCTAGATGAAGTAACTCCAAAGGAGCAGTACTAACTGAACTAGATACCATAAAAGGTTGCTTATGAGTCATAGCTAGCTTACAATCATTGCAAAATAAAGGTTTATGAAGACTAACAGGTGATGACAAATTTTTGCACACTTTATTCATAGTTTGATAAGAGGGATGACCCAATCTCTTGTGCCAGGTTGCTGCAGAAAACTTGGTGCAGGAAAAAGCAGTTGGTGAAGATGATGAAGAGGATGAGTTTGTAACATGACAATGTAGAGGGTAAAGACCTCCCTTACTCAGTCCCTTGAACAGTGTCTTCTGAGATAAAACATCCTTTGCAACATAATCATAAGGACTGAAAGTAAGAGAACATTGATTATCTCTAGTGAATTGATGGACTGATATCAAATTTTGTGCACATTTGGGTACATGAAGAACATTACGTAACTGGAAAGATTTATCCTGAAGAACAAAATTAGAGTCACTGATGTGAGAAATTGCCATACCTTCACCAGTAGCAGTAGCTACTTGAGCTGAGCCATCATAAGAAGTAGAAGTATGATAATCCTCCATATTGTAGGTGAGATGATTTTTATATCCAGAATCAATATACCAAGGATTTTGGCCTAAAATATTTGCACTTGCAAGCATGGCAGAGAGATTCTGTGGAGGTTCACGACCTTGATATGCAAAATTCATCCTTTGATAACATTCAATTGCTCCATGACCAGGTTTAGAACAAATTTGACATATAATACGATTACTAGATGAAGTGGTGGATCTAGTCATTGAGTTATCAGTAGGTGCGGGAAATCTAAGTGTATATGATGAATTACCATGAAAACCTCCTCTAGGAGAGTAACCACGACCTCTACCATGGAGTTGAGAAGGAAAATTAGGTCGAAAATTTCTGAAAGTACCTTGATGTCCTGATGAAGTAAGAAAAGTTTTCGATTCAGTATCTGCTTTAATGGAGGCATTGCGCTCATTAATGATAATTTCTTCACTGAGAAGAAGGCTATGAAGTTCACCAAAAGTAACAGGAGGTGATCGAATTCGAATTGAAGTTGCAAAGGCATGATAATCCGATCCAAGGCCACCAAGAACAATAACAAGAAGTTCATCATCTGAAATTCTTGATCCACAAGCTGCTAACTGTCTCAATCTCAGAAATGTAGGTAGAAACCTTAGAAGATCCAAGACGCATGTTTTGTAATTGAGTGCGTATTTGAATTGAATGTGCAAATGAGGAAGCACTGAATCGTTTTTGTAAATTATCCCATAATTCCTTGGAGGTGTTGGAACTAGAGACATGAACAATCACAGAAGCAGAAATTGAAGCATTGAGAAGTAAGAGAACATAGGTATCTTCATCCTGCCAAATCGAGTAATTTGGATTAACAGTTGGACCAGATCTTGTACCATAAAATGTAAATTGAGCAGGACAAGGATTCGATCCATCAACATAACCTAGAACATGAAATTTTCGAAGAACTGGAGTGATTAAAGACTTCCAAGTTAAAAAATTATCATTCTGAAGCTTAAGAGGAATGATATTTGCTAAAGTATGAAGAGTAACATTTGTGATTGAAGAATGTGAAGATTCAATTAAGCGAGACATGAGGTAAATTCAGATGTAGATGTTGAAGATGAAAAGAAGAAGATCAGCGGAATATAATCGATAACCTAGAAAATTAGATATTAGGTTTTCTAATCTGATACCATAATTGTGATATGAACAAACAGGTTCTCATTAAACAAGAAAGGAGAGAGTACAAACTTTTTATACACTGTCCAACCAGAGTGGAAAATAACGGTAACTCAAGAAACAGTTACCAGTTGTAAACATCTCACAGGTGAGTAAAACAAACCAATAGAAAAGTGACTGGTGTAATTCTGTCAGTTACAGTTAACGTGATATGAGTTACTAAAATCGTCAAAAATGGGTTCCATTAGGAGTCGACAAATGACCTAAAGTCTTAAACCTGGATGGGATGCCATACTGAAAACAAACCAAAACAGTCAAACCAGGGTCCCAATTACAGACAGGTTAATGTCCTTGTTCAAGGCATCGTACAAAAGTCACAAACCACAAAACCCCCTTTTCGCCGAAGTAAATTGACCGAAGCTAAGCTAAGGGGTGTGATCCGGATATTTTTCCCATTTCATGTATCATAAATGGATCCGCGGGGATATTTTTATGTCTTGGCTACCCTTTATCAATATTTTTATTTTTGGGGCATACGGGATGAATTTTAACTATTGCTTGTTCATTTGTCCCCTGGTTCGCCTCTCAACAGTCCAGGGAAGTGCCCCGATTCCTGAGGGTGTGCAAGAAGTGCGCGACGCGACCACTCAGGCCCTTGGGGCCTCACCCTAAAAATGGGACTTTTCTCAATAAAATTTATTTATACAAAGTAAATGAAATTCGTCACTCGAAAAGTAGCTTAAACGGCCCTTGTTAGTACATGATGATCTCTGTTAGGGTTAAGGATGTGGAAATATTCGCTCCAAAGCGAACAAAAGGAGCTCTAGTGGTACACGTATGATATTAATCCATGATTAAGTCATTAAAACCTATCACATATAAGTGTTTATTTTGCCCTGTCAATAACAACATAATTCTCAAAACTCACATAAGGGACAACACAAAACGCATAAATTGCCAAAGGCAAAGCAAATCTTACGGACCAGTAGTACTTAGTATGAATTCAGATACTAATAAGGATTATCTGCTACAGGCAAACATAAATGATACGTAGGATTTAAACTTTAGCCCGCCTTCGGATTTCAAGGAAGGAGGTCGCGACCTTAGGCTAATCTGTTCTGGCCCTTCTTTGTCAAAAAAAAAAAAAAAAAAAAAAGCGATTCCTTGGCCTATGAGGCTCTAGAATGTATCCATTATCTTTTTATTATCTTTTTTTATGGATGAACGTATCAATTATGGCTCCTCTCCCTTAAACCTCTTTAGCTGCTTTGTGCTCGTGGAGAAATTATTTTGCACATGTTATTATTGCTTAAAATCACCATTTGAATCTCTTCTGGTTAGAATTGTCGGAAAAAATTAGTGTAATACAAGAGTTTTGGGTTTTGTGCGCTTGGATCTTATGGCCTAAGAGTTCAAGGATATTTATTCATTTTGTGAGTGAATGAATCTTTAGTATACATTGGCTTTTTTTTATGCTAAAAAAATAATTTATTAAACTGCATAACTGTAGAAATCGTTTTTCAACAGTTGAGTAATGAAATCCGAAAAGTTTGACATATAGGAAAAGTCTGCCTCCTCATCCCTTGCTTTACGAGCTAGAGAATGAGCTACATTATTACCAAGCCTATGAATAGATTTAAAAAAATCAAGTTTTACTACTACTATGAGTCTTAGATTTGACTCTTTCAACTATGCTTGAGTTGAACCAATGCACCTGTGATTGTTGGTCCATTATAGACTTAATCACATTCTCACAATCCATCTCAATTATGGCTTTATCAATCTGCAGTTCCTCCAGCCAGTCAATTGCCAGCTCCAACGCTTTACATTCAAAATGTTCTGCCCCGTATTCCTCTTCCACTTCCCCTTCATATTTGACTCCTTTAGGGCAACTGCAGTGGTGCGATCAAAACCAAAGATCAAAGATCAAAAAAAAGACCAAATTTTGGGTTTAGTCCGTGTTGTGACTCAACGGTACAGGATTAAAATTTCGTCAGGCGGACTTTAAAAGTCCGCCCCTTTTTTTTTTTCATTAGGCGGACTTTAAAAGTCCGCCCCATTTACATTCCATCAGGCGGACTTTAAAAGTCCGCCCGTTTTTTGTAAAACTCCATCAGGCGGACTTTATAAGTCCGCCCATTCTTTTCCAAATTCCATCAGGCGGACTTTAAAAGTCCGCCCATTCTTTTTCTTTTTTATTTAATTTCAATTTTCATCGGGCGTAATTTAAATCTCTGCCCGTTAACAAGCGTAAATTTATGTTACGCCCAGCATCAAACGTACTTTAAATTTACGCCCGACTATATCAGAATTTGGGATTTGGTCGCGACCATATTTGGTCTGGAATTTGATCTTTGGTCCAAATTTGATCTTTACTCCGTCCCACTGTGTTAGGATCTCATCCCATAAATTTGGTTATACTCGCCCACTGTGGATGTTCTTAGCTCCTAAGCATTTCCCTACAAAATCACGAATTATTAATCCAATACTTCCTTTTTTAGTATCAGGCATATAAGAACCATCCAAATTAATTTTAACAAAATCTTTATCGGGTGGGATCCAAGCTTGAGCCTGTAAATTATTAGGGAATTTTGATAAAGTGCCCCACTTTTGAAATACACTAATAAAAGTGCCCCTGTTTTTTTAAACTTTTCAAAGGTGCCTCTTCTTTGACCGTTTTATTCAAAAAAACGTCTAACGGCTGGTTATGAGTGTTAAGCTCCAGCTGGCAAGAAGGAAAGGTCATTTAAGCCCTTCATCAGAATTGAATGGCCGAGTCGAATCCCCGATTTGCTTACGCACTGAGTTAATGATTATTCCTATAATCCTGCCACCAAACATTACTCTAATGAGTTTAGCTGATCAAAATCTAAAAAAATAATAATCAAGAACATGAAGAACAAGCAATTCAATTAATCACGGTTAACCAATTCTAAACATCTGAAAATGTTTTAGCCATATATTTATGTCCATATGTTGGTTACTAAGCTTTGTATAATTTCTGGAATTCTTATTCAGAATCCTACAACTTTTTAGGTCCAACTTTGAGCTAAATCAAAACCTAGAGATGTCAGAACTACAGATGGAGAAGTTAATTGGAAGCTAAATTACAGTCAGTAAAATATCCATAGCTTCTAACTCATAAATCAAAATGAAACAGCTGACATCAATTTAAAATCGTCATTTAGTGTTCTAAGATAAAGTCTAATTCAAATCCCAAACTTCAAGCTAAGCTTTAATATGAGCATCAGTTTACACCCCTAGACGTGATCCGAAAGAAATGGAGATTCAATCACGAAATTGTAAATGTTCCTTTATAATTAGTTAACCTACTGATTCATACCTAGCATGCACAAGTGTGTTTTAAAAAAAAAATTATTGAAGTAATAAATACAAATACCTATGAACCATCCATTCACTAGCCTCAGCTGCTCAAACACCACTGCAGCTACACCTGCTACCCAATGCTTACCACTTTCTTGTTGGCGGTAACCGTAGCCAAGTGCAACCAAAGCCATTACCTGCAGCTGCAATACCAACTCCACCTGCATCCATTCCATAACATCCATCACCTGCAATTCCCAATCTATCTTCAACATCACTTTTTCAAGCAGTAGGCTCAGTGCAGTTCAAGTCCAACCTGCAATCAATCACTTCCAACTAAACCAATACACTCAGCTTTACCACTATTCCTGATTCAGTTCATAACATAAGCAACCATTTCTCTCAGCTCCACCATTATCTGAACATGTATTCACCAGCATCTCAACAACTCTTGCTTGCAGTAATAAATACTTTCCGTTCTATTCTCTTCAGTTCAACACCATCATCTCAGCTTCATAGCCACCTTTTTCAATCCATACCAACTCCACCACTGCACCATCATTCCATTGCAGTCTCAGTATCAGACTCCCTCTCTGCATCTCAGATTCAAGCTCATGCCATACATTTCTCTATTGCACTTCTCAAACCCCCCAACAAACTCAATTTCAACTTCTTCACTCCAACGCCATCTTCTCTACTGCTTAATTTCAAACTCAAAACTACCACAAACCCATATCTTCTCTCTGTCTCAGCTTCGAATTAAACCCAATTCATCTCCGGTTCCAATCCTTATAAAACATTCAATCATCAATCAACATCACCAACTACAACACAGAGTCTAGTATCACCACTAACAAATCAACCACTGCACCTGAAACTTCAACTTCATCACTGCCAAGACCCATTCCACATCAAACCCATCTCATATTCGGAAATAAATCCATTAGCAATTCAGTCATACCACCTGAATTTCAACCATGTCCTAACAAGCATCTAACCCTATAATTTATAATTAACTTATCCACCAATTCCATCTCCTCATCTTTATGAAATTAACAGCAAATCCAAAACCCTAAAGTCTCTTTCTGCATAAATTTCCCCATCAACAACGAAATCACCATTACTAATCTCATTTCTTCTTTATAACTCATCTCTTCCATGAGCTCAAACAGTAACCCAACTCTCTGAAGTATCTCAAATTCGATCTATTTCTCTCAGTAGCAACATCTTCTCAATCTCAGAAATCCATCTTCATCATGTCTTCTTCTTTATCTTCTATGCCTGATATGCAATTTCCGGTAGCAGCCAACACAACCACCACTCGAAATTTTTCAATCGTCGCTGCTGCTGCTCTAACCCTGAACCCAAACCCTAAGGGAAAAATGAAAAATGAATCTCTCTCGACAGGTTAACTATGAACCAAGGATAAACACGTAATTTCTCTATCTGTATTGACCACATGTTGACCTGTTTGACCAAAAAAATTGATTGTGGATGGAAAAAGTAACTTGGGGGCACTTTTGAAAAGTTGAAAAAAAACGGGGACAGTTTATTAAACCGGTAATTGGAAGTGGGACAGTTTATCAAAATTCCCAAATTATTACTGATACCAGGTTTAGAAACCAAACAATCAGTACATTGCTTTATAAGATTAGTAATTCTGGAGCCTGTACTCTGAACATTAGGCTTGAGACCTTGAAAAACAAGAGAACACCTATCCTTCCAGATGTACCACATGGTACACAGTAATCTAAAAACATAACCTGGATTACTCAAGCATAAAACTGAATATGTACTACCAGGTCTACTAAACCAAGTGATTATCCAGTCTTGGACAGAAACATAAGTACCTGCAATAGCATCTATGTTGATATTCATTGTTAGACACATATTTTTGGCAAAAGGACAGTCAAAAAACAGATGATTCATAGTTTCGATGCCACTATTGCAAAAAGAACACTCATGTAGAATTTCTGGTTTGTAAACTGCAATTTTGGCTCTGTGTAGAATTTCTGGTTTGTAAACTGCAATTTTGGCTCTGAAAGGAACAATGTCTTTAATGCATTTCCATATAAAAAGTTGAACTCTATGGGGGGTCTTACAGTGCCACAAATTAGTCCAAGCCTCCCTAGGAATAGTGTCCAAAGCAACAATGTTATTTACATCCTCAGTGCATATAGTATTATATGCACTCTTGACAGAAAATTTCCCTTTTCAGTCAGGCCTCCAAATAATAAAGTCTTCTCCTGAATTTGGAATATAATATTTAGAATAAGATCAACAACATCTTGGGAAAACAGAGTATTTATGGTATTTATATTCCAATCACTTGTGCCTGGCAAAAAAAGATCACAAACAAAGTTAAAATTATTATAACTAGATGCCCCTACAGTGGGAACAGGTGGGTTATTAAGACCTATAACTCAACAATCTAGCCATATGCTAATCTTGGTACCACATCTAACAACCCAAATTGTATGTTGTTTAATGACCTCTAATCCAGAATAGAAACTTCTCCATAACCAAGAGCAGTCATCCTGAAGTTTATCTAAATGCAGAAAGCTATCTTTTTTTTTGCATACTTGGCTTTAATAATTTTGAAACATAGAGAATCTTCATCATTACAAGCTCTCCAAGCTACTTTAGCTAGGAGAGCAATATTAAAATGTTCTAAATTCATAAATCGCAGACCTCCTAAAGCTTTAGGTATCATAAGCTTGTTCCAACCTATAAAAAAAGACCTTTTTCTTTGCCCCACCAAAAATGTCTTTGTAAAGTATCCATTTGAGATATCATAGTTTTTGGAATTCTAAAGCTACCCATTCGGTGTGAGGGGATAGTGTTAAGCACATGTTTCACCATAGTTGTTCTGGCAGAGTAATTCATGGTTTTATCTTTCAGTTTTTAAGCCTAGAGCCGAAAGACTGAAGAATAGGCTTGAAAGCTTTGGTTTTATCCCTTCCCATTAACAAGTGACACCTAAATACTTATCTGAATCCTTCATCTCAGTCATTCTAAGGGCATTAGCTAGAATATTTTTGTTATCAGGGCTAATGTTCTTACTAAAATAGACACTAGACTTATCAAAATTGAGCATTTGTCCAGAGTACATACCAAAAGTAGCAAGAATATCCAGAATACCTGTCACATTATGCATATCTTCCTTAGTGAAGATTAAGATGTCATCTGCAAATAGAATATGAGTCATACTTGGAGCATTTCTAGCAGATTTTACCCCTGAGATTACATGATTAGTAGTAGCATTCATAAGCAATCCAGAGAAATAATCCATGTCTATAATGAAAACATAAGGGGATAAAGGATCCCCTTGTCTTAGGCCTCTACCTGGACAAAATTCCTCAGTAGGAGATCCATTAAGAAGAATAGAAATCCTAGTAATGCTAATACATTGCTCAATTAGCTTAGAAAACTTTTCAGGGAAACTAATTTTCCTAAGCATTCCCAGAAGAAATAGCCATTCAAGCCTATCAAAAGCCTTAGAAAGATCCAGTTTTAAAGCCATGGTACCACTATAACCTTCCTTATGTTTCATTGCATGAATCATCTCATGGGTTATAATGATATTATCATGTATAATTCTACCTGGCACAAAAACAGCTTGAAAGGGTGAAATAATATGCTTAAAGTGAGGCTTAATTCTAGAGGCAATGATTTTAGAAATAACCTTGTAGACTGTATTACACAGTCTAATTGGCCTAAAGTCCACTGCATACTTAGTTGTGTCACCTTTGGGAATCAAAGAGAGATAAGTCTTGTTGAATTCTCTAGGCATGTGACCTGTTGAGAAAAAACTTTGCACAGCTTGTACAACAGCTTTGCCTACAATGCTCCAATTAGACTGATAGAATCCTGCTTGAAAACCATCAGGCCCTGGAGAACTCCAAGCAGGCATACTTTTAACAGTATAAAAAATCTCTTTCTCTGTTGGAATTCTAGAAAAACTATCAGCAGATTCATTATCATTAATAATAGTAGGAACAATATCAAACAGATGCTCAGGAATTTTCATACTAGTAGAACAACTAACTGAACTGAAATGAGTAACCAAAATTCTAGCAATATCCTCTCTACTATCAAAACAATTATTAGTAGCATCAAAGAGACAATCAATGTTTTTCCTGACCATCCTCCTATTAGAAAGAGTATGAAAATATCTCGAATTATTATCAGCTTCCAAAATGTATTTATCACCAGATTTTTGCTAATAAAAATCAATTTTAATGCCAAATCAGAACTCAAGATTTTTATTATTTCTAAGAGATTGTCATGTTGGGAATTAGAAAATGGTTGGTTTTGAACAGCTAAAAGATGTTCCTGCAGTTTACTGATATTTCTATCGATATCACCAAATTCTATTAGATTCCACTGAGAAATCCTTTTTCTTGTTTCCTGATGTTTACTAGATAGTTGAAAAGCAGGAGAACCACTAAAAATAGAATACCAAGCAGTTTCTAATTGATACTTAAAAGTATTATGCTTAAGCCACATGATATAGAACTTGAAAGGTCTCCACAGATTGCTCCTAGCATGATCATTTTGTAACATAATGGGACAATGATTTGAACCATCCTGAACAAGATGGTAGAGTTTAGCATTTGGGAAATTATTGCACCAAATATGATTGCCTAAAGCCATATCAATTCTAGATTTTTTAACCCCTGTTCCAAGATTATTACTAGACCAAGTATAGTTTCTACCTACATACCCAAGATCCATAAGACAACATTCATTTATTTCATTTTGCACATATTTGTCTTCCATGGAAAAACTAGAAGAAAAATCTATATCATGAAGGTGGACATTAAGGTCTCCTATAATAAGCCAGGGTTACACTAAGTTCTCCTTAATTCTTTTCAGAATCTCCCATTGTTTCTTTTTTTTAATCAAAATATGTGGATCCATACATAAAAGTAATGAACACATCAGGTTTGACTACATGAAGATTAGCAACAACATGTATCATATTATGAGACACTTCTTGTACTTCACATTTAATACCATCCTTCCACATTAACAATAATCTGCCAGCAAGTCCTATTCTATCTATGAAGATATAGTTATAATAGTTCAAAGATTTAACTAGCGGAATCATTTTTTCTTGATCAATTTTAGTCTCAGAGAGAAACAAGAACTCAGGCGACTGGGCTTGTATTAAAACTAGAAGTTGGTCTTTAGTGAATTTTTTGCTAGGCCTTGAACATTCCAAGCAGGGATTTTCATGGTGGAAAACAAAATATACCTATAGTAAAATATATATTTAAAACTGACAGTATAAGAAAACTGAAAAATGATTTTCCGAGGAAAAGTTTTAAGAAATACCTACATAGTATCTCCTTGACTTGCTTTTGTGGCTTCAACATTGTCTGTCACTGAATCATTTGCTTCCATCATTGAGTGGCCATGCTGATCCATATTAGTAGTAGCAGTAGCAGCAGGGACTATAGGTGGTTAAACATGGATATTATGAGGATTCATATAAGGTTACCCATCAAGAACTGAGTTTCTCATTCTCTTAGATTGTCTCCCAGCATCACCTTCCTCTCCATTCAGCTCATCAATACCCATTCCATCTATTACAACATCATCCATATCTTGTTCCGTGTCACCTTCAATAGCAGATTGTTCTTCTTTTAGATGCGCTTCATATTCAGCCTCTGTAAAACCATCTAGATAAAGAAGATAGGACCATTCTAGACATTTAACTTCATCATTATCTAAGAAAAAATATTTTTCACATATCTTCTTAGGCTGCAACTCCCAATGATATCGAATCCATACTTTTTCTCATGATATTGTGTTCCACCAGCCTCCACGATGAAGTGGTTCATTCAGTTTTATCTCTAGTCTTTCTTTGACAGTGTTTCCATATCTTGGTCTGCAGTTTGAAGGGGTTGTCGAGATTTTTCTTCCCGGAAACCCTGTAGCTTCATCAACAACCACACTATTGAGATGTTCCAATTTTAGGTACTTGAACTGTAAAGTGAAAACTTGACTAGTGAATTTTTAATCACTTATGGGAACACCATTGGTATACTTTTGCACAGCAAAGAGAGCTTCTCCCACTAGCCAAGGCCCATTTTGAATTACTTCATCTCTTTCTTCTTCAGAGTTTAATATTACCAACATAAGATTATGACCCATGACTCGGATCTGCTTGTTTCGATATCTTATCCAAAGAGAATTGATTTCTTCTCTAATAATTCTCATGTCTATCTTATGTTTCCACATAAGTTTCCCCAAAATACCAAAAGACCATTCCTCAGCCGCTGCACTAACAGTTTGTTGAGAGCCTACTGTTCTTATTCTTTCTGGAAGTTCAATTGCTGCTTTCCTTAACTGCCTTGATAGATGATTAATTCGATTCTCAGAAGATTGAGCCATAGTGTTGATAGCTTTTTATTCTCCAACTAATAAGCAAGGTTGTAAAGAGAATTGAGTGATTATTGAGAATTGCTTCTCTGAATATATATTCCAACTGAGAATTCTAGGGTTTGTACTGTCTTTCCTTTTTCTGTTAACCGTATACCGCATCCAGTAATTGACCCTCAATAGATGGATGAAAGAAAATATTATGAGCTGTATGATAATTTCTGAATATGGAAATATAATAATTATCCCTTAAATTACAGTTGTTCTTGCGTGATTCTGACGAGGGAAATTTTTTAATTTGAAATCCATGGAGATGATGAAACTTACTGTAATTTTCCTGACTTGGATGTAAGAAATTTTTGGTTCCTATCGGATTCTTGTCTAGGTTCAATCTTGGACTGCTACTACTGATATGTACCATCACAGACTTGATGGTTAGCACCACTGCTTGTAAAAACATTATCTTAAACACCACTGTTTTTGATTCAGATGCATTCCACATGTTAAATATTTTCCACCACTGGATCCACAAAAAAGTCAGGAGACCTGCAGGAAAAATTTAGTTTCCCATTAGATCAAAGAACAAATTAGAAAACAATATTGCAGATTAAAAGAGAAAAGAAGAAAAGAATTATATCTAGATTTAATCTACACCACAGAGATACAATCCGTTATATGGGTTACACAACCATTAATGGAAGGATTTAACAAAGACTGAAAGAAATCAAATTGAGATTAAAGATTAGGAAGAAAAACTAGAAAACATGATGCAGATTGTATCAGAAGAAATCAAAATTCCAGATTTGAAAACCGATTTTAGAAATGAGTTAACTCATTTGGTCGCCCGACTTGCAGAGTTTCTCTTTCCTCCCAAAAGTCTATGATATCCATAGGTATATTTTCAAAACTAAGGAACTCCAGTATATAACTATTCACTTAAGAATAACTATTGTGGGCGGGCAAATAATGATTGGCTGCGCGCTTGTGGAAGACGCATATCAAATCAATCAAACAAATCAAGATTAATTTTTGAAAATATTTGCCAGTGGTATTCTGAAAGAATTAATTCCAAAATATTTCCTTATCGGGAAGTTTTATCCGAAACACATCTTCGTTGTAAGCGATTTATTTCCTTATCAGGCAGTTTCATCATGGACACATCTTTGTTGTAAGCGGTTTAGCTTTGCTCATTCCTGAATATACCCGCAAACCAAGATTATTTTTTGCCAAAATATTTTCGAGTGGTATTCTTAAAGAATTAATTTCATAATCTTCGTTGTAAGCGATTTATTTCCTTATTGGGCAGTCTCATCTTGGGTACATCTTTGTTGTAAGCGGTTTAGCTTTGTTCATTCCTGAATATACCTAACGTTTAAGTACAACTACTTGTTGAATCCGTGATTGTGCATTCATCAAGTTGTTTGTGGTTCAGTTATTTTTCCTTTACATATTACTTGATACATCTAATGTTGTTGTTTATTGTCGCAAGAATCCAAAAGAAAAAAAAAAGCACAATGATATGAGTCCTACCTAACTTGAGGAGGATGAACCGAGAAAGGTAGCCTATGACAGCCGTGTGTACAGCTTGTTTATGCTTAAAAGGACCGTAATAATGTTTTTGATTAATAAATAGGTTATCTCATAAGCACCATTTCTTAATTATTTCACAAATTTCATCAAAATAAAATATTTCACACAAGATACTTATGACTTACGAGAAGTCAAGTACACTCTCTGACTATCATACTAAGAGATAGATTTGATTATTGATAACTGAATGGAACAGCCATAACGCGTGTTCCAACTCAAGGGAAATTAAAGGCATACATTACTTATGTTCAAAGACAAATATCGTTTTTTTTTCACAAAATTGGTTAAAAAGACCAAAATCAATAATTTCTGGGTGAAAAAGACATCTAGATTTTGATAATGTTTAAATGGACAAAAATGTAAAAATAACCAGGATGTAAACAGTTTCATCCTGCCCATTTTCAAATACTTTTTCTTATTTTTAATTTACACATGATGCATTCAGTTTCATCCTCACCATTTTTTAAGTTTAAGCCTGGATGAATCCAGTTTCATCCTTACTATTTTTTTGTGTTCATTTCACATATACTAATTTTTTACTCGTCCATTAGAATCGTGTTTTAAAAATATTTGGACAAATTATCTATTTTCCTTTTTTTTTCTCCTTTTGCTTTTCCTTTGAAACGGAATGATATGTTTTCCTTTGTTGCATGACAAGAATAAAATGTGTTTTGATGTTGAGTTTTGGAAATATGTCAAAGTAAAATGTTTATTGCTTTCTTCATTTCGCACTCTAGTGGCAGTAGGGTCAACGAGTTACATGATATATTTTCATAGCGATCTTTTCTCAATGATGAGGAAATGCATTATGCACACAGCTTGTATATGAGTAGAAATTACCGGTTACGGCGCATATGTTGATCCGCATCGAGGAACTAGTTCCTGCGTTTTAAAAAGATAGATTTGTTTGTTTATATAAGAATTAAGAAGACCGATCATTTAAACATTTTTCTTTTTAATGTTTTTTTCTAACTTATTTTTGGGGAAAAGATGGTCCCCAAATACTTTAAAAAGAATAACAAGCAAGAGAAATGGTCCCAATTGTTTTAAAAGAGAGATGTGGTCTTTATTGTGACTTTCAATTCATGGAAATCAGCCCATTGTTTTTGACGTACCTAAAATAGGAAACACGCATATTTTTTTTGAAACAAAGGGGTATATATCACAGAACAAGAGGAAAAAGTCTATATAAGCACTATATCTCGGTGTTTTGAATGTCAAATTTGATAATATAACGTAAAAAAAAATTGACGAACAGACACATCCAACAGGTATTGGGCTCCATCGTACTTATTGGGCATGAAATGCGCTGATTTCTATAAATTTATAACGATAAGACTACGGAAACTGAAATACTCCCTCCGTTTCTGAAAAAATTTGAAAAGTGAAATTAATAATCCATCCATCACATATAATGGGTATTGGCTAATTTTTAATGTTAGCGTGCGAAAGATGAATTACGCTGGTCTTGGCTGCCAATATTAATAATACTAATTTTAAGCTGCCAATTACGTTGGCTTTGGCCGCCAATATTAATAATACCGTTGAGGTGATAATTCATGGGGTGCATCTCTTTTAAAGTAGATAACTGCCCGGTGGGTGGCCAATCAGAGTCCGTGAGTCTTTCAAATTTTTTTTCACAAATAGAATCCAATTTAAATTGGTTTTCCGTGTCTTCCTTGGACTCATGTAAACACGCCTCATCTTCTAGCACACTGAATTTATTTGGTGTTAAAATCACTCCAGAGCTATCTAGCTTTCTTGAATACGCCTGAACAACTCTCTCCACTCGCGCCCTTTGCAGCTTTGCAAGATCTTCTTCCATTTTTTGTGCCAATTCCAAAGTAGCTCGCTCCTCGACACTTATTTCTTCACCTTGATCAACCTTGGTCTTGCACTCTGAAATCACTTTAGCTAGCTCCAACGCAATGCGATCTTCCTCACTTAAACCAACTAACTCACTCTCACTGTGTTGTAATTCATCTGCTAGTATTGTAGAGGACGTATTTTCTACAGTAGTAAACTGAGAATCCACACCCCCATTAACAATATTCTGTTTATGTCGCACATTACCAGAATCTGTAATAGACTCAACTTCTTTGTTAGAAGAATCAGTACTACGTAAATGCCTCCATTGTTTCTTTGGAGGACCTTTAGCCTGTTGTGTAGTATGCTTCTTTTTCCTGCAATCAACATCCATGTAACCAATGATATTACACTTTGAACAGAACTTATGATGTATTGGAATGTCAATATTCTGCCACAAATCTCTACCACCCGCTATAACATGAATAGCATCAGTGTTATCATGTTTAGAAAAATCAATATCTATAAGAACAGCAGCAAAGTGCCCATATTCATGGTTTAGAGTTTTTGAATCCACTACAATTGGGTTTCCAAGTGATTTACCCATATCCAACAACGACTTTTCAACCCGCAACTCCAATGGCAATCCAGGAAACCTTACCCAAACTGTTGCACGAGAAGTTGGTTGTTTGTCAGCGTCAAAACCTGGGTACCATTCAATAAGGCTAAGCTGATGATCATCGACCATCCAACCATCTTCAGAGAAAACCCTATCTTTATCTTCTTGGGACAAAAGTTTGATAATCAGGAAAGTCAGTTCAATGAGTTCCTCAAACGCTCAAGTGCAGAACAGACGTCTTAATAAACATCGTCTAAAGGAAGGTCATGCCATGGTTTCTGGAAATAAAGTTGTCCCTGATGTGAACGAAATTCCAGGAGAAAGAAGAAAAATTGATGAAATGAGAGATAATCTAAAGGAGATAATCGAAAGGTATAAGGATATTGTCAACAAGTTGTCTTCCTCCTCAAATCAACATTCTTCTGGTAAGAACTCAAACTATGTCTCGTATTTTGATGACATTAAGTTTTATGATAATTTCTCACATCAAAAGGGATCCCTCTCTAGATTCAGGAGGAAAAAGAGACTTGACCATAAACACAAATCTCTTGATGAGCTCATGGCTCATACTTGTGCTAATTAATCACAAGGTTTGAAGAGCTTACTCATAAAAACCCTGTTGAGTAAGATGTGTTAATAATCAGGTATACTTTTGGCATATGTGTCTGTTAAGTTGAGCTATCTTCTTATCATCCATAGCTAAACTATTGATTGCAGATTTGTTGTGCTTAAAGTATTGTTGTGTCTTAATTTTCTTCTCTTTTCCTTTAGTAAGTCCTCGTTTGAGTCTTGTTTCTTGCTACAACTATGCTCAAAATTGCTTTCCTGAGTTATGAAATTTTTCGAGTCTTTTGTTGCAAAAGTCCCTTTTGGGAGTTATTATTTTTGGGGTTCATGTTGCACTCGAACGGATACACGTGTTCTGGCACGAGTGAACTGTTTAAGAAAACCCTATAATCCCTTCCCTAAGGGACCCTTAAATACCAACGTATTGAGTTATGAAAGTCACGTACGCATACTCTAGGTTGGCTTCTGGGTTGTCAAGAATGTCTTCTTCTTCATCTTGCTATGGTGGTTTTGCAAGAGGATTTCTTGACAAATGTCTTGAAGTTGAGTCCAAGGAAAGGAAGAAAAGAACTCTTGTAGATGATGATCATCTTAATGCTTCATGTTATTTTTCCTATGTTCATGAGGATGATATGATTTCTGCTGAAGTTGTTCATGACTTTCTTAAGTACTTTGGAGAAGAAAAACAAGAGCTCATTGTTACGCTGAAAAATCTTGATGCATTGAAAACTGAGTTGGAAAAGGTTACTGATGACCTTGGTCTCATAAAGTCTTACATCAGTGATCTTCGCAAAGAGAATCACCTCTCTAATGCTGCAATGAATGTTGTTGTTCACGAGCTCAAAGACCTTTTGTCTCATAAGGAATCTGAACCGTCCATATGATCTTAGTTAATGTTCGGAATGGCACTGGAGTCTGTTTTCCTTTAGCTTGTGTTATTTATGTTGCCTAGTATGTCTTATTTTTGGTTTAGTTGGAAGAATAACTAGTGCTTTGAATAACAATGATTGTGACTACACATAGCTATTATTTTTCATCTTCTTGTTCTTTTTTTAGGTTTATTGGTTTAAATTCTAAAAATATTTGGAGGATGATGTTTTGCATTAATTAATCTTTATGATTTGTTATATTGCATTTTGTTATGGGATTGGTGTTTACGTCCATGAACTATGGTTGTCCCATACTTTGTCAAAAGTAAAGTCGTTCGTGGTCGGTATTCACGTACTGATAAAAGAATGAATGGACTTTTGACAAATACAAAAGTTAAGCCTATATTGTCAATTATTTGATGGAAGATAGGTTAAAATCTTTTGTTTTTAAGGATTTTGTCTATTAATATCGTTATGCAAATAGTGATGGGAAGATAGAATGAATCCTTGGATTTCGTCAAATATGTCAATGTTAATAGAGTTTGAGGAAGATGCAAGGTTTAATTGATCCATGAGAGCATATTTGAATCTCTTCATAGATTGATATTGTGATGTCCATTGATCAGTCTCTTTAATGGATACTCTTCTAGAAATACTTGCTCCTGATGAAGATCGAATTCCTGCATTAAGGAGATATGCTTGCTGATCAGGGTTATCTCTTTTGAGATATGGTCTTGCAAGAATACTTGAATGGCTGGATTTATCAGCATCTGATATGAACTCAACATCATTTACGTCTGAGAGTTCGCATATGCTAGGGATGTAAGGATGTTGCATTATAGTAAGTTCAGTTGGAAGCCCCAATTCTTTCTCAAATGATTGGTCTTCAATGAAAAACCTAGGTACAAAATTTAACCAACATTCAGTTTGATCTTCTTTTCTTCCCTTTTTATCCAATTAATCAACTACTTTGTTTGCTCACCTGTCTACATGTTGGAAACCCAAAAAAGAAACTAGTTTTGCAGCTGAAATTTTAATTTCTTCTAAAATTGCTAAGCATTTCCATTGAATAGAAACTTATTTCCCTTGTAGATAGTTAATAGTTACTTGGTTATCCCCTTCCATGACCAAATTCTGTAGGTTATTTTCAACGACTCATCTTGTTGTGTGCAGCAGAGCTAAAGCTTATGCTTCTTCTACCGTTGATGCTCTGGAGATGCCCATTCCTGCTCCTTTTCCTGTTCCTAACCAATTTTGCAACACAAAACCAAATCCTGCATTAGAATTTTTGGAAACCCAAGAAGCATCACAATTCAGTTTAATGTTATCTCTACTAGGGAAAGTCCAATGTATATTCTTTGCAGTGTCTTTTATGTGCTTATGTGAGTTAATGTTTCTATTGTGAGGGTGCCAGTATGTGTAATGACGAGAAATGTCAACTGCAAGTTGTTCAGGTGTTCGTTTTTTTTTTCAAAAACTCTTAGGCATCTCTCTTTCCAAATGAACCAGCATTTGGTTGCAGCCAATGCCATTGAAATGGAATTAGTATCTCCCTGCAGCCAAACATTATATTGCTCCAAAAATGAAGCATTAGGAGAGTTAGAGATTACTCTCTGCATAGCCATTGGTGCTAGGTTCCAAACTGTTGTTGCATACTCACATTCGAAGAACAAATGATAAGTTGATTCTATAGCCTGTTTACAGAATATGCATTGTGTTTCTACATCCAGGTGTGACCCTAATTTTTGTCTTGTTGGTGAAGTGTCTTGAAGACACTTCCAAGTAAACAACTTAATCCTTTGGGAAGTGTCCATGTTCCATACACCCCTCCAAAAGCTTTTAGTTTCCTGTGAGATTGATCCCATTGGATTTATCAACTTAGCATACAAAGATTTCACAGGAAAAACACCATTCCTGGTTAGAAGCCATCTTAATTTGTCGTTTTCAACCTGCCATCAGGTGAACAATATAGTCTTATATTCAAGATTTCTGATACTAAGCTTTTATCAAAAAGAGAAAGCAGTAAAGATTCATTCCACTTCTTAGTGTCTTGATTTATCAAATCAGACACAAGTGTTATATTGGGAATATATGTTATGCAGTTTGCTAATGTTTGTTCTCTGTTTGGTATCCATTTGTCATTCCAAAGGTTGATAGAGAAACCATTCCCTACTTCCCAAATAGAGTACTTTTTTATGTGTTTTATGCCCTGTAAAATGCATTTCCATATACAAGAAGCTGATGATTTCTTCTTGGAGTGTAAAGCACCAGTTTTCTTAAAATACTTTCCTTTCAGAATTTTGGCCCAAAAGTCATCTGGGTTACAAATTAATCTCCAAGCAATCCTGCTGATCATTGCTTGGTTAACCTTATTTGCCTATTTGAAACCTAAACCACCTTGATTTATAGGTTTACATAGAAGATGAAAAGCCTTAATATAAATTCCTTTAGAATTAGTATTTTTACCCCACCAGAAATCCCTCTGGATATCATTGATCCTCTTTGTAATTTTCTTTGGTAGAAAAAAGCATCCCATACTGAAGATGGGCATACTACATAAGATAGATTTGTTTCTGGTTCTTGTACCTTTGCCAATTTTATTTACAAAAAGGGGGAGAATTAATATGTAGTTCACACTACAAATACATATGGTTTTCGGATCATTGTGTAAGGGGGAGTGGTTTCCATGTGAGATGGAGTATTGACTAAGGGGGAGCGATACATATCACCATAGTATTATTGTTGAAGTTGTGATACAATTGAAATTTGACGCTGTGTAATAATACTATGACACTATATAACAATGATCGAGAACTATGTTTTCTCATTGTTATAGCTACGGATCTTCAACAATGGTGATGCTAAACTTACAACCTTTGGGATCATTGGAGTACTTGGAAGTGACGAAGATTTCGAGGAATGTTGAAGATTAGACATGTGGAATAGGAGCTACTAAAGTTTCTTTATCTTTTTTGTATTCCATATGTATTGATAGTTTTGTCACTAAAATTGACAAAGGGGGAGATTGTCACAGCATTGCTCGGTCGAACTCGCATGCGTTGCTATCTCAAGCATGTTTGTCAATGTTAGTGATCAAAACTATAATTCTTGATTTCTAGTCTATTGTAGCTAAGTATCGGACTATGATAGAAAGTGTAGTTGAGCTCAAGGACTTCATGGCGATTCATCATACAAGTAGAAGAACTACTCAAGGAACCGGTGGAACTTCTCGACAAAAAGGTATGTGAAGACTTGAACTTATCTATCACTCAAAAGTCTATCTACTCTATCTCCTACTCTTTGAGACAAGAAGTCGTATGCTATATATATATATAGACTTGGATTATACACATTTGGTATTTCGAGCCGAGTATATCTCGCTTTTCTATATCTCGAAATATGTGTTGGTAAGATTTTCGCTTCGATCAAGTTTATCTTTACCATGTGACGAAAGTCATGATAGGTTTCAACCATCTTGAAAATTTCTTTGACGAGAAATGGTGTAACAACTGTATAACGTCCTCTAAGAATGTTTCAATAATTGAAATGAAAGTTTAGATTACATAACCAATGGTGGACATAAGCATTGTTGTGGAAACACATTTATGTATAAGTCCTATTCCTTGAACCAAAGTTCGCGAACTTTGTTAATCAAGAGAACTGGAAGAATGGCGTGAGCCAAGTCCGCGAACTCAGTCCGCAAGCTGTCGAAGTTCTCAAACCCGAGAATTTCTACTGGAGTTGACAAACTACTTGCGTGAAGCTAAGTCCGCGAACTGGTGAAGTTCTTATACCCGAGAATTTCTGCCGGAGTTTGTAAACTCTGCCCGGTAACTTAATTCCACGAACGTAGTCTGCGAACTTGAGAAGGTTATATATCTAAAGATGATTTCTGAACTTAAACTTAAAAAGACTAAGTAATGCAGTTTGCAAACCTAGAAGCGTGCATTGTCAAGTGTGTGTAACAAGCTAAGTTTTCAATCTAACGGTTGAGAAATATTAACTTGAATCTAAATCAGGTTTTCATCTAACGGTGAATATTGAATGCTCTGTTACTAAGCTAACATTGGTTGCAAACCCTGATTTGAAAGACTATATAAAGGAGACATCTATTATTGTGCAAAACTAATCCCCACACATTACGTGTGATACTAGTTTGCGTGCTAGAGTCGATTCTCCTTTAACCTTTGGTTTTCTTCTTCTAAAACCAGGTTAACGACTTAAAGACTTCACTGGGATTATGAAGCCAGACCGATAATGCTTTTATCATAGTTGTGTGATCTGATCTTGCATCTTCTATCGTACGAGTACAATCAGATTGATTGGCTTGAGATTTATACCTCCGATAGGCAAGATATATAAAGTAATCACAAACGTATTCGTCTCATTGTTTTTGATTCCGCAACATCTTGTTTCGCTACCATATGATTAAGATTGTTGTGAGGTGATTGATAACTCTAGGTTGTTCTTCGGGAATATAAGACTGGATTATCAATTGGTTCCTGTTCACCTTGATTATTATCAAAAGACGGAACAAAACCTTTAGGGTTTATCTGTGGGAGACAGATTGATCCTTTGATAGACTTGTCTGTATGATACATATTTGTTTATTGTCAAAGCCTGCGATTTTGGGTCGTAGCAACTCTTAGTTGTGGTTGAGATCAGCTAAGGGAATCAAGTGCGCAGTATCCTGCTGGGATCAGAGGCGTAGGAGCACAACTGTTCCTTGGATCAGTGGGAGATTGATTGGGGTTCAACTACAGTCCAGTACGAAGTTAGCTTGGAGTAGGCTAGTGTCTATAGCGGCTTAATACAGTGTGTGTTCAATCTGGACTAGGTCCCGGGATTTTTTTGCATTTGCGGTTTCCTCGTTAACAAAATTTCTGGTGTCTGTGTTATTTCAATTTCCGCATTATATTGTTTTATCTTTATAATTGAAATAATACAGGTTGTGCGTTAGATCATCAATTAGAGTTATCCAACCTTTGGTTGTTGATTGTCATTGATTGATCCTTGGATATTGGTCTTTGGTACCATCCAAGTTATTCCTTGTATTTGATTAGAACTCGCAGTTCTTGCTTGAGTAAATCAAATCAAGAAGAGAGGTACAAACCCATTGACATACTTTTAATTGATTGAGTCTTGTTTATTCTCTTACAAATATATCCGAGTTTGTCCATACAGATTGCTAAGCGAAATATTGGGTGGTGTTGTTAGACCCCCGCTTTTTCAACAACCGTGAACCGTCATAATAAACCGATACCCAAAATCCAAGTTTAAATATGCATGCCACTATCCAACTATGTTCAAACGTATCTCGGCATCTCTCATAGTTATCTCAAATGATTACGTAATACAGATTCCTGCGAAATTGTAACTGGTCTAGTGCATCTAATGGTTTCACATAAGGCGTAACCATCAATTTGATCTGTTAAAAAGAAAGAAAAAAAATTAATCAAAACTCACTTGATATTTTACATAAATACAAATAAATTTTTATTGAAACCGTCACCTCGATTATGTCTTATTTCTTTGCCACAGATATCGTTGTCCCCTTTAAAGATCATGTGCAAGTCTGAGATGATGCAGTATTATAATCTTTGAGATTACGGATATCTGTTAACAGAACAAGATAGGACCCCAACTTCAAGAATCACTAATTATGATATATTTTTCATGATCCATCTGCGATAACTTAAATAAATCATCTTAGACAAAAGATATGTAAACACCGCGTTGCAGAATTCAGGATGGTGCTGCAAGCCCTCACAACGATAACAAGAAACGGTCCTTGATTGGCAAGAGTAACTTATATTTTTCTGTTTATTTTCAAAGACGAAGACTGTTATCGAAACTGTAACCTCACTACCAAATATGTAGATATGAATTTGAGATTGTAAAAAGAGCAATAAGAATTAACACATAACAAAAGAACTAAAATCCCAACCATAAATATGAGAAAACAGTAGTTAATTTACCGTGGATCGAAGTTGAGATTATATTCTTAATTGCTGGTGCACATAATTCGTAAACAGAAAATTCAAACATCATATAAATATCAAAACGAAATAGAACTCGAATAAGAATGAGAATAAAGAAAAAATTCAACAGAAAATGGAAGGAATTAGGCAAAACGATTAGCACTTATATTTAAATCAGGAAATCGGTAATCATGGTTTGTACAATGATTAAGGACCCAATATTAGAAAAAAATTGAATTAGGAAATTGATCACGGTTAGTCGTGTTATAAGCAACTCGATAACGAAGGGTAGCCATGTTTAAGTCTGTTAAGGTCGGGACAAGATATAATTTCCGCCATCCCCTTATCTTGAGAGAAGTAACGAATGGTCGGATCTATCCGAAAGACAAATTCACATATCGGCAAATCCCCGCCGTCCACGACCTATTTTCAATGGTCGGATTTATCCCATAGACTAACACCATTTCTTTTTAAAAAAGAGATAAATATATTGAATGTATAGGTTTTGTAAAAAGTCATTTATATTCTTTTTATTTCTTCATTATAAATTTTAACTAAAACAAATCCATTGGATTATCCGTACCCAATCTGCTAATCCGTGCATCCGTTGGATGTTGGATTGGATGTGGATGCCAAATTTGAATCCTTAATGAATTAGATTAGATGGTACGAGGTAAAAACCGGAAAATACCGGCCCATGCTCACCCCTAGTGTTTTCATATTCCATTTAACTAATATCTAATCAATAAGAGTTCTCCTTCTTCTGCTTTTCCATATTCTACTTTTACTTCAATATGTTATCAACACGACTCTATCAACTGTGCAATTTTTCTCATCGTTCGAGATCGGTGATGGATTACTTCTTGAAGATTAGCGAGGTTCTAATTTTATTGTTTTCATATTATGGATGTGTTGCTAGATATTCCCTTTTAACAAAAGAATTTCATTTTCATAGTATTTACTGGGGTTCCACGAATGTATGATTGCCAAACATAGAGATTTCACCGTTATATTTTCATAAAATTTTAATATGTTAAATACAATTAGTTATCACTTACTCATTTAAAATTTTAATCAAATAAGAATATGATGCAATTTCCAAAACACAATTTTAATGAAACTGTCTACGTTAAAAACAAACCTAGTTTATAATAGCGTCGAAAAACCTAATATTTAATAATTCCAACTGTTGGATTATGCTGTATTTTTAGTATGTGTTATATGTGTTCCTTATTGATATACCATAATGATTTCATAAAGATCCAACCATGGAAAGTACTTCAAAGTACGTGATATTTCCAGTTGTGCCCAAAGAAGCGCTAATTGTAACAGTCATACGGTGTCATAATTATCTTTTTATCTATCCGTTGGATTTTCCTAAAATTTTATTATGTTTGGATAAACATCAAGATAAATCTCCCCGGATGTATGATTCAAAAAAAAGAAGAAAAAAAAGATAAATCTCTCGTAAAAATTTCATCACAATCGGACATGTTGAAAAATTGTTTTTTGATCACTAAAGCTGGATGATGAAATTTCCAATTTTAGAGTTAACAATATATTTGGGACTATATGCTAATAATTTCAAGTTTATTATCAATATTCCTGAATACTTCATATATAATGGACCACACTTTTGTTAATCTTGACCAAGTCAACCCAATGGGTCGAGCCTTGACCAAGCAGTTAACCGGGTTTTGACTAAACTAACTCGATTTGAATATGACCTTTTGGAATCAAAAGTACTTGAGACCCATTAAAGGGACTCTCATACAAAAGTCATTTGTGTCTACAAGGGCTATACTTCCATCATAAAAAACTTCAACCGACAACAATGCATTATTCAAAAGATGAAGGCATAGCTTCTACGTTTTCAAGGCGACATATTGACTTCAGGCGACGAAATGCGCTGAAAGAAGTTTTTGAAACATTTATGAAATTTTTCTCCTAAAAATTTGAATGTTCACTAGGATTCAATCCATTTATTAGACTTTCAAAGATTCAACAACTTCAACAAAGATATGCTGCAAATTAGCACGTCTCAATTTTTGCGAAAAGAAACTCACAAAAGTTTTTCAGGAGTCAGAAAGTATCCTTTACATTTTTATTTTATTTTTCTACTTCATCTGGTATACTAAAGAACCCTTATAGGTTGAAGTATGATGGTAAGAGATTTCACTATCTTTACTAAGATATTCAATCTCAAGTAAGTGGTTGAGAGGGGTGTGATATTCTTGTAAACAACATTGTTACACTTGTTAGGATAAAAAAAAATTCAAGACTCAAGGAAACCATGGCGAGGTTAAACGTGTTGAACATACCTATTTGGTATGCTGGAACATGTGAAAGAAAACATATAAATCATTGTAGAAAATATAAATATTTTTTATTATATGGAAAAGATGTAATTATAACTTCGGTAATAACGATAAAAAGTAAATGTATCTACTCAGCATGGGACAGAGATGAAATTCTGACTCATACCAACTGGAGTTGGTATACAAGCATTGTAATGCAAGTATCATATAATAGCAGTCAACTACAAGATATATAAGGAGTTAAAGGATAACAAACTCATTATATCCTTGGAAAAGGTCATACCCCTAGTTGTCAACTTTTGTGGCAACAAAAAAACTTCCCATCCAGTAGACTTACCTAAAAAGAAAAATTAATTTATTATCTTTATTCAATCAAATTTCTTATGGTTTGATTCTATATTTTAAATGATTTGATCCTAAATTATTCGTTACATGATAGTTTAACTGATAATTCGTTAGATAATAGTTTAACTGATAATTCGTTAGATAAAATAAAGAATTTTTTTGCAAAGAATTATATCCATTGTATGCTCTTATGGAATGAAAAGTATATCATTTATACAAACTGAAATACTTCAAAGCACCTGAGATATACTCTATATCACTTGAGTTATAAGGATCATTCGTACATTATGATGAAAAGTATATCATCTTCATGAACTGTAATACTCTGAAGTAAATGATTTAATTTTTTTTTTTTACGTAATAAGGCCACGCCACTTATTACATGTAGCTCTTAAGGAAATATATAACTACTTGTTGAATTGTTTCCTTATATGGTACCATGCGATGATTGGATCATCACAAGTAATAACTGAGCGAAGAAATGCTCAATCTTTGACACCTAATTGGTATAAATATTTATGGATACATGATCTCTATAAGAACCAAGAGCTAATCAAACTTTGTTAAGTTCCTATGAAATCTGTACAAACGGTATCATACAAAAATTCACCGTGAGAGTGGTAATGCATCTACAAATTATCTCCAATAAATGTGAAGGGAATCTCATTTTAGAGAAACTAATGAGCCAATTAGTCTAGTGAATTGTATATTACTAATACTTGGATACACCGAAAATGTAATGTTGGGTACTGACTCTTTTATGTTTTTACATAAGCATAAGACACTTTGATATTACATGATGTTCCGTTTTGAAAGAACTTACACGGATATCCTTTTGTTTGAGTGAACAAGAAAATGGGAATTACATAGATTGAAAGAATACAAAATGACAACGTTTGTCACAATCAACGCTTTCAAAAGTTCTAGAAACAAAACCCCTTCTCCCATTATGCTTTTAAAGTAATAAAGCGCGTCACTCATTTTACAAAGTCTTTCTTTAGTAAACAGGATTGAGACCATCCTAAGATGCAAATGGTAAACAACTCATTCTTTCAAAAGAAACAAGATGATATTTGTGGGCATATGTATGCAGAATGCAGTTCATTCAAGTGATTTATGGCTCTGGTGGATGATTTGAAGAGTTGAATTAATTATTGGTCACAAGACATATGTGTTTTTGGAACAATCCTAGTACATTGTATACAATTTAAGGGATCACTAACCTTGCCAATGATAGATATTTACAACAAAAGGATTTGATGAATATTGCATGTTTAATATGATCAATGTAGAGCATCCTACACCCTATGGTCTCGCAGAGGCTACCATCAAAGGTGATAGATGGTGTCTAAGGATAGGTTATGCGTAACAACCTTCCTATAAATGCTTGGAGGATATGCAATATTACACGCATATTCATTTATCGTTTTAGAACCCAAAATTAGTCAACCATTTTTACATACCAGTTAGTAACTGGTTATAAGCCTGACATTTTTGTTCCAACGCATTTTTGTGCTATATGTGCCATTACAACTCCATATTATATTATAACGGGTCATCAAAATGATTAAGTAGTTTTGCTGGATACAGATTCTCAACAATTATCCGCATTTTAAAACCTTTGGCAGGCGATCTCTCAATCACTAGAATTGCGGGTTGTCACTTGATGAGACAATCTTCCCATCGTTGGGAGGAGATCTAAAACATAATTTTTCCAGGGGAATGATATGAGTTGTCGTGGTGTGTATTGATATCGCTAAAGTGACAAGATCACTCATACCAGATGCAAATGTGCCTGTGAGGTTATAAATCCTCAGTAAGAGGTACACCATAGACTAAAGTGTTTGAACTACAATTGGTGGAAGTGCAGTTAAGGTCGTGACTCCATAAAGGAAGATGGAGAACCACCAAGTGCTATCAATACTCACCTAGAGATGAAGTAGGTGAACAAGGCACAACCTAATTTACATCATTATATAAATAATATCATTATATAAAATAATATCATTATATTGTCTCTGATTATGTCCATGAATCAAACTGGAGGACACTCCGAAGTTTAATGGTTCCAAAGAACAATGAAGTCCCAAAGGATTATGAGATAACCAAAATTCCAGCTTAATTCCAATTTGGATAACACATTAATATTGAGGTAGTTTCGATTTTTTGATTATTGCGGGGAGGTGACCAAAAGTTTCGTTATTCCATCCCGAGAGAGTTTGAGTACTGGCTATGATGAGTTTCAATTGAAGGTCTGGGATAGGTTTGTTATCATGTTGTTGAATATTACCCGAGTCTACTACCCGTTTGAGTTTCGGATGAGTGAGGCGGAATTGTTGAAACCTGGTTATTTTTGGTTCCTTGACAGGCTATTGCCTTTTCTTACATTAATATATGTGCATGATCAAATTCTGTCCTTGAGAGATGAATAACGGTTGCATGAGGGATGACTATGCGCCAATTCTGGGTTACTAGGGCTTTATCCAGTCTCTTTATAATATTATCATGTCCCAGTTGGTTATTCGTCCAAGTGAAGGGATTGCCTCGGAATTCCAAATACATAAAACTCATTTGATCTATCATTCTCAGGAACAATTGAGATTGTACATAGGTTACTTTCCTTCCTCCTACTTTTTTTTTTCTTATTTTATGATTGGTCTAGAATGTTAGTATAATCCCCTAACAAAACCCAAGGTATAGTTGGGTTGATTTTGTGGAAGATTTTCGAAAAGTCCTACCAGAGATTTTTCTTTGCATCCGGGCGGGCGGGCTATAGATGTGACTGGAAATCTAGGGTTACCCATGGTATAACGATGTAACCATTGGATGTATATAATTTTGTGATTAAAGTAGTATTTGAACATTAATGTTGTTGTTCCACATTAGGCATAGTCCTCGACGCCTTCCAATTTTAGGAACATTGGAGTGGTTTTGGAATTGTATGGATTCTGCTAGATATCTCATATGGTTATCATTTTCTAAGGTTCCAGAAAGTAAGAATATGTTGGGCTTATGAAGAGAAACCAAACCTCTTAAATATTGGATTATTTTCGGTTGGTTAATTCCTAGGCAATTACGAGCTCGGATATTCATTATAGATCACTAAAGTTAGATATAATTTATAGGATATTTGAACAATGAGGGAAAGAGAGAGCGAGTATTGAAATGGTTCAAATTTTGGTAGATATTACTAGATGGGCCGGAAAAAGAAACTCTAAGTGGGCCCGAAACTGGCTAAATTGTGAAAGGGTAATAAATACTAGAGTTTTTTAGGCAGAAAGGTTTGAGGAGTGAAATGAGGTTAATGCTTTTTGAGGAAAACCTTTTGGAGACGCGATTGTCCTAATAATTAAGGCAAGTCAATAGGGTTTGAGTAAAAAGATGGGTTTACTTTTAGGGTTGTATTTAAGGATGGGTTCGAATTGAGAGAGCTAGGTGTATAAAATTGTGAAATTCTTAAAGTTGTAACAATTATCTGAAAGATGGTCCTAGAAATATTATTGAAACTGGTCCGGTGAAATACTAAGACAAAGAAGTAAGATATTAACAATTAAAGTCGAAATCAAGAACACAAGAACTCAAAAAACAAAGCAGATGAACTAAATTGATTACTGACTCGCTAGTAAATGGGCTAAAATAAATGCGCAACAGTGAAATTAAATAATAAAAAGATCTCATAGAATGAATACAAAACCAGTTAAAGCACTAGAATGGCTTATAATGTTGTAATAAGTATAAAGGAAGATTGCATACATATAAGATTCAAGCATTCAAAACTTAGATAGTTCAAATAGCTAAACAAGATATAATATCATAGGTACATCTACTATTATATTTCTTATATCTAATTAGGATAATGCAGACTAGTACAAAATACAATCATAACTGATATATATTCGAACATTCATAACTGATATAGTTTAGCTTAGTACAATAGATAGATGATCAAGATAGAGATATCACTCAAATACTTATAACTAATTAAGCAGATGCAGACTAATAAAGAAGAGATAGAAAGTAATATAAAACATAATGAGCATACACAAAAAAGGTAAAACCACCAACTTAAACTACCTAGATACTATAATGACTGAGACACAAGTTAATGCGGACTAATTTAACATAACCTAATTAAACTAAGAACATATATTGAATTAAAAAATGATGGTATATATCCATCGACCCATTAGATGGAATTCCATATTTAGAACTTGGTGTTGGCATTGCTTGTTATTACTTGCTGGTACTGATGAAGGTATAGTTTTAGTTGCAGATTCATTTTCAAGATGGCCCTTTTACACACCAAAGTCTGCTTAGTGAAGTAGCACATTTACCACTAGCTTTGGGATTTGACCCTGTGTGAATCTGGCCTTTCTAATATTTTGTTATTGTATCTAACTGTATTTGGATAATCAGGATTTGTTTCTACCTTTTTAAGTCTGCTTGGCGCAGCATTGTTAAGAACACCAACTTTAGGGTGTTAACTCTATCTGTTTTTTCTTCTTCTGCTTAGTTTCTTTTCAGACCATGAAGATTTTGGCATGGAACACACATGGGTGTGGTCAGAAAAAAACTGTACAACACTTAAGAACATTGTTAGAATTTCAAAAACCAGACATACTATTTCTTTCTGAAACTAAGTCTAAGAGATGCTTAATGAGAACTACTCTGAATTACTTCCCAAATACCCACATTGTTGATCCAGTAGGAATAGCTGGAGGGATAGCAATTGCTTGGGTAGACAGGTTTCATTTTGAGGTGGTTCAGTGGAACCAAAATATGATTAATATCATAGTTAAAAATAATTTCAACACTAGAGAATGGTTATTAACCTGCTTTTATGGTGCGCCCAAGCATGAGCATAAATTAGAAATTATGGGATATCTAGAAGAAATAGCACATAGAGTTAACATTAGCAAAATTCCATGGCTAGTAATAGGAGACCTCAACATCATTTTTAATAGTGATGAGAAGGAAGGAGGTTTGCCTTTTGATAGGAAAAAAGTAGAACCTATACTAAATTTAATCAATAGAAGAAGACTAGAAGACCTAGGATTCAAAGGTAATATTTTTACTTGGAGCAACAAAAGGAAAGGATTAGCAAACTTTAAACAGAGACTAGATAGAGCTTTAGCCAATGCATAATGGAACTTAGAATTTCAGGGAGCTATTCTTGAGAATTTAGTGGCAATAGGTTCTGACCATGGACCTATTTGTTTAACTATTAACACCAGCAATGTAGGTCATAGTCATACCTTCAAATTTTACGATACTTGTCTTAAAGAACCAACCTGCTTAGAAGTAATTAGGAAATCTTGGAGTCATAGTAGTTCATTCCCAACTGAAGCTTTACTTCACGATATTTATACTCTGGAAGAAAATTTTAGTGAATGGAAAAAAAATGTTTTTGGAAAACCTAACAAAAAAATAAAAATCCTCTTAAAACAGATAAACACTATTTCTGCTAAACCCTTAGATAATACTAACACTGAACTTTTAAACACCAAATTATTAGAATTAGAAGCCTTATATGATACTCAGGAAGAGATTGAAAGACAACAATCTAGGAATAATACAATTACTTTAAGGGAAAGAAACACTAAATTTTTTCATGTCACTACTTTGAAAAGAAGAAAAAGAAATAACATTGATTGCATACAAGACAAAAATGACAAAGTAATTTCTGATAGACAAGATATAGAAGAAGTTTGAACATCTTATTTCTCTGATATCTTCACTGAAAATTCAAGTAACTTAGATAATGAAATTTTTAAATATGTTGAACCCTGCATTTCAGTCGAAGCTATTCCAAGTTCTGAGGAAATTTGGGATGTAGTCAAAAAACTAAAATCTAATAAAGCGCCAGGGCCAGATGGGTTCCCTGTGAGCTTCTTTAAACACAACTGGGAAATAGTTGGATCTCAAATCATTGCAGTTGTTCAGGACTTCTTTAGGAATGTTAAATTACATCACGGTCTAAACAAAACCTTCCTCTTCTTGATACCTAAAATAAAGAACCCTAAAACTCCAGCAGACTTCATACCAATTGGTTTCTGCAACACTCCTTATAAGATCATAAACTACTAGCTAATAGATTCAAAAAAACTCTAGAAAAAATGATATCACCTCTACAATCTGCTTTCCTTTCTTCAAGACAAATATCAGACAACATCATTGTTGCTCATGAGATTGTCCATTCTATGAAGAAAGGTAGGTAAAAAACTGGTAACATAGGAGCCAAAATAGATATGTCTAAAGCATTCGATAGAGTTAACTGGAAATTTTTGGTAAAAACTCTTCAATCTTTTGGATTCTCTGAACACTGGTGTAATTTAATTTTCCAATGCATTTCAACTTTTTCTATCTCTGTGCTTTTGAATGGAATCCCTTGTAAATCATAATGAAATTTACGAGAGAGACATTTCATGACAAAAGGAAAAAATACATACCAACTAATTTAGATGCAATCATAAAGCCGAAGCTAAATGCATTCATCAAGGAGTTTAAAGATGCAAGATAACCCCTCTAAAATTCCACATCCGCACACCTCTCAAGATATGACCATTAAGCACAAGTTCAAAAGAACTCCCCCCTATTTGATGTCATTCCCGAAAGAACAACAAGAGCGACCTTAATTTCGAAATAAAAGAAGGACTTTTATTGGACACCAAAAACCATAAGAATGATTTCCTATATCCAAAAAATCAATCAAATTAATCACAAGTAAACCCATGATTAATTTAATCGGAATACGCAACCAAATTAAACACAAAAAGTGATCAATTCAATTGATTATGCTCAACATAACAAAACTTATGGAGACACGAAAATATTCAACTAGATTAGTTACAAGAGAACCCATAATTAATCTAATTGGAATACATAACCAAACTAATTACAAAAGTAATCAATTTAATTGTCAATTGTTTTGCTCGACATAAGAAAACTTACGGAGCAATAACTAATAACCAAACAAGACGATTAATTTAGTTCAATATGCTCGACATAACATATCTCATGGAACAAAAACTAAGCTAAGAAAATCAACTTGGTTGTATAATGCTCAACATAAGATACATTACGGAGCCTCACAGTAATACATAAAATATGGATCAGGGATGATCAATACCGCGGAATACACAAAAACTACAAAGGAATTAATCTTTCCTAGTAGTTCAAATCAACAGATAGATAAGGTAAGCAGGGACAGAATAAATCAAACCGGATACGGGGTTAGTCAATACAAAAAGTTTAACACCCTAATGTTGGTGTTCTTAAGATTGCTGCACTAAACAGACTTTGTATCGGTTGAGGCTTAACCCCGGGATAATATAAATCAGTCCTAACTATGCAAATCAGCAGACAAAGAAGCAAGCAAGATAATCGAGCAATAAGTAACTCAACACCCTATTGTTGGTGTTCTGAATGCTGCTTCACTAAGAATATATGGATATATGATAATTCTTATCCCAAATATACTGAAATCTATCTATACTATCTAATTTTCAAAAATTCAAAGAAACCAAGCAATGGAAAAGGAACTATCAAGGTATTCCATGCCCAAATATTGGGAAGAGAGAGTATAAGAGATGAATGATTTGAAGGCCTATATTGTATACTGAACTAAGCAATCAAATATCCTTATATTAGCGCATAAATAGTGAAAGAATTGTAAGAGATAGACGGTTATCAGAAAAGAGGGACATACCTGGTTCTGCTTCATTCCTTGTTCTGCAGCTTGGACATGTTGTAAAATCTTTTCATCTATGTATGTGGTTCCTTGGGGCAATGATGAGGTTGTCGCAGTAAAAGATCCATATTAATCAATCATAGGTAAAGATATTTCATTTTTAGATGCAGAAAGTATGAAGTTTTCAGTCAAGGATGGACTAAAATCATTTGATGCAAAAGAGCTAATAGGTGATATAGAACCAGATGCAGATGATTCAAAAAGAGAGATACGGAAAGCCGGATTACCAACATCCAAAGTAGATTGAGAATTTTTAACCCTATTCTCCGAATCTGAAGAATCCGAAAAGGTCATACAGAAATCCGGTTTTGGAGAGACTCGAGATGAAATTTCTTCCTCTGAAGTGAAGAAATGTTCAATAGAATCTGCAAACTTTTCACTGCTGCTTTTGATTGCAATGAAATCCTCATTAAAAGTTGGAGATTTTAAAATATGGTTAACCACATCTTGAAGCAGGCCCGTGTTCCTTATCTTAAAATCCGAATCCGAGATATCCTGGTAATGATTTGAATGGAAAAGGGATGGTGGTGGAGAATCCCAGAATCTTCTTCTTTTGCCTAAAACTGAATTTTCACCAACTAGAACATCGAAATATCCCTCTTCTTCATTTTCTGAGAGTAATATAATAGAACTATTTGATACCGAGTCTGCGAATACTCCATTTGCTTGTAAGACCGATTCAGGTGAGAAATCGGATAATGGTGAGTCAATAGCTGTATCCGAGATAATTTCCATGTCGATCTGGTCATTAATGAGTACTTTGAAGTCTGAGGCCCAACTTTGTGAATCATCCTCTGAGTCAGACTCAGGACCCTGATCATAAATGTCCTCAAGAGGCAGGTTGAATTTTGTGGCACACAGTTCTTGAATATGACCTAATCTATTGCAGTAGTTGCACATTCGGAAAGGTAAGTCCATGTAAATGAATCCAACTACCGATTCAGGGTTATTTCCCACCTTGACTCTGGAAAAATCAGTTAGTTGTTTTTCTATATTGATGTCAATTATAGCAAAGACATCATGACCCGGTTCTGGCAAAGCATTAGCAGACGTTATTTGTTTTACAAAACCCAAGTGTGTGCCTATTTGTGCAATAATGTACTCATTATAATGAAATTGATGCAAGTATAAAAACTTCACCCAAATATCAATGGTTTTCAAGTGTTTCCTATCCAATATCATACCCGGATACCATCTAGCAATAGGAAAGGCGTCAGCGTACAGATGCCAGGGGACATTTGCCAGTATGCCTGTCATGGTATCTCTATCCGAGAATGATATTATGAAAACGTTGAAACCGATCTGTTTAGTTTTGAACACGCTCTTTTTACCCCAACAAAACTTAAGAGCCCGAGCAATGTTGGTTTTGGAAAAACGAGCCACTATGGAGTTCTCATGGGAGTACCCTTTAACCACAGGGACAAGGAATGGTAAGTTTTGGTTTTTGAAAAATCTTTTCTTTGCAATGCCTTTTCCAGACTGCACATGCTTGTGACCCATTTTCTTGGAAAGTATAAATTTTTTTTTGTTGAAACCATTTTAAAGTATCAGGTAAAAACTAGAAAAGGGAGAGATCGCTTACTTTTACCTCTATTCACTTCTAAACTAAGACTTTATGTTGCAGGTATTTTTGTTTTGGAGAAATAGGTGAAAGGGACTAGACAAACTAAACATAGTTTTTTAACCGATTCTCAAAATTTTGATCTATGATTACTAATCATCTCACAGATCCCCTCATCATATTCTTTTGATTTCTTTGGGTTCTAGATCTTTTTCACTTTGAGCTAACTATTTGCATTAAGATTACTTCATTATTCTAGGATTTTAATATAAGGATCCTACCTTTTACATCATCATAATTTAAAGAACATAAATATTAGAAATCACTTCTTAAGCTTCTTCAATACCTTTGATTTTTCCTCTCTTCTTCCCTGTGCCCCTAATCCTATCCCCTCTTTCCCTTATTTTTCTTCTTAGCATGAAGACCGCCTGCAATAACACTCTTGCTTCGAGTACGAGAAGACACAACATCATATGCACTTGCCGCAACTCGCTCAGCAGTAGAAACTTTTCTCTTGTTTCCAAAATCAAACCCAGTAGGAGGCGGAAAAGAAGAACATGGGCAAACTTCTGGAAAAGCTTCATGATGAGCAGCATCCAATCTTCGATCAATAATAACTTGATGTATACACCCTACACCAGAAGAGGAACCAACACACCTAGTTTCATTGGGCTTAAAGGGAGTCATATAAAACCTGGAGTGACCACCGATAAAGTAATCAAATTGAGCATGCAAGTCCTTCCCAACTTTGCTGAATTGAAATCCATCTCCTCCAGTGCCAACAACTTTAAACTTAAATCCGGGATATGTTTCATCAAAGCCAACAAAACCATACTGATGATCACTGGAATCATACTTCATCTCAGACTCACTGATTTCGATTGGTGGATCAGGGGGGGGGGGGGAGAGACCACATGCACATTGCTTTCACTCTCACCCCTCAAATTACTATGGCTAGACATCTTAGTCAATCTCTTTTCTTTCTGATGGCTTACTATGAAGGGGAAAATAAGACAATTTGTAGCATGAAGGGTACTTGGAACCTCATTGTTAATATCACAGCCATTAGTGAGGCACATCAATCGAACCAGAGAAAAATTCAATACTCAATACCAACCAACACTGTTGATCTCTAAAATATCAAAAGAGTACGGTTACACACAACTCTTGATGGTTTATACATTAACTAGCATTGGTTACATATAAAACACAATGAATGTGTGCATACTTTGGAAGGATAAGTCAAACACATACATTTTCCTCAACTTCCCTATATTAAATGATGGAAATAAGGATCGATCCAATAATAAAATTAAGTTCATCCATCTACTCATGATCATGATCACTCATTTAAATTATTACAAAGGTTACACGCATCAACTTTCTCAGTATCCATTAACAGAAGAGAAGATGAATCGAACAAAATATCGATCATCTTACTCAGTTTGGAGTGAATCGGAAAATTCTAGACATGAATCGCAAAGTGCTATTCCAATGGCACACCCTCAACGGTCATCTGGCAATAAAAACAACCCGTCTTATCACCTTCTGACGAGACAAGAAAAGGTTTGGTTTTTATTGACAATACAGAGACAAAACAATTTTGGGTCTATTTGGGACAGTTTGACCTCTTATGGGGTGAGGAAAAAAATGTCAAAAAGGCTAAAAAATTGCATGCCAAAAGGAAATACCAACTATGAATTGACTTATAATAAACTTTGGATGCACAAATACCGCTATGAGATATCAAATTCCACTCTCTGCCACCCTTCTAGTCCCTCAAATTATTTGCCGATGCAAATGTGGGCAGAGTCTGAACTTGTTAGGAGTGACTTGGTAAGTCATCATATACCTCCCCGCTTCAATTCATCTATCCCATTTTATGCAAAAGTTATCACAAAATCTAGTAAAAGTAGATGGAATACTACAGTCTTTGAAGCTTGGAGGATTACAATTATCCATTTCATCTCTAACTCAATTGTTAGGTTCCAAATGGAAAATAACAGCTAAAATTTGGTAACCCGCAAAAGTCCATACAAAGTCACGTGCACCAAAGAAAAGTCATACATTAGAAACATTGTATACCATCTCTCATACTGTCTCATTATCTATGTTCAAATCAAAAGGATAAATACAGTAAGAAAGGACTACTGCTATCCTACTGTGAATACTAAAACGTATAGTCACTTTCAAAGCTGGGAAACCACTCAAAAAATAACAAGGTGAAGTTTCACAAGAGAGACTCTTGCAATTACAATCTATACCGACAGGATTCTTGGGATCCCAGTCCTTTTATCTCCAATTATATTCCATCTAACCATAAGAGTAGAGAGAGTACTAATCACCCTCTTCAAACTTCTATTCGATCCCATACACTGCCTACTTATCAATACAAGATAGAGAAACATCAAAACAAGAGCAAGCATGCCATCAGGAGGTTTCATTGTTACATTATCTCTGAGAAAATGCAGAAACTCAGAGTACGAATTAAATTCAAATACATCAACTTTATCCCGCCTATCTCACCTCAGTTACTCTTACTCCCTCACCATACAATAACAAACACCCAGAGCCTCAACATAGAACAAAGAAATACCAACCATTACTACCTCTTCTCTCTAAAGAACAGCACAAAAGAAAACTATACAATTCTAATGGTTGAATCTGAAAACACAATCAGCCAACTAGTAGACAAGATGAAGAAAGCTGTCCAAATCGAAGATGAAGAAGAACCCTGCATCGAAATGTATCCTTCCTACCTCAAAGAACCTGAAATAAAAGAGTAGAAATTAAGTTTTGTTAGAAGATTGGTTAGCCCTCACAAAGCACTCCTAATGGATCTCACGGATTGCATCAAAAGATCATGGGACCTGTCCAAAGGTTCTAGCTTATCCAGATTCAACAAAGGCTTCAACTTCTATGTGATCAAGGTTAACTGTGAAGAAGACAAAACTCACCTTGCAACTAGAGGCCCATGGATAGACCTGCATAAGTTCATGGTTCTCAAGGAGATACCAAAATATGGCTTCACATATTTTGATACAAAATGGTTTGACTTTATTATGATGCAGATTCATCTAAAAAGAGTTCCAACAAGAATGACCGGTTGGCAAGCTCTGTATGAGATATGCACACCAGCGGGTATTCTACAAAAGTCTAAAAGACCCTATGGAAGATACGATGATGAGAAGAATGTGGATGTAATAGTCTTGCTAAATCTAAAGAAGAAAATGCCAAATGGTATGTGGGCTAAAGTAGGAGAAAAGAAGACTATAATAAAATATGACTATGCCATCACTCCAAGACTTTGCCAAATCTGCAGAATCCCAGATCATCCTGCAAAATATTGTTCGCCTCAGAAGGAAGAAGGGAGAAGCAAATTAGTCACTGAAAATAGAAGAGTAATAGAGCTAAGGGACACATCCAAGGCTCAGCACAAAGAATCTCCAAAGTATGAAGAAGGAAAAATGGATAGCAACAACGAATCATCTGACTCTCATCTTATTACATTCCAAGTCACAAGAAATGATATTCCAAATGCTCTAAGAATTGTAGGTTTCTATGGAAAAGAATCACAAAAAGAGCCAGAGTAGGAGAATGAAGTGAACAACAAAGATATGACTGAGGAAGAGTTTCTACACACCTTAAAACCAGCAGATCTATCAGACCCCTTCATCAACAGACCTTTCAAAATAACTCTAGAAGAAGACAAAGAAATCCACTTCAACATGGGGGAAAGAGATGAAACAGAAGTTAAGAGGGAACCTCATAGTAGAAGAAATGCAAGAAACTCATCAATCAAAAGAGCAGCAAGAACTATGAAAGCTTCTCCTGCTTTGAACTCTCTTTCAGTCCCTCCAGGTTTTGAAAGACTTAACACTCAAGCTGCAGAGGAAGAAATCCCAAACAGAGCATGGACTCGTTTTCCACGTCAAATAAATCTGATGAATGAATTTAAAGCTACTAAAAATGAAGAAAGAGAACAAAACCCTGGAACTGCTAAGAAGAAAAGATTGTTTGAAGAGCCCATAAGTCTCTCTAATGAAAGTGCTCACAAGAAAAATTTCGCACCAGAAACACAGAGGAGAAAGGACACAACTAATGAAGGGACTTATGCCTCAAACTGGGATCTGAAAGACAAAAAGGTATGCCTAACTTATATCTTTAAGTTTATAAATCTGATCATGTTGAGCATGAATTGGGTCACCCTAGGAAATCCACTTTTATCTGGTTTACATACTCATCATAAAGCTACCAAGACTTATCCCATAATCTCATATTTTTGGGAATTTTTCATAGCTATTACTTGGAATTGCCAAGGCCTAGGGCAGCCAAACACAAAAAATTATCTAATTGACCTCCTCAACAAGAACAATCCTGATATTCTGTGCCTCATGGAAACCAAACAACAAAATTGTAATATGCACAAGATCCTAAAATTGTGTAATGTTCACAACTATTGGTTGGTTCCTCCAAGAGGATAAGCAGGAGGAATGGCTCTTATCTGGAAACATAATTTACAAGTTATCATAGACAACCACCATCATAACCAAATAAAGGCTTTGATTACTGGTAGTAGAACTCAGAGACTCTTTATGATAACAACTTTCTATGGGAGTCTTTACCCATATGAAAAACATTTATCATGGGAAAATCTGATGAAACTATCTGAAAAAGTTAACATCCCTTGGCTGGTTATGGGTGACTTAAATGTAGTTCTAAAAAAGGAGGATAAAAAAGGTTCAAGACCTTTTAATAGAGAAGAATCAAACATATTCAACACTATAATAGCTGACATGAAGCTTCAGGATTTGGGTTTTAATGGCTACCCATTTACTTGGAGCATCAAAAGAGAGGATAACACAAAAGTTGAAGAAAGACTTGACAGATGACTAAGCAATGAAAAATGGATTGATCTTTTCCCAAAATCAACAATCCATCATCTCATTTCTAGGGGCTCTGATCATGGTCCCATAATCTTAAAAACAAACCCAAGTTGGAAAGATGGAGCCTACCCTTTTAAGTACTTTGGAGGATGGATGGAACATCCAACTTGCAAAGATATAATCAGGGACTCTTAGAAGCAAAACCAACATGGCTCTGCTAGTTTCTCCTTTGCTTCTAACCTAAAAAATGTGAAATTCTCTCTTAACAGATGAAATAGAACAACTTTTGGTAAAATCCAACATAATATAGCAAAAATAAAAAGAGATATTGACTCCCTGGCTGATAATCCCAACAGATGCCATACCACCATTATGAGAATGGAAAATTCTCTCACAGATGGCAAAGCATAGAGGAAAATTACTGGAAAACAAAAAGTAGAAACAATGTGATAAAACTTGATGACAACAATACCTCTTTTTTTCATAATGCTGCTAGAACAAGATATAGGAGAAACAAAATTGATACTCTCCAAGATTCCAATGGATTGTGGTTGACTGATAAAGATTCCATATCAAACTGCCTTACCAACCACTTCAAAAGTATTGCCACATCAACTACTCCTCAGATTGATTTGGAAATTCTAAGTCTTATTCCTCAATCCATATCTTCTAGAGACAACACTCTCCTCCTAGAAACTCCTAATGCTAATGAAATCAAGAAAACCCTCTTTGCTATGAAAGGTAACAAAGCCCCGGGACCAAATGGGTTCCCTCCAAATTTCTTCCAAGGTAATTGGTAAATAATTTGTGAGTATCTCATTAAGTTAGTCCAAAAATTCTTTGAAACTGGCTACATGTTAAAGGAAATGAATTCAACTTTTGTTTCTCTAATCCCCAAAGTGCAATTCCCCTCTTCTCCAGGACACTTCAGACCCATATCCTTATGTAATACCACTTACAAGCTAATCTCCGAAATTCTTGCTCAGAGAATGAAGTATTTTGTTTGGCAAAATTATCTCATCATACCAGTCTGCCTTCATTCCTGGAAGGAAGATAAATGATAACACCATGGTGGCACATGAAATCATTCATAATATGAGAAATATAAGAGATAAACAAGAACGAATGGGTATAAAGATAGATATGTCAAAAGCATTCGATAGAGTAGAATGGCCTTTCCTTCTAGCCATTCTCAAACAGATGGGATTCTCTGAGGAGTAGTGCTCTAGAATTAACCAATGTTTATCAACTACCAGCTTATCCATTCTTCTAAATGGAGTCCCATGTGATTTTTTTAATCCAACAAGAGGACTGAGACAAGGGGATCCCCTATCCCCTTATGTTTACATCCTGTGTATGGAATACTTTTATAGAATGTTAATGCAAGCTGAAAGAGATGGAAAAATACATGGCATCAAAATCGTTAAAAAGGCTCCCCCTATAAGTCATTTTCTATTTGCAGATAACTGCATCATATTCTGCAAAGCCTCCAAACTGGAGGCTGGAAACATCCTAAAAATAATAGATAAATTTAGCACTTGCTCAGGGCAAATGATAAATTTAGCTAAGTCAGGGGTTTTCTTTAGTAACAATTCTTCCTCACAAACTATGATGAATATAACTGCGATAATGCAAATAAACCACATATCTCTCAAAGACAAATACTTGGGTTCACCACTATTCACTAATAAATCAAAAGTGGAAGCTTTCCACCCTGTTGTAGACCATATGAAGAACAAAATAGAGGGTTGGAACATCAAAAATATAAACCCAGCTAGGAAAAAAGTCTTGATTAAACATGTCACCTCCACAATGGCTAATTACCAAATGAGTACATTCAAAATACCAAAGAAAACCATTGAAGATATGAATAATATCCAGAGAGATTTCTTCCGGGGAAAGGAGAAAGGAAAACCAAAAGGTATTTATCTCAAAGCTTGGAAAGGTTTTTGTAAACCTTTGGAGGAAGGCGGTCTAGGTTTTGTTAATCTAGAAAATTTCAACAGTGCCATAATCTCCAAAATAGGTTGGAGAATGATGGAACAACCAGATACTTTAGGTGCAAAAGTCTTGAAAGCCAAATACTTCAACATGAAGGATATAATGCATATGACAGCTCTTCCTAAGCCAACTGACTCTTGGGTTTGGAAAGGAATCCTTTCAGGCATTGCAAACATCCAAAATTATGGGAAATTAAAAATAGGGAATGAAGTAAAAGTGAATATATGGAAAGATGCCTGGGTTCATGATCTAGATGGAAAACTAGTCAAGCCTAACAACTGTCCTGAAAACATTGAATATGTTGCTGACCTAATAATCAACAACAACCAATGGAATAGCACCATATTAGAAAATATGTTTGATAACATTATTGTGAACAAAATAAAGAACACAGAAATCCTAAGTGGACAGGAAGACAAAATCTACTGGCCACTAACCAAGGATGGTAAATTCATTGTAAAGTCACTTTACAATGAACTTACCCATAGAGGAAAACATCAACATAACATGAAGAATTGGAAAGCTATATGGAATCTAGAAGTTTCCCCCTCTATAAAATTATTCTTTTGGAAGGCAACCCACTCAATACTTCCAACAGGAGAAATAGTTGGAAAACACCTAAATTACATAGACACTACTTGCAAAATCTGCAACAGTTCTAAAAAGTCTATCTCCCATTTATTTATCCACTGTCCCCTTATCCATGAAGTCTGGCAGGAGTTATATTTCGACCCATATGATGTAATTGGAAACAAATGGGACTTTCATGAATGGCTTACACATATTCTTATGATAAGAAATGCTGAACAACAGACTATGGAGTGCTCTGAACTGTGTGCGATTGTTCTATGGCATGTCTGGAAAGCCAGATGCAATTTAACCTTCGAAAAAATAAAACCAAGAGCTGATCTCATTGCCAAGGAGATTATACGCTACATTAATACAACAATAGCTGTAAAAAAGAAAGAAAAGAATAATCCAATGAATGTGGAGTACACAAAAGATGAAGCGGAAGCACAAGTTATTGAATTCAGAAGAACTTGGAAAGCTCCAACACTCTTTAGGCTAAAACTTAACATTGCTCTCATATTTAACCCTGAGAATAATATGTATGGAATGGGAATGCTTCTCTTTTACCACACAGGAAACTGCAGAGGAGATAACGGGGCACGGGTCCAACAAAGCTCGCTTACAACAATGAGAAGGAAAGTGGATGCAGATGCTTACAACTGGGCAGCAGAATTACCAAGCAAAATGGAGTTCGAATCACACTCTGGCCAACTAATAAAGCTGATCAGGAGTCTGCATGCAGAGAAGATAGGAGAGAGATTCACACTGAACCATGAAGGGGAGGAAGTTTTGAAGTAAGCACTTGGAGCACCATCAGTGAAAGGGAAAACAATCTGGCAGTTAACCTAGCTTTAATGAGTACGAAATCAATCACTAATAGAAATTGGAACAAATCTTCTATTCATGATCTTCTTCTATTAATTTCAGACAACTTTAATACAAGCCAAGTAGGAAATCAGAACAATGGCTTTGTAAATTTTAATCCAGTCTTGGAAAACAATATTTTGAACAGGGATCAGACTGAAAGTCTGCTAGCCATCTTCAGTTCCCACAACCTGTAAGCCGCTTAGGAGTTTATCCTCATTTTTCTTATAAAAAAAGAAAAACTAAACAGAGTTATTGTAACTCAGGACTCAATACTGAAAAGAACAAGATAATGTGAAGTAAATTTCATTCCTTATCCCTGATATTTTGTAAATAGATTTTTAAGAGCCGGATAGGTCCGTAGACCCTAGCCAAAGAGCAATCTAAAAAGACGGTACACTACTAAAATCTTGGGAAAAATACGGTTTAGTCCAAAATCTCATCCAAATATACTAATTAGTCCTAACCCATTCAACTAGGTACAAGTTAGTCCTTTTTTATGGAAATTACACTAATAACCTTCCTGTATAAAGTTTAGTCCAAATATTTGCGATTTAGTCCAAAGTGACTCATGATGATGTCAGCAGTTTTAAATAATATAAAAAAATAAACTAAAATCAATTTATCTTTCGAACCGTTTGTACAAAATTCGCAAACATTATATATTCGGAAAGCTCTTTCCGAGAGTTACAAAAAGAGTACCCATGTGACTATATAATTCTCATTTTTTAAAAAACATAGTTTATATTGGTATATAAACATATATACATCTACAAAAATACAACTGTTTACAACCCAAACTCATTACCAACACCAGCTCCAACGTTCAACCGCTTTTAACCCTACTGCTGCAAACAACTACAACACCTCAACCATTCAACTCAAAATTTTCATCCATTGCCGTAGCTTTCCAATCTTAGCGGCACTTCTCTACAGTCCAACGATAGTGTTTCACTTGTTGATATAAATTTCAGTCTACCATTATCAAATTTGCATGACGAATTGAAAATTTTAAATCAAAAAGTATACGAGTAATAATAGTTGTACACATGTTGAAATTTTCAATATGTGTACAACTATATGCATATTAACAATTACTAAGAACAACTACAGTGTACAATAATGTACATATGATTTTGCTATATATCATATGAAATAAAAGTAAAATAAGGTTCTACCAATAATGAAGATGTTTTATCCCAAAATAAACCTTTTTCTTGCAGACGTTGTCCAGCCCCCACGAATCTAATAATCTACTACTTCAGGCACTAAGTATTCTAACAAAGTGCTTACTTGGATAAGTACGTCTTGTTGCCCTGTATGTAGTATCCAAGTAATTATTGTACATAACTAAAGATTTAGTATTCAAATAAGTATTCTGCTTCATGTACTCACTATTTATAAATCTGACATAAATATGTGGTTTGTCCTTCTTGTGACATGAGGGATACTTTAGGTGCACTACTGTCAAACAGAGTACACACGACATTTCACAAGTTTTTCTACGAATAAACATGGTGTACAACTATGTACACACCAACAAAAATCAATTGAAGTTCGAAATGAAGTTACTAACCAAATGAAGACGTTCTTTTGCTTTAAACTCAACTAAATATTCTCTCACACATAATCCTTTAAACAATAATGTATCACTGCACCTCGTCTAAACCCTGTAAAATCATTATAACAATAAATATTATGCATAGTAAAAGGCCACGATGACTATAAATATGCTCTGATTCATAGTATGTTGTAATTCTAGCAACTCACTTCTACAAATATGGGGCACACATAAAGGGCCACAATGACTGATAACATTTTTATAAAAGCTAAACCAAAACGATCAAGAATCAACCAAAATCAATATGCTAGAAAATATTTTAGCCTTAATGCGAGAATCTAATCTGTGGTAATATTGCTTCACAGGAAAGTGACTAAACTGCAATCTTGTGAGTAGGAAATTACCTTCTATGTGTGTCAACATTGAATAGGAAATACAAAAGAATAAACAATGCACATAAAAATGCATTGCATATAACTAGTATACACCTAGTATAACAAGCATAAAACAATGCACTTTTATGTGCAACCATATAACTGGTGTACAAGAAAATACACTAGTTAATTCCTACTATTAGGATTAAGCATAATCGTTAAACACAGTATATTGACATGAAAGAACAACAAGCAATTATATGATCAAAAAGGGACAAGAAAGAAATAATGATCAGGGGATCTCATTCCATGGTCATTTGTACCTGTAATATTTTTACTAGTATGAGAAGTGCCCTCCATAGACGTTTTACAACCATTTCAGTATCATCTTGCAATCATGGTTCAAGCAGCTTCATCATTTGGGATGGATTGTTTTGTTTTCTGATGACGTCGAAGACCTGATGACAACCACATTAGCATTTTCCTTCTTAAAAAGCTCTGTTACTTCAAATCTTATCCACGTTTTTATTTTCTCATGTATTTTATGCTGTAAAATATCGTGTCCAACAGGTAAAACGAAAGAAGTTACGGCTGGAGTATGTCAACCTCTAGTAAGCATCATTTGTTGTTAGTAATGAATACTACTGATGACAGCATAACAACCATGTAGATAATAACAATAAACAAGTGTACAACTATATACACATTGACAATATACATGTGTATCATGTTGTACACATTAATATTCAGCATGTGTACAACTATGTACACATATGCAACACACATCGACTGTTTCTAGTTTGAGTAAAATATGACAGTGATAATGTTAAATATGCATGAATATGGCTTTCTTTCATATAATATAGTTTATGAATCATTTTTTTTACACCCTAGAAACAATCTTATGAAGTCATTTTTTTCACATGTGGACCAGATTGTACACCCTAATTATAGTTTATGTAATCATTACTTAGTGATTGTTTAGTTACTGCTCTCTCTATACTACATTGGTATACACTTTAGCTACACTTTTAACTACATGAAATAATGAACATAAGCATTTTTGTACTGGGCCACTGGATTTGACATGCTTAGAGTGACACTGTATGCACATTTTTATGTTATAGTTGGCAAACTAAATACAAGCTAAGTGTTGTAACAGGTGTAAAACTATGTACACAAATAAAAATCAACATGTGTACAATTATATACACATTAAGAATCAACGTGTGTATAACTCTGTTGACATTAAAAACCTTAGCATCAACTAAGGAATTATTTCAAAATTTAAAGTGCCTAAAAATGTAAGAACAATCTAAAGGAAATTAATCAATCTAAAATGTTGTAGAAGTATTCATGATTTCCAAAGGCGGGTACGTACCAATATTGCTAAAGAAATCAATCCTCCATGGATTTGAAGTCAATACCACCAACACAATGATTAACACATATAAAGGTAAAGCTATATCTAGAGTTCCAACCAAATAATCAAGGAGAGAAGAGTTGATAACTTGTGGTTACTGTTACTGATGCATGGGCAAGGACAACCTTGGGAGTATAGAGTTGGATAGATCTTCATTCATCTTCACTGGAAGTGGTGGCATCTGCTTCATTATTCTTGGCATATCGTCCAATCTGTGCAACATGCAAATGGAATGGAAAAATTAAAACACATATCAAAATAAAACACAGGACATCTTAGTTACAAATCTAGATTTTGAATCTCAAATTCAACGTCATCGCTGGTCACGTGCCGGTTGACACTGAGACATATACATAACTAAATATCAGCAACCCAATCATGATGGAGTATAGATAGGAACTTATGTAAGGTGAAGAGGTGAATAGTTGAGTAAGAAACTGATTACAGAAGTAGGGAAAAAAAGGGAGGTTCAACAACTTATCGAAATTTAAGATTGGAGAAAAATCAACATGTGTACAATTATGTACACATTAAGAATCAACATGTGTACAATTACGCGCACATTAACAATTCAATACAAAAATAGCTGAAAGTCAGATTTTATGTGAGACCTTCACTCAAAACATATATTTGGGAACATTAATTTTATTTTTCATAACTGCATACATAACAGTATCATGTCAGAGCGAAACAGAAATAATTAAGATCAACTAAATGCTCTTTCTGAATAAAACAAACATGCCAAACAGTGTCAATACTCGACACTCAATAAAATTAATTAACCAAATACAGTACATACACACACAATTCTTAACATTTGACGATGCTTCCAATCACAAAAACTGGAATATATGTAAAATAATGGGTATGCAAGCTGTACTCACATTACTATCCACAAACCCCCCACTAGAGTTGAGTTCTTACAAAATCCATAGTACTAACCATCACATAACCATCATACTCAAGATCATTTACTCTTATAAGATTGATGACACTAATTAGTTAGTATCTAGTGGAAGTTGAAACAAGGATCCAAATTGGATCATGACATTATTGGAAACAACACAGCAAGCTTAGCTCCACATTAATATTCCGAGACAATTGTTTAGTTAGCCTATACAATATCACCTCACTAGATCATGTGAAATCACATTCACACATGCTCATCCAAAGATATTTACTGTGTCGTAAACAAGAATAAAATGTTTCTAAATTTACATCATCCAATTCTTAACTCAATTTTCATATATACACAATTTCGACCAAACATAGTCACAACATTTCTACAAGCACTATACATGCACTATTAGTTTAACCTTAAGTCCATATAATTTTTTTAAGAGATTTCATAGTGCATATTAAATCAATTTAGTAGTTTAAGGGATACCTTACTAAATCAAAACTTGTCTGCTACAGATCCATTCTCAAGGGTAAGAAAAGCAATTAATTAATTCAAACCAAGGAAAAAACAGTAAAGAGATTCAGACTAGAAAAATTTATCTCGATAACTAAATATGAAGTTAATAGCATGATTAACTGTATAGATCAGACATATCTACATGAAGTAATTAAGAAATCGAGAATGAAACTTACAGTGAACTCTTGGTGGATTTGCGAGGAGACTTTAAAATGAGATCCAACAGAGCTTAATTTGGAGAATAATCGCTTGGTACTTCTGAGAATGTTGCTATCTCTAACGCTCTAATTTCATCTCTTTTTACTCCGGCGATTTGAATTTGATTTTTCAATTCGGAAGAAGATTTAACAACGAAATCTCTGAAACGTTATCTCCTTGAATTTCCACCAATATTTTGTTTTCGCCTCAAAATCACTCTCTGGCTCTCTCTCTCTCTCTCTGAATCTCTCCTAATGCTAAATCTGAGATCTAAAATTAAAAAAAAAAACTCGTTCTTATTTCTGAATCTCTCGTAAGGGTAATTTTGGGACTGATTTTTTTTTTGAATCGGTACGAGTTTGGACTAACTCGATAAACTTTGGATCAAACTGTCTGAGACGGTTTTTTTTGGACTAACGTGTATCAGGCTTGGGATGGAAGGACTAGACTGTCTAAAGCCCAATAACTTTGGGACTAAACCTCAATTTCTACCTAAAATCTTTCCACGTATTCGAAATAGTTAACCTTCTTTCCTTTTTATCTACTAACCCACGTGCCCTATACCCCACATGCATATTTATGTCGTACGCCACTATTCTTGCAGCACGTGTCGTTTATCCCATTATACTTTCGGCACCCTCTCTAAGAGCCTACACTGCCCAAGCCAAGTAGCCCTTGGTGTAACGTTTTTCCAACCCGGCACCCTTTCAAAAGGGCCGTTAGACTACCAAGAGCTTTTGGATTCAAAATCCCCCCTTTTAAAAAAGAAGAAGAAATGATATTTCAGAATTTATTTAAATTTGAAAAAAAAGATCCGTTAGGACCTGTCAGTCTATTTTCTGACCGGAACGAAAACTTCCGATTCAATTTCGATTCCAAAACGATTTGTGTTACCCAAATTTCTCCCGTAAATCCAAAAAACAGATGCCCAAAGTATTTATTTTTCCTAAAACTCTTAAATCTACTGTGAGAATAGAATTTTGCTTCTAGTGATCTAGTAAAAACAACACAACATCCTCTAAACGAAACCTTAGTGATTGCCGATTACCTATTGAATGTCTTAATTCACCATTGCTATTGCCAAAGCTTTTATTTTCTCACCAAAACCCTTCCAAAGATTAAGTTAGATCTCGCCAATATCGGTGATTGGTAAGTGTTAATCCATAAATTTAGAAACCCCTGTAATGCAATCTCCCAACACTCGGGGATTCACAGACAACATCATCAAAAAAACAAGAAAGAGAAAATGCAATCAAAACCACTCTGACATACCGGCTGAAGGTTCAATGCCACGGATTTAAGTTCTTAACGAAACAAGTGCAAAAGGATAAAGATGTTTTCGAATATGAAAAAATATGAAATGTATAAGATGGAGAGACTCTCATATGCCCTGCATATTTATAAGATCCAAATCCTAGCAATGGTTGAAATTCCAAAATGAAAATATAAAAATATATGTATTATGAAGTGCAAGTTCACCGATGCATGATGCAAGGTTTAATGTTGAAGATGTTTTTGTTTTGAAAATATCAATCATTAGCCCCGTTGGTTCCACAATCCATATCCAATTTATTGTAGTAATCCAAGCTGTATACTTCGGAATAGGAGGAAAAACCAGGTAATATGAGATTACTCCATGGAGAAGAGGGGAAGAGGAGAGAAGAGAATGAGAGTTTGAAACAGGTTTAGAATTGAATAGGTTTCTCAAAACGTGAGAGAACCAGAGAAGATATTGTATATATTTATATGTTTACAAAACTTGACGAACAGGAAAATCAGAAACCTATTACACTTGTCGTATACGTGATATACAAGACATACCTAATGTGACTCAAACTATAAATAGTAAACACAATTACAATAGGAAACAAAGACTCAGTTTCCTAAACTCTAACACCCTCCCTCGATCTAAGCGGGTGGTTAGAAACAGTATGCTTAGAGCGTATAAAAGAGAAACGATCCCTTGAAAGACGTTTAGTAAATACGTTAGCAATCTGATCCTTAGAGCAAACCAAACGAACAACGAGTTGACCACGTTGAACCCTTTCGCGAACAAAATGATAATCGATTTCAATGTGTTTAGTGCAACCATGAAAAATAGGATTCACAGTAAGATAGGTAGCACCAAGATTATCACACCACAAAACAGGAGGAGTGCAAAACGGAACTTGAAGTTCTTTAAGTAAAGACTCAATCCACATGAGCTCAGCAGTAGCAATGGCAAGCCCCCGATATTCAGCTTCGGTACTGGATTTAGAGATTGTTTTGTGTTTTCTAGCACTCCAAGAAATGAGATTTGATCCTAAGTAGACACAATAACCACTAGTGGAACGTCTATCTGTTAGATCACCGTCCCAATCAACATTTGTATAGGCTTGAAAATTCAATTGCAAAGAAGAGGAGGGCCGAAGAGTAAGACCATAAGAAGAAGTACCTTGTAAATAGCGCATGATTCGCTTAACAAGAAGAAGATGCTTATCAGTAGGATGTTGCATAAATTTACAAACTTTATTAACTGAGAATGCAAGTTCAGGGCGTGTGATCAACAAGTATTGAATACCTCCAACAATACTTCGATATTCAGTAGGATTCTTCAAAGGAACTCCATCTTGCGGATTTAACTCTGTAGAAGTAGTAAAAGGAGTACTCACAGGCTTAGCCCCTTGCATGTTGGCGCGTTCCAATAAATCTTCAATATACCAACGCTGAGAGAGAAACAAACCATTAGGCGTTCGGGTAACCTCAACACCGAGAAAAAGAGACAACTCACCAAGATCTTTAAGTGCAGATTCCTTGTGAAGAGTGTCAATAAGGTGTTGCAAATAAGAAGAAGAGGAGCCTGTTAATATAATGTCGTCAACATACACCATAAGATAAGTAACATCACCATTTGAACGACGAATAAATAAGGATGAATCCGCTCGAGAAGTAACAAAACCAAGTTGTTGTAAAAACACACTAAGCCGAGTGTACCACGCCCTTGGTGCCTGATTGAGACCATATAACGATTTATGCAAGCGACATACATGATCAGGATAATTCGGATCAGTATAACCAGGAGGTTTCTTCATATAAACCTCTTCCGAAAGAAAACCATTGAGAAACGCATTTTGAATATCAAGTTGGCGAATAGGCCAAGCAGATGTAAGAGCCAAAGTAAGAACGACACGAATTGTACAAGGCTTGATTACGGGACTGAAAGTTTCGCCATAGTCCTTCCCTTCACGTTGATGAAATCCTTGTGCCACGAGACGAGACTTACGTCGTTCAATAGTGCCATCAGCAAGGCGTTTGACACGAAACACCCGTTTACATCCAACTACATTCATATTCGGAGTACGTTTAACATAGGACCAAGTGCCATTCTGAATTAGAGAATTATATTGATCATCCATAGACTTACGCCATTTAGGATCTTGTTTTGCCTGAGAATAACAAGTTGGCTCAAAAAACGCATCAGTAATCGTGGCATATTTCGAAGCCAAGAGAGCTTTCGGTTTGAAAATACCGTCCTTTCCCCTAGTAATCATGGAGTGATCATTTCTAGTAGGTGGTCGAGAAGTTGCAACAGAAGATTGATCCATAAAAACTTGTTGTACCGGTGCAATGGCAGAAACATTTTGTAGATCAGTAACTGGGACCGACACTTGAGCCTCTGTAGACGCGACATCAACAGGGAACAGAACTTCAGAAGAAGCTACAGTAGCAGGTGGTAAACGTCTGCTGTAGGCATGACCAAACCGAGTAGCAGCAGAAGGAAAAAATTGTTGAGAGTCCGTTTGAAAAGACTGTTGGACTTCCGTAGTTGGGGTTGGGGAGGACTGTTGGACTTCCGTAGCTTTGTCGTCTGTTTGAAAAGACTGTAGGACTTCCATGGACTGTTGGACTTCCGTAGCTTTGGAAGTGGAGGACTGTTGAACTTCCAGAACTGTGTCGTCTGCTGGAAAAGGCCGTTGGACTTCTGTAGGGAATCGAATAACATCAGCAGGTGAGTCAGCTGGGGCAGGCGAAGAGGAGTTCCGAGACAACATAGCAGGAGACAAAGACGACTCTACAGAAGCTGCAGACGATGGCAGGAGCAGCTGTGTTGCATTTGACGCTGGAACAGTGACAGGTGTTATGATGTTGGTTGTAACCAGCTGACGAGTAGCAGCAGGAGGCCGTAGATTGGAAATAAATTTCGGCAGGCCAGCAGTAGAAGTATCCTGTAAAGGATTAGTAGAACTGCAAACTAGAGGAGAGGAAAAAGAAACCGGAGCAGGAGGAACAGATAAGGCAGCGGAGAGAATGGGAGAGGACACGGCAGTGGATTTTGGAAAAACAAGTGGAGAGGAGATTACCTGTGAAGGATCGGAGGAAGATGGTAGTACTGAGGAGTTGGGACCTGTAAAAGGAAAAGAAGATTCATCGAAAACAATATGACGTGACCAATAAACCCGACCAGACGGAATGTGCAAACACTTGTAACTTTTACGAGTTGCACAATATCCAAGAAAGACACAAGGAGAAGACCGCGACTCCAGTTTAGTAGTTCGATAATCTCTAAGATGAGGAAAACATAAGCAACCAAAAGTTCGAAGAGATAAAAAATCCGGGACTCTATTAAACAGTAGCTCATATGGAGATTTAGAACCTGTAGGAACTGAGGGAACACGACTCATAAGAAAAGTGGCAGTAGAAAAAGCATCATACCAGAAACGAGGCGGAACGGAAGCCATGGATAGGAGTATTAAGCCAATTTCAACTATGTGACAGTGTCGTCTTTCTGCGAGACCATTTTGAGCAGATGTATGGGGACAAGTAAGGCGATGTTGGGTACCATTTTGTTGCAGAATTCTATTGAGTTTCTTATATTCAGTGCCATTATCAGTTTGGAAAATTTTAATCTTACGACCAAAGAGAGTTTGCACTTGGCGATAAAAGACATCAAAGATTCCAATAACATCATATTTTGTATGCATAGGATAAATCCAAGTGAAACGACTAAAAGCATCAACAAAAATAATATAGTACCGAAAACCTTCATTAGATAAAAGTGGAGCAGGACCCCAAACATCTGAAACAATAACCAAAGGATGTTCATAAACTGTAGTACTAATTGGAAAACTAAGCTTATGACTTTTATTGGCTAAACACGACTGACACATAGAAAATTGAAAAACTAAAACAGGCAAGCTATGCTTCGAGACAATGGCTTTGATTGTTTTGAGCATTGGATGCCCCAAACGAGAGTGCCAAGTTTGTAAAGAAATACGTTCACCAACAAGAGAAAAAACCGGTGAAATTGGAAGAAGAGTATAAAGGCCCTCCTTATTGAGCATTCCTCGAAGTTCTACCTCCCCAGTTTGGCGATCCTTCACAAGACAAGAAGAGTCATAGAATTCAAAGAAGACATTATTATCAAGGCAGAATTTAGAAACAGATAAAATATTTTTGGAGAGATGTGGAACATGAAGAACATTAGGAAGAAGAAACTTACGAGTAGGAGTATCAAGGATACCATCACCAGTATTAGAAATTGGCAATGATGAACCTCCAGCAGTTCGAATATGATCAGGTCCATTGTATTCATAATGAGTGTGTAGGTTGTTGAGATCATTGGTCATATAATTAGTCGCACCACTATCAGGAAGCCAATCATAGGCGTAAACAGAATTGTGAGACGTAGCATAAGCAGCTGGAGTATTACAAGGAGGTCGTCGTCCTTTAGTAGTAGTATTCTTGGATTGCGGGAGTTTGTTACGAGAAGGATAAGTCACTGTATCTAACCTCTTGCGGCAATCACGAGCATTATGAAAGGGTTTAATACAAATTTGACAAATAACAGCTGGTTTTCCATCTCGTGTAAGCGGAACCTCCTCAGTGCGATTCACAGAAGCAACATTAGCAAGAGGTGAAGAGAGAGCTACCTGATTTTGTGAAGTGACACGAAGATCATAAGAGAGAAGCATGGATTCAAATTCATCAGTTGTAATAACACCCATTGTGGTGATTAAAGAGCTAACAATTGATTTGTACGATGAATCAAGACCCTTAACAACATAATGGCGAAATTCTTTGTCAGAGACTTCAACACCACTAGCAGTAAGAGAATCCACTATATTCTTCACGGATTGAATGTAATCTGTCATAGTTGAGTTTCCTTTCTTGACGGATGTGTGCATCTGTTTTAGAGGCAAAAAGAGCATCAAGTTTTGTCCAGATAGAAAAAGAAGTATCGCAGGCTTTCACTTTGGCTAGGATGGGGGAAGTAAGAGACGACATTATCCATCCAAGAAATAGTTTGTTTGTGCGCCTCCACGACAAAAATTGTGGGTTAGGAAGTTCATTAATCATAGCCGATGGAGATGCAAAGGAACCATCAACAAATTTTTCCAGATCATAACCCTGTAAATAGGGTGTGAATTTGGCTCTCCATAATAGATAATTAGAACCCGTTAATTTTTCTGAAATAGCACCATGAAGACGTTCAAAAGGTGTATGATCTATAGATGTTGAAGATGTAGCAGAATAGGAGATTGTGGAAGACATGGTAGAAGTGGTGAAAGAAGATTGAGAAGATGATGAAGAAGAGGCAGTAGCCATGTTCACAAAGTAGGCAAAGAAGATTGAACGATGAAAAGAATGTGAAAAGAGGAAGAATAAAAAGAAACCCTAAAAACAGGTCCTAAAAAAGGGTCGACCTGTTTGATACCAAAACAGGTTTAGAATTGAATAGGTTTCTCAAAACGTGAGAGAACCAGAGAAAAGATTGTATATATTTATATGTTTACAAAACTTGACGAACAGGAAAATCAGAAACCTGTTACACTTGCCGTATACGTGACATATAAGACATACCTAATGTGACTCAAACTATAAAAAGTAAACACAATTACAATAGGAAACAAAGATTCAGTTTCCTAAACTCTAACAGTTTGTTTTTGGGAATAAAGAGTTGATTTTTAACAAATTTTAGTTGAATGGGCATATTTCTGCTCCTTTTTAGTGAACCATATTTTTTTATTAGATAGTTTACAGCATTACCATTACCATCACCATCAGAGTATAAAAATTGTTTTAGGTTATCATCACCATTAGAGTATAAAAATAGTTTACAGCATTACCATCACCATCAGAGTATAAAAATTGTTTTACCATCACCTAATCCCACTATCATCGATCGAAACAACAAATCCTCTTCATAGTAATACTTTTAACAATGGCGTATGATATGGAGGAAGATAAGATGGTTGAAGCCAGAGAATCTTACTGTTGCAACTCAAGATCTGCAAATCAGGTTGGTTCTCCTCAAATCCCCTTCTCAATTACATTTTATATCCTCTCACCCGTACCATAGAACTATTTTCTAATTAGCATTACTAAGTTTATCCACTCCATCCATCTTATCTCAGTTCATCCTTGTGAGAAAAGTGATTCACATAACTTAATTGGTTGTCTTAAGTATGTTGTATTCATTAGGCGCTTCTCTACCATCATCATCAGAAAAGAAGTTGGAGTGAATGCAATTGACAAGAGATGCAATTACTTAGCTTCAGGTTATCATTTTGCCTTATTTTTGTTTTTGTTTTTCTTTCTTCTCCACGATTGATGTATATGAATTTGAGAAGGGAAATGTGAGATTTCTAAAGCCAGTTTTTGCTGTAGAGAAGGAGGTACAATGGGTTTAGGAAATAAGCATCAAGCTCATCTATGGATCATCAGTTTTTCACACGCAACGCGCTTGTGGAAAGGCCTGAACGGAGTAAGGTGTGTTCTTGAGATTCAGGTGTTCTCTTCACCACCATGTTACATATATTTTAATGGATTAATTCAGAATGTCAGATGCGTTTTAATGGATTAATTCAGACCATCAGATGCTTTTCAGGAGACTTTTTGTTGCACGTGCGAGTCGCATGCAGACAATCACTAAAGGTGTTAAATAAATATATATTAATTTAAAAAATATATTACTTTGGTAACAGTCAAGACGGTCAACGACGGTCCTGTGACCCAAACTCTAATTAAAAAAATTTGGTGAACTAGACGCAACTTTGGTCACTTTTTTGTGACCCAAAGTCAAAGTATCCCTAAATATAAACAGAGGACTGTCTGCATACTAGAATCTCAATCATGGCACTTATATGTCCTAGTTGCGGTTATAGTTGTCCTCTAAAGACCTAGGTTTCCTCTGACGAAAGTATGTTTAGTTACAACTTTGAAAATTTTCACTAAGGGATTCGTGAAGCCTGGTCAGATTATATTTTACCTGATAGATGTTTGTTATCCGGATCTTGTTTTTATTGATTTTTGTAGTTCTCGAACTATAAATCAAGAACAAGATAAATATAATTACTAAGTACTCTTCGTCTTAGAATTTGTGATTCCACGTGATGGATATATAAAAATCTTCTCTTTTGATTTGTTTAGATTGTTCTTTTGAGGTAGAATCGATTAGGCATATCTGTAAATTTGGTGAGAGTAAGCTATCCTAATTTTTTGAGTTTTTCTTAATATATTATTTACCTTGAAGATCCCTCATAAGCAAACATATTTCATTACCTTTATTTGAATATCTCTCTTAAGAAAATAAAATAGGCTATCTGTTAGAGGCAGAATAGTTAAAATTCTTCACTTAGGTTCAAGCAACTCTCAGGCTTGTAAAGGACGTCAATTAGGGAATCGCATTGCGTAGGGTCTAAGGTAGTCAATATCGGTTGTACAGGTCGATATTACAGGTTTTTATCGGATATCGGAAAATACCTATACGATATCGAAAATATCGGCGATAGAAAGACGGAACGATATTATTGGTTGTACATGCCAGTACAGACCGATATATCGTAGGGTCGATTCGGTCTCAACTACATTCCAATCTGAAGTATGATAGTAGGTCGATATTTGTAACGACTTAATACAGTACGGTGTTCGAGACTGGACTAGGCCCCGAGTTTTTCTGCACATTACAGTTTTCCTCGTTAACGAAATCTCTGGTATCTTGTGTTATTTTCGTATTAAATTGTTTATGCTTATAATAGAAAATATCAAGTAGTAAGTTAAAAAACATAGATAGCTTTTCAAGCTCAAACTGTACAAAACTTGTAGATTATAATGCTTGTTCTTGTTGGAATACGGTTTGTACACAGTTCGGATACATACTAGGTTGATTTTTGAGATTGTCCAAGTTTACAAATCAGGTACATGATCTCATCTGTTGATTTATGCTATTGATTGTAACAAGTTTGTCCATACATATTTCTAAACGAAAAGTTGGTGGTGTACTTGACACCCTCACCTTTTCAAGCAGGACTGTTTTTGTTTATGCGTACATAATCAGTTATGACCTACCTGCACATTCGAGGGAACATCATGATATTATTTATTGACCGACTCTTAAAGAGGCCTGCTATATGATGACTCCCTTGTTATTTGTCAATCACACTTTTTGTGTCAAAAATTGAGTTTTGCTCGAATCACAAAACATCTGATATTAATTCGTTTTTGGTCGTTTTTCTTCAAGTTTTTTTACGTCGGAAAATTATTAGTCATTGTACCTCTGAGAAACTAAAAGAAATTTTGAGTGATGTGATCCACAATGGAAAAGTTTCGAGATGGAAATTTCACCTAAAAAATAAGTTTTCTTAAATTTTTAATTCTTTCATCTAAGGTCGTTCATCTTCGAATTTCTTCCGTTAGAGAACTAATAATCATTATAACTCTAAGAAATTGAAAACGATTCTGACAAATTTTATCCATAATGAAAGAATTTTGAGATTCACATAAGACAACGGGTTAAAATCGGATAAAACATGGGCGAAAAGAAAAGATGATGAGCAGAGCTTGGGTTCGCCCATTTCTGAGTCCATGAATATTTGGAACTGATAAAACATTACTTATTAGCCATGACATTAACCAATTAATTCCTTCAAATGCTTTCGGCTCTGTCAAAGCTCAAAATGTTTGTAACATAAACTCTTTTGTAAGCACTTCAGATGGTGTTAATTTTGCAGATTCAGTCATCGGAGGATCGAATCAAACAGATTTGATCTCCAATGAGTCTAAATCAATGAATTAACCCTCTGCGTTTAGTAATCTACTCTATTTTCAAAAAAAAAAAAAACTAACTAAAATTTGTTTATTACCAGTTAAGGATGCACAAATAACCCGGTGTACCAGACTTGAACCGGAAAAAAAGAACCGAAACTGGTGTAGCCGGATCAGGGAATGGGATTGGGAATTAAGAACCGGTCAACACCAGGTACAAGGACCGGTTCTGCTAGAATTCCCGAGATGTACCAGACCAAATTACCTGTTTATTTTTTACCCTTGGTTTAATTGAATCATGGTCGTTCACATTAGGTTTTTATACTTCAACTCACTCATCCCATTCTCCATCACAGACTCGATCTTTCCTCCTCTTTTTTCTTTTTCTTCACTTCTTCAGAGAACTAAATCACCACCACCACTTTATCAGAGCAGCCAACACCACCACCACCACCAATTTCTTCTCCACTGCTTTTTCTTTTTCTTCAGTTACTTTAGAAACTAATTGCATGTTTGAGTTTGGGCTTTTTCGATTTGGTAGAGAAATTGAATATGAAGATTTGGTGTTTTACAGGATTTGGAACCTTGGGTTGGAGTCGGATTTGCTATTATGAGATAAGAAGAGAAAGATTAAATCTGATAAGGGTTTGATATGAGGATCTCAGAGAAGAATTAAGTGAAGAAATTTAAGCTGTTGTTGTTGAATCGAAGATTGGTTACATGATTTGGTTTTACAACAAGGAATTAAACTTGAGAAATTGAATTCGAGATGATCTTGATGATTCCGAGAAGAGGGATTTGATGACGTTGTTGGCTTGCTGTTGATGAATGATTAAATAAAATATGGTTTTGAGTTGTTATCTTACAGAGAAACAACGGGTTGGAATTAGTAATGGATTTACAGGGATCTTGTATGTGTATGAATGGGTAAGAAGATCAACATAACCAACAGCTGGGAGGAAATTGAATAAATGGGGTTTGCTGAAGTTGTTTTTTTTTATTGAGTTCATGAGTAAAAACCGGTACCGGACTGGAACCGGACTTGTGTTACCGGGACAAGTACAGGGACATGTACAGGCACTCATAATAGAGAACCGGTCAACACCAGGTACAGGGACCGATTCCATTAGAGAACCGGGCCGTACCAGACCATGTGTGGCCTTATTACCAGTGGTAAAACGGTTGTTGTTATTATTAAAACAATCTGGATTCTTAATGGTTGGACATAGAAGATCAAAATCCGTTTGATTTAGTTAGTAAAATTAGGAGACTGTTAAGGTCACTTTAGCGATTTAAGGATATAACTGAGTTCCCAACGGTTAAAAAGGTCAATAATGGTCTTGTGACCCAAACTATAATTAAAAAATTTGGTGACCTAAACGCAACTCCGGTCACTTTTCTATGACCCAAAGTCAAAATATCCCTTATATTTATGAACAAGGTTTGGTAACTTACAAGCAAAGCTAGGTTAGTGACTTGTTTCTGTTAGAGCACTGCTCGGTCGAACTCGCAAGTGTTTCTATCTCAAGCTTGTTTGTCAATTTTAGTTGTCAAAAGTATAAGTCTTGATTTATAGTCTACTTATAGCTAAGTCTCGAATTAGGATAGAAAGTGTAGTTGAGCATTATACTTCACGGCGTTCATCGATTGAAGATGAAGAACTACTAAGGGGATCTTGTGGAATTTCATCAACAAAAGGTATGTGGATAATTGAACTCATCTATCACTTAAAAGTCCATCTACTTTATCTCCTATTTGAGACAAATGTTGTATATCTATATAGACTTCGATTATACACATTTGATATTTCGACCTGAGTTTAACTTGCTTACATATTTCTCGAAATATGTGTTGGTAAGCTTTCGCTTTAACTGATTTCATCTTATATTATTGGCGAAAGTCAAAAGATGATCATGTGAAAATCGCCTTGTAACATCTTACATTATTTATGTGAGACAGTCATTTGTTGACTCAGAATGTTTCGTATTGATTATTCGATCACTTGAAAATTGCTTTGAAGCTAATACTTTGTGTGAGACAGCTATTGTTGTCTTCCAAGAATGTTTCAATGATTGAAATAGGAGTTTAGAACAAATAACCATGATTGGGTATAGCACAATATGCGTACTTGTATGCTAACTGTTTCAAGTTATTCCAAGTCAGGGAACCATAGTATGCATACCCGTATGCGTACTGGTTGGTTAATGAAAGTCCGGGAACTTAGTATGCATACCGGTTGCGTACTGGCATAGGTTTCAAGTTCCGGAAATTCAACTGAGTTTGGAAGGTATGCATACCCGTTCGCATAATGGCAAACCCAAACTTAGTCCAGCCACTTAGGTATGCGTACCTGTTCGCATAATTGAGTAAGTTATGTTCTAAAATCGATTTGTTTATGAACTAATACATTTATATACTAAGGAATGCAATCTTTTGCAAACCGTGGCTATAATTTTCATGAATTGATTCGAGTGAATCAAAATCAATTTTGCTTCAATTGTGTCTTGTATACTTCTATGAGAATATAAACAATTGAACAACTCTATAACTAGTTTCATTTGAGTCATTTGAACTAGTTATGGTTAAGATGAATAATGTTGATATGAAAGTGTTCATATGGCTAGCTTCGGTTAACTATTGTTGAGCCAACAAGGTGCACACGTTTAGGTACGGTTACGCATATCTAGATGAAGTCACTTTTCATTTGTGTGTAACAAGCTAAGTTGGATCTAACGGTTGAAAGATATTAGCTTGAGTCTAATAAGGTTTTCATCTAACGGTGAATATTGAATGCTTTGTTACCAAGGTAATATTGGTTGAAAACCCTGATTTAAAGACTATGTAAGGGAGAACTCTAGTAAAAGGGTAACCTAATCCCCACAACTCATGTGTGATATTAGTTGAGACTAGTATTGATTCTCCTTTAACCTTAGGTTTTTCCAAAACTCAGTTGGTTAACGACTTGAAGACTTCATTGGGATTGTGAATCCAAACCTAACTGTTTTCTCTGCAGTTGTGTTCTTATCTTGCTGTTTTCTATCGTGGTGATTATTATCTTCTCTAAAAATTTGCTCGAGATTTAATCTCCGATAGGCAAGATAGACAGTAGTCACAAACATCTTTGTCTCATCGTTTGTGATTCCATAATATCTTGTTTCACTACCATACGATTAAGATTATTGTGAGGTGATTGATATTTCTAGGCTGTTCTTTGGGAATATAAGTCCGGTATATCAATTGGTTCCTGTTCACTTTGATTTATCAAAAAACAGAACAAAACTCATAGGTATATCTGTGGGAGACAGATTTATCTATTCAATAGACTTTTCTGTTTGAGACAGATTGGTTTATCAAGTCTTCGACTTTGGGTCGTAGCAACTCTTAGTTGTGGGTGAGATCATCTAAGGGAATCAAGTGTGCATAATCCAACGTGGTTCTAGAGGCGTAAGGAACGTGACTGTACCTTGATCAGTGTGAGATTGGTTAGGGATCAACTACATTCCAATCCGAAGTTAACTTGGAGTAGGCTAGTGTCTGTAGCGGCTTAATACAGTGTGGACTTTAAATTTGGACTAGGTCCCGGGGGTTTCTGGATTTGCGGTTTCCTCGTTAACAAAATTTCTAGTGTCTGTGTTATTTCTTTTCCGCATTATATTTTCTATATAACTGAAATATCACAAATTGTGCGTAAGTTCAATCAATTGTGAATCCAACCTTTGGTTGTTGATTAAATTGATTGACACTTGGATATTGGTTTTTGATACCGTCCAAGATATTTCTTATACTCAACCGGGCTCGCAAATTCCTATTTGTTTGATTGCAAATTGAATTGAGAAATAGAGATATAACTCTTGGATATACTTTTCTTAAGATTGAGTCTGACTCGCTAGTTGATTCTCTTGAAAGTATATTGAAGTTTGTCCATATAGATTGCTAAGCGAAATACTAGGTGTGGTTGTCAGCAGGCAAACACATTTAAGACCTTATAAGTCCGTGTTTTTAGCAGACTGTCTCTATGGACAATAGTGTTATCTCTGACAACACAACACCAGTTCAGAAACACTCTGATTTGGTTCAAAGCCTTGAGTCTCCTGAGAAATCTCTCACATCTTCTCCATGGACTGAAACTGTGTTCAACTGGGAAAAATGCCTAGATGAACAGTTGGATGATCTTTTAAATGAAAGTGATTCCGAAGAGGGACAAGATGTTGATGAGTAAGTCTCACAATATATCAAGCTTTTCGACCATCTCATAAAGAAAAAGAAGTCAACATCGGCTGAATATCTGAAATCTGTCTGTCTAGAAAACAGGAAATTGAGAAAACTCTTTAAGGGATATGATTGTGGTTACAAACTCTTACAATCTCTTCTTAAAGATCGTGAACAAGATGTGCATTCAAAAAATTCTGAATTGATAATCTTCGTCGAAATCTCTTTGTGTTAAAAGAAAGACTTGCAGAAACTGAAGCAAGATATGACTCTCAGCAAAAATGTTTTAACGACAGAGAAATCAGCTTTCTCGCCAGAGAAAAACAATTGAAGGTTGATCTAGATGCTGCTCTTCATAAGGTCAAATCACTGGAAGAGAATCTGAAAATATTCAATGCTAGTTCTACAAAATTATCCACTATGTTGGGAGCATGTAAAGAACATCGTGATACACGTGGTCTGGGATATAAAGGAATAGACGCTCCAAGTGCTGGTAAGATCAATTTTCTCTGTGCTAATGACAAATTCCCAAGTGAAAAGTTCACTGATATCAAAAGTGAAAGACTACCTTCGGCAACTGATGTTCCTAAGGACATATATTGTCAACCTTCAAAAACAACTCATATGAGAAAAGTCAAAAACATTCCCTTTAAATGTTGTTATTGCGGAAACAAAGATCATCTTGAAAGGAGATGTCGTTTTCGACTGCGGAATGAAAAACTTCATAACATTCTTGTATGGATGTCTAAAGAAGTAATCAAACATGCTTCTCATTATGCTGGTGTTAAAGGTCTAGTCTACAATCAAGAAAAGCGCTGTGATGGGACAATTCTTGGTTGTAAATATGACACGATATATGTTCTCAATTGTAAAGGGAAGAATGTCATATGGACGTCTGGCTCTTTAAATTGCTTTGTGAAGAGAAAAAGTCATCAAAGGAAGAAGAAAAGTTCAAACTCCTTTCCTCTCACTGAAGAAAGTCTTAAATCAAAAGTGTCTGTTTCCGAATACATTCATATCAATAATCGTGTCTCGGAGCTCAATACCAGTATAAATAGACTTAAATGCAGTATTAAGAAGGCAAGAAAAACTGCTGCATCAGGTAATACTTGTTCTTCTCCTATTAATTCCTTTGAAAAGTATGATGATGTTTCTGATGACAGTCAAGAAAGAAAAGGGGGAAATGTCAATGCACTTGATGAGCTATTTGCTTGTCAAACTACAACTTCACTGCTTACTAATGAGCATCCTCTTTGAGACCGTGTGAGGATGCTTATAATTCTCAAGAAGTGTTTCTTCTTGGCAAAGTGGTCTTTGTTGTATCTGTTGTTGTTTTTTTCAAAAATAAATTGATCATCTTAATGTTGAGCCTTGCTACAGTTAATTATTACATTTATAATATATTTGATCAGTAACTCTTGAGGAAGTTCTCTTTGTTTCTCACTTTGAAAACCCTTATTTTTCTTCCTTATGACAGTTAATTTGTTATCTATCAACAATAATCTTATGTTCCTTCCTCTTGGGCTAAGATTTTCTGTCAATGTGTTTAGAATTTGCCTTTGATTTTTTATCAAACTACTTCTAAATTAGGCTCCATAGTTCTCTTGGTCTTGAACCTGGTTCATAACCATGAGTGTACGTGCACCTGGCCCATTACTGAACGAAAACGAGTAACTAGGGTTCCCTATGAACGTCTCATTTATATCATGAACTCTTTCTATGATACATACTTGTTCGGTAACATAAAAATTATCCTGTGAGAATATGGTATGCACAATGGATGCATGCAAAAAGGAAGACGATGTTGAAGGCAGCAAAGTTATTGAGTTTCAAGAAAATCCTATCTCCATAACCTGCTTCCATGCAGTTGATTATGAGAAAGATCTGCCAATTCAGATGTCGTCTCAATTGGTAGGAAATCTTCTTCGAGATTTTTAAGTCGTACGTGAACAACTTGGAATTGCAACAAAGAATCTTGAATTTCTGAAAAACAAACTGAAGAAAGCAACTGATGAACTTGTTTGTGTTCGATCTCTGGTTGCTGGTCATGTCTGATGACTTTCGGTTGCGTTCTCTCTAGGAGTTATTTTTCTTGATATCTAGGAAACTTCTTATGAGAATTTATTCTTGTGTTTTAAGAAGGATAACTAGGGTTTGGAAAAGAAATTATTGAGAGTACACATAACTATTGCCAACATTTTTCATCTTGCAACATTTTTAGATTTATTTATTTAAATTTCAAAGTTTATTTGGAAGATGATTTTGCATTATTAATCTTTATTGGTTTTATATATTGCAAAAATTATTATGGGATACGTGTGTTTACATCCGTGAACTATGATTGTCCCATACACGTCAAAAGTTAAGCCTATTATGTCATTATGCAAATATTGATGGAAGATAGGATCAACTCTTGATCGCAAAGATTAAGTCTATTATATGTCTTTATGCAAATATTGATGAAAATAGAATGAATCTTTGTATATTCCGCGATATTGATCTTTCCCTGACCCACTTCTATGTGAAAGTACCGTGTGGCTCTGTAAGTTCTCTTATGTTGAGCATTTCCGATTAAGTTAATCATGGGTTCTCTTGTGGTTAATTTAATTGAGATTTCTGGATACAAATTCATGTTTCATGTAATTTTTTAATGTCCAAAGAAATCCTTATTTTATTGTAAAAGTAAGGTCGCTCTTGTTGTTCTTTCGGGAATGACATTTTATGGGGAAGAGTTCTTATTCGAACTTGTGCTTAATTGCCAAATATTTGTGGGGATTGCTGCTGTGGAATATTGTAGGAGTTTTCTTGTATCTTTATAAACTCCTTGATGAATACACTAATTTTCGACTATGTGAAATCATCGAAACAAAGTTGATATGTTCTCTTTTAGTCATGAAGTATCTCTATGAGAATTTCATTATGA